>NW_012138858.1:2184509-2185618 GCF_000956105.1 Propithecus coquereli
AACAACACATTTCTATGAATATATCCCCATTGTTAAGCAATGTATGACTGTACTACATAGTATTTAATCCCATAAGTACAACTTATTATATAATAGTATTATATTATTTTTAGTCACTTATATAGTAATGATGAAATAAACATATATCTAAAGTTTACAATTGACATATTTCCTTTATATTATATTTATGACAAATTCCTGGAAATAGAGACTATGCATAATTTTATATGTATTTGCAAGTTATTTAAGTTATGCATAGACATGTGGTCAAATTATTCTTCAGAGAAGTTGCACTAATTTACACTTGTGTCTGTAGTTTAAGAGAATGTCTACTTCTTCACTCAATTTTGTGGATTTTTATAATCCCATGTTTAATATCAAGGGTGAATCTGGTCATTGCTTAGTTGCATTTTGTTCAATAACTAAAAAATTAATAGAACCATTCAGGTCCAAGAAAGAGGTTGGGGACAACTTCTTATGTATTCCACACTTCTGATTCAAAAATACTGAGCATCCTTTACTGTATTTTATGAACCTTTGTGACTTTGGACAAAATATAACATAAAGAAAAAAATTAAACTACATTTAACTTTCAAATATTTTACCATATTCAGTGATACAAGTAAGCACCAGCTTGGCACAAAGTCTGTGTATGAGATCATCAAGATTGCACAGGAAGAAGAAATCATGTTTCTGAGCCAGTCCAGCCTATTTACTCACCTCCCAGGAGTAGCACTCAACAGTGTGTAGCACCCCCATCCCAGGACCCATCAGTTCCTAAGGGGCAGTCATTCTTGGCCATCAGCCATCGAACCAGTCGTGTAGAACACACCTTCCCCAGGTGGGGAACTCACTTCAAATCTGGTTGTCTCCAGCATTATCTGAGCAGGAAACAACAGCCTAACAAAGGGCAAGACAGGAAGGGCTACATAATTTTCAGAACCCAGTGCAAAATAAAAATGCAGGCCTCCCTGTTCAAAAAGTATGAAGGATTTCAAGATGGCTGCAGCAGAGCAATAGGCTAAGACTGCACAAAAGTGTGCCCGTGAAGCAGTCTCTGGGCAGAGAAATCAGCGACTCCAGGGGATTCAGCCCTTCTATCAATACAA
>NW_012138858.1:2188158-2207851 GCF_000956105.1 Propithecus coquereli
ATGGTGTAAAGATTCTCAACAAAATACTGACAAACTAAATCCAACAGCATAATAAAAGGATAATATTCTATGACTAGGTGAGTTTTATCTCAGGAATGCCATGGTGGTTTAACATAAAAAAATCAGTCAATGTAATATATGACATTATAGAACAAATAAAATAAACATGATCATCTCAATTGACACAGAAGAGTCATTTGAGAAAATCTAATACCCTTTCATGGTTAAAAAAAACACTCAAAAAACTATGAATAGAGGGGAACTTCTTCAATATGATAAAGGACACTCATGTAAAATGCACAGGTAACCTCACACTTAGTAGTGAAAGAGTGAAAACTCCCCCCTAACAAGAGCAAGATAAGGATGTGGGCGTTCACCACTGCTGTTCAACATGGTATTGGAAGAGTTCTAGTCAGAGAAATTAGACAAGAAACATAAATACAAGGCACCAACAGTAGAAAAGATGAAGTAAAACTATTTGCCAAGGGCATGATCCTATATTTAGAAAACCCTAAAGAATCCACAAGAAATCAATTAGATTTAATTAATTTGTATAACAAATTTTCAGAGTACTAGATGAACATGCAGAAATCAGCTGCATTTTTTATATTCTAGCAAAGAACAATTAGAAAAAGAAATTAAGAAAACAATTCCATTTATAATAACTTCTCAAGGAATAAAATACCTACAAATAACTTTAACCAAGGAGGTAAAAAAGTTATACATTGAAAGCTACAAAACATTGCTGAAAGAAATTCAAGTTCTATAATAAATACATGGAAAGACATCCATGTTCATGTATTAGAAGACTTATTAATAATATCATTAAGATGCCAATACTACCCAAAGTGATCTAATATTCAGCACAATCTCTTTTGGAATTTCAGTAGCCTGCTTGCAGAAATGAGAAATTCACGTGGAGTCTCAAGAGACTACCAATAGTCAAAAGGGACAAAGTCCGAGGCTCACACATCCCAATTTCAAGACTTACTACACAACTGCAGTAATCAGAACAGTGTGGTGCTGGCATATGGAGAGACATATTGACCAATGGAATAAAGTCGAGAGTCCATAGATAAACCCGTATGTCTGCGGCCAATTGATTTTTGATAAAGTTGCCAAGTCTATTAAATGGGAAAAGTGCAGTCTTTTCAGCAAACAGTGGTAGAACACCTGAAATTCCACATACACAGAAAAAAGTGTGACCCTTCCTTCCCATCAGATACAAAATTAACTCAAAATGGATCAGTGACCTAAATATAAGAAATAAAACTGTAAAACTCTTAGAAGAAAATGTAGGGGTAAATCTTCATAACCTTAGATTTGGCAACAGATTTTTAGATATAATACCAAAAGCATGAGTTAACAAAAGAAAAAAATAGATAACTTGGACTTTATGAAAATGAAAAACTTTTGTGCACCAAATAACACTAATATGAAAATAAAAAGACTGCCAAGACAGCGAAGCCATGAATAGACACCAAGGAACCTTAAATTCATATTACTAAATGAAAGAAGGCACTTTGAAAAGGCTGTGTACTATATGATTTAAACTACATGACATTCTGAAAAAGGAAAATCTAGAGCCAGTAAAAAAGATCAGCTGTCATCCAGGGCTAAAGGGGATGAATGCAGGACGTTTTAGTGCAATTTCTGTATGATATTGTAATGATGGCCACATGATAGTATGGAATTTGGCAAACACAGGCTATACAACACAAAGGGGATTCTAATGTAAAATACGAACTTTAACAAAACGTATCGATATCGGTTCATTAAGTGTAAAAAGTATAACACATCAGAGTAAGATGTTAATAATAGGAAACATTGGGAGTTGGGGAGGAAGTGTACAGGAACTTTGTTCTTCCTATTCAATTTCTCTCTAAACCTAAAACTACTCTAAGAAATAATGTCTGTTAATAATAATAATAATAATAAAACAGTGAATGACCTGAGGAACTATTAACCTGAAAATAATATTTCTTTCTTTGAGGTTTTCAGAAGTGACCTTTGCAGTTTGGGGACAAGGAAAGTGGGCTTCTGTCACTTCCTTCATTTTTTTATAAAAGCATAATAATCTGGGTCTCATCTTTCTTAAAATGGTTAGTATTGGACTTAATTATGAGCTCCTTGTGATTTTTTACTGTGCCTTTTTGTTTCTTCAAAGTACAATGCTACTATAACTGCTAAGAATGCCCAAATGAGATGTACACAATTAAATACAGAGCCAGTCAAATAAGAATGGTCTTCATCCAAACGCTATCTACATTTCCGTCTCTTGGATTTAATTATGCCATTGACTGTTCTGTTTCATATGCCTTCCTATAAAACTGATTTTGATCAAATATTTTGTTTTACTTGTTTTTGATGTGGTGACTTGATCTCTGATTCTCTACTCTTTCCACTGAAATGATCCAAAACTCTGCTTCTGATTACACCACGTAATTGTAGCCCAGCAAGTTGTTTTGTCAATAAGGGGTTTTTACTTCAATGAAAATTTATATGTTTTTGTAGTAAAAGTCATTATAATGAAAAAGTTATGTTGTTCTTGTGTATCCATGTAGATTTGTAGGATTGGGGATAAAGTTATAGAATAATGATCCTTTTTGTGAACAGATTGCTTACAATTGTTTAAACATTTCATGATATAAAAAAATGTTTCATATTTCAGCTAACCCGTCTTTAATAAAACCTCCTCCTTTTGTAGCAAGTTAAATGTTACTGAATAAAAATATGCAAATATCTTTCGCAGATGTTTATCTATCTGATATATTTCTTGTATGATTCAACCATCCACAAAAGGTAGAGCATACGTAATCTTTGTCTTATAAATTCCTATGATTCTCTAAAGAAAGCCCAATAAATTCAACAAATATTTATTGAATGCCTATTTAATGTCAGGCACTGTACTAGGCATAGAAAATAGAATAGAGTCTATAGTCACTCCCCTCTCAGAGCACACATTCAGTTGGAGAGAGAGTCAATAAATGCATTCCTAAGAACTAGCATCAGAACAAAGGCTACAAGGAAAGAAAAAACATTCATGGAATAGAAGGTAACTGAGGGTGAACTGCTATTACCTCTTTAAAGAAGCAGCATTTAGGTAGAGACCTGAATAATGAGGAACTATTGTTGAAAGTCTGGGAATAACCTTACTTACAAACCAATCTGTTAACTTCCCACAGTTTCTCAGATACTAGTAAGGTGGCACAGATTCCAAAGTCAGAGATGGAGGACAGTTTATTATCCACAACAGCAACAATACCAGTGAATTAATGTTTTTGAAGCAGTCACTCGAGCTATAATTTTTGCAGGGAAATGCAAAGAAGGCCGGATGACATCTGAGTAAGCAATGGGTTGCATCACAGGACCAGAAACTTAGAGAAACTGGATCTTTTATAGTAGGCAGTAAGCACTCCCGGCCGTATCATCTCCATCTTCCCAAGTGTTCACTATACAGACATCCTTGAAAAGAACACTGTAACAAAGTGCAATAGGTTCCTTGCTCACAACATGCATAGAAATGGGAGAAACCCACTGATCCAGTGGTATCTCTACCTCATTTCTACAGAGTCTTGGATTCTGTCCAATTTTCCCATGAGTATGCTATGCCACCAGCCACCCTGATTAATCTAACTGTCAGAGTCTGGGACCAAATCCATTAAATTTGTCTCATATATTATTTATTTAAGGCTACCATCAACACTAGCAGAATGCAGCTAACCTAGAGTAAGTATTAAGCTCAAACATGCCTCCTGGTGCCTAAAATTTAGCCAGCAAAACAAATTCTGTAAACCATCAAGGTTTACTTTAAAAATCCAAGTGGTTTTCTTCATAAATTTCTGTATTGGCCTTTGTACTTGACTCAAAGCTTTAAGATAACTATAGCAGAACATATGAGTAATTGCACAGACCTTGATCTGCAAGAAAGAATGCCATGGAAGTTCTATCATTCAAACAACCCTGGTCAATGAGTTGACACTGACTTGAAAGTCTTCCAGGGATGAAATAATGTAATAGACCAATTCAATAAAAGTGAGGGACATGTTTTGTACCATTTTTTTATGATTGAATGACTCCCATCCTACAATGACTGCCTGCAGGGTGCACATAAATAAAGAGCAGTTATTTCCCCAGAACTGTCCCTCCTGCAATCATCCAAGGGATAAGCATCTATGGCAGTCTTTCCTTAAACTCTTGAAGATCTGCTATGATCACCCTAAGTCATCATGTTTCCATGAGGGAGTTAAGTTAATACCCGGGTTCTACTTAAGTATAGGCCAGGAGTGCATGTGGTGCCCATAAGAGAACATTATTTAAAATTGTTGGAACCCCAAGAGAGACCTTCATTAGTCAGAGGGCATAGGATGAAAATGATTCCAAAATTACCTTCGCAGTAGTTCACAGGCCTTAGGTTGCCCAGTTCAGTTTAAATAATTAAGTTTAATGCTTGTTTTGGGGACAACAGAATAATGGGTGTCAGTTTTAACTGTCCTGTTTGCCACACCACCAGAAGGGTGGCATTTGTTTGCCCTCAGGTTGACCAAGTGATGGCTAAGGAAATGGGGTGGGGGAAACGTCAGAAAGTATTTACAGATGGCTTGCCTGGGACGTGCAGGAGCCAGGGCCACCCCTCATAATTGCTGGTAGATTTCTCAGTTAAGGTTAAGGGGATAGCAATCAAATCACAGAGTTGCCTGGTGGAGGTTGGCAGACAGGCAGTCATTTAGATTTAAGGCATAGGCAACAGTTGGGAGAGCTGTATCAAGGCATTTGACTTCTCAAGGAAGGCTCCAAGGACAATTATGAAAGACACAGGTCATTAATATTTCTGTCCTCAGGGTTTGAGGTGTTCCCACCTCAAGTATTGGGGTTGCTGCTCTAACCCTGTCACACAAAATCTACATGTCCTATACTAGGAGCTATAAGATTCCAGGCAATCTCAACAGAGAACAGGTCCTTATTACAGCCATCGACATGATGAGTAGAGGGTAGAGCTTCTCACAAATGGTAACTGCTACTTTTACATTTACAGCTGGGACCAGGCCAGCTGCGCTCTTCAATATATAATTTCTATGTGGCCAGCAAAGCCTGTTGGGCTATCACTCTTCCTCTTGCAGAAAGTTGTATATCTGCCAACATCCCATCTCATAACTAACACTGTCAAGGATTGTGAAGGATTTGAGATCTTATTCTACTTGCAAACTACTTTGCTAGCCTGCCATAGTTTCATTGATGCTGGAAGAAAATATGATCCTCCTGGGTCAGAGAGAAAGGCTAATTTTTTTTTACCCAATAGCAGTACCAGAGTATCAGCATTTTGTTGAAGCCCCAATTCTCATATGGCAATGCAGAGATATGGCACCTACAGATGCAATGGTTTACAGAGCAGCAACTCTGAGCTCGGGGAGCCTGAATCTTTTATAGTAGGCAATAGGCAAGCATGCTCTTTTCTTCAGAGACACAGGCTCTAACTTCCAAGGTTGTTTGTTCTACAAATATCCCTGAAATGATGGCCTAAAACAGGACAGTCAGTGCCTTGCTTATAAAATATACAGAAACACAAAGACCCACGGAGAATTGTCTCCCACCAAACTCTTCTGTCAGACAACATAGCAAGTACAAACACCTGGAGGCTAAAAAACGGGAAAGCTTGGTGAGTTTCTGATGACAGAGAGAAGCCAGTGTTTCTAGAGCTGAAGAGCAGGAGGGAGGAGATGGGGCAGAGGCCACATCACTGAATGTCCTCTACAACCCTGCAATGAACCATGAGGAAAAACAGAAATGCAATTTTCTGCTATGCCTTTTGTTAGGTGTAGGAACTGAAAGATTTACTCTATCATGCAAAATGCCATTAATTTAACTGCAGATGGACTTCATGTCTTGCTTATTCCACTCAAATCAAAACTGGGGTGTTCTGCCTATCACATGACAGAAAAAAATGGCAGAGCGAAAGTTGCAAACCAAATGGACTTTTCAGGGCTTGAGTTCAATGACATACTGACAGAATCACCTCTACTGTCATTTAGGAAGATTAATCGGTTAGATGCAGGATTCCAGTACCTCCAAGAAAGGGGGTGGCAGAAACATCTCACAGCATTGGTTGTACATGTCCATTATGATGAAGAAATTAAATTGTTTTCTCTCCCTATTTAATTTTGGAGGTAACTTAAATAAAAGGATAATCATCCTTTCTGCTGGCACTTTTAAAAGTAATATTTACCATAGTAAACTTTTTCACCAATAATTTATGCTGTAACATAACCCTGCATGAATTATATTGCAATTGAATTGATTTCATCCATAATTTTTAACTTTCTAGTCGTGTTCTAGATGACTAGAAACGCTTCTCTTTTTTTAAAAAAAAATTAATGCACATACATATTTGGGAGTAAAGACATAAACTCCTATATGTATGAATATTTCCAGATAGAAAAATTGGTGCTAGTTAAATGTGGCTGCATGCCTGAGCTGCCAATGTAGTCCCAGCCCTAACAAAGATTTAGAAGGGCAACCAACCTTTAGAGCAGAAGCGAGGACTATTTTTGTACTGCAAAAGCCTTGGTTTTATGTTTATTTGTAAAATTCTGGCAGCTATTTTGAGATGTTTCTGAGTTGCAATAAGAAACATTATGTCCATGAATTTGAAAAAAGAGGGAAAAATTAAAAATAAAAATGATTTTAGCGTATGGATTTTTTTAAAATTTAAATTCATTATCAAACAGATTTTGATATTCTTGTGTGGGTTTTGTGTAGGGGGATGTGTCTCTTCTAGCTGGCTGTTCAGGAAGATGCTTGAGGGGGAAAATAAAGATCTTTTTAAAAGATTCTATGTTCTAGTTTTCCAAAGTACATTTTTAAACTTGTAAAAAAAGTTTATGTCTGCAATGATGATGGTTTCACCCTGATTGAAGGGAAGCGAGCCGCAGTCAGTAGGATTCTAGGGTTGACCGGGCATTCAGGAGTAGAGCGAGGTCCTCCCACAGGCCCTGGGCCATGCTTCTCTGCATCTGAAGCAGGATGGGGCACTGATTTGTAACTTTGGACAAGTCACTTTGTCTTTCAAAGCCTTGATTAGACCTTTGGTTGAAAACTCAGGCACAGTTAATGGATTTACTTTTAAAAATCAGAGTTTTCATTTTTCTATGAAGCATTGAAATATACTAAATCAGAACATACTTAGACTTTATACCTCCCTTAAAAATACCATTACTTGCGGTGTTTATAATAACATTAGCTATTATTTATTGACAACCTACTATTTAACCTGAACACAGTTAAGCTTATAAATTTTATATCTACTCCACACCAGTGCTGTGGATGGGCATAAGTCGCCATATTTTCATGTGAAGAAATAGACTAAGAAATGCCACTTCCAAGTGACAGAGCTAGAATTCGAAATTAGTTCTGTCTGGATCTAAAATCCATGCTTGTTTTATTACATTTGATTGTGTATTTGTTGAGTCTTTGATTTACTCTAAATTCTTGAATGATAAAAAGGATAAATTGAAGAAAAAATTATAGCAAAACCTTTTGCTATAATTCCTTTAGAATCCATGCTATTCATAGATGCTTTAAGAGACACATTTGATATCATCAAATATGTTAGATAGCGTAAGACATAAGGAAAGAGAAAAGCAGGCTTTTAAACGTAAATTTATTATTAATGTAGTGTGTTATACCTGTCTCATATCTATTGACTGGCTAATTGCAAGGTAAATGCCACCTGGTAGGATCTTTACCAAAATACACAATTTCTAAAAAATCACACTGCTCTGTACTAAATATACATTTTTTCAGTACTTCCAAGAAAGGACTTAATATCTATTTACATTCCTCGATACATACACATCTTGAGTTCCTTGTGAGTTTTTAAAAAATCAGGGATAAAAATCTACTAAGCATTTTCCATAATATGATCAATTTTAAAGAAGGGAATGGTGGGGTTAAAATCAACAGCCTACCTTCCACCACCCAGTTCAGAATTGCAGGGAAAATGACAATTCTGTAAATAAATATTTTCGATGCAATGTAAGCACTGTTAAAATGCTGTGCAAAGAGAAATATGTAATTAAGAAAAGGCATTGTACAGCTTACTAAGTGTTCTACCTGCTCTCTTATTTGAAACTTACAATACTTTGGAGCACACTGATCTCCCCATCCTACCCTGCTCCATTTTACAGGAGTATATGGGGCCAAAGGTAGGGATATTGAGAATCGAAGAGTCCTTTAGGCCAAGTTCACAAAGCTAGGAAGTAACAAAGTTAGGAATGAAACATCAATTGTGGTTGGCAGAATTCTAAGGTGAGCAAGATTCCCACCTCCTTGGTGTACAAGCCCCTCATGCCCCAGCACTGTGAATAGGTCGAGCTATCCCCCCATTAGTAGGTCATGCGATATCACACAATTGACCTTCAGATAAAATGATGACCTAAGTGGGTCTGACCTGATCATATGAGCCTGTTAAAGAAGAGTGTTTTCTCTGGCTGGTGTCAGAAAAGGAAGTCAGAGACTCAAAGCACATAAAGCTCCGATGTTCACTTGCTGGCTTGGGACAGAAGGAGACAAATGGTAGCGATGACAGTGGCCTGTAAGAGCTGAGAACAGCCTCCAGTAGACAACCAGCAGGAGAGCAGGGACCCCAAACCAATGTCTGTAAGAAAATGAATTTTGTCAACAAGAATGAATTTGGAAGTGGATTTTTCCCGAGAGCCTCCAGCCAGGAAATTGGCCTGGCCCACACTTTGATTTCCACCTCCTGACAGCCCAAGAACCCAGCCCCATCTTGCTGACCTCCGACCTACATAACTGTGAACTAATACATGGGCGTTATTTTTAAGTCACTAAGTTTGTGGCAATTTGTTATGCAGAAGAGAAAACTAATGCAATATACCCACATCTTTGAACTCTAAGGAGTAAGTGCCTGCACAGAGGCGAGCATCATTCTGGACACTTTCTGTATTATGTCCCTTTTAAACTGTAATTCCCAGCGATCCTGTGAGGTCAGCGTTACTATCTCCATTTTGCAAATGGGGGAGCTGAGAGTCACATAGCAAGACACACTCCCAAGACCTAGCTTACGGGTTGGGGATGGGTAGTTTCAGCCAATCTGTCTGGATCCTTATCCTCGTCTCTTCAACGCTCACTGCCTCTTCCCACTGGCACGGTCAGCGTTCTCTCCACTGCACCACGTGAGTATTTGCAGTGTAATGATCAAATCTCATGTGAATGGAAAAACATAAACATCAATATTTGCACATTTCTGCAAGAATGATGTGGCTAAATCAGGGTTGGTATAAAAACAAGAACGCATTCTACATGTACATGTTTCTTTCTTTCCATTTTCCTTTGCATTTAACCGACTTCTCTACCAGTGCTAAATATGTAGCAGATACTGTAATTAGGATCATTTCTCAGATGAGAAAGTGGAGGCTTAAGAAGCTTAAAATGCACAAATCTTGATAATTGATCTCTTCACCCTTAAAAAGATATATCACAACCTTTTAGCCTTGTCTGAGACCACCGTCTCTGAAGAAGCCACACAGAATTCTTCTGTCTTTGCAGATAGGAATTGTAGGCAGTTCCTATCTTGAACAGGTTTGTTGTTAGTTCTCTCTCCTATTATTATAGGGCAGCATCGTGGTCAAAGACTGAAGTCATCTGAAAACTCTCCATATGAAGGTCAGCACGCATGAGGAAAAGAGCGTTCCTAAAACACGCTGCACTCAACTTCTATTTATAACTAAAGATCACTCTCACTCCATTTCAGTGCTGTGGAGAAGAGGGAGACGCCAGGGCGGGGAGGGACTTCTGGCTGGCATGAGGTCAGGCATCCCTGTTAAATCATAATGAGGCTACTGGCCTGCGACTTCTACGTAGTGCTTGTGTGGCAGTGTTATTACGATTGTTTTCGATAGCGTGCTGCTGTAAGAACTGGATGGAGTACAAAATAAGGAGCCATGAGGTTTGGCTTTTAAAGAAAGACCACAGAAGCGGTTGTGGAGTTGAGAAGTGGTTCTGCGTGCATGGGCAGTGCTCATGGTGTGGTGGACATTCAGCAAGGGGAAGGGTTGGTAACAGGAAGCCTCAGCCTCTGTCTCAACAGTGGGGGCAGCAGATGCAGGGCACTCGTGAAATGTGAGGGAGGAAAGGGTTAATGCGGATGGTGACTGTTGGGGGCAGCCATGGGGGCCACTTTAGAGCTGAATAATGGGAAACAGAGCAAACAAGTGTGCTGAGAGGGGAGGGCAGATCAAAAGCAGGAAGGGAAGTGAGGATGAGGACGAGAGAGAGCAGTTCTCAGGAGCAGGACAGGAGCAGGCTGGGGTCCAGGCCAGTCCCAAGGACTTACTGCCATGAGGCCCTTATTGGGGGACTTTCGTAGCCTCTTTTGTAAACTGAGTAACAGCCACTCTTAAAGATGTTCATGTCCTAATCCCCGGAACCTCTGAGTGTTAGCATATGTGGCAAAAGGGACTTTGCAGATGTGGTTAAGGACTTTGTTATGGAAGGTTACCTCGAATTACCGGGGAGGTCTTAATACAATCACAAGGGGCCTTCTAAGAGGAACGCGGTGAGGTCAGACCAAGAAGGCAGTGTGTCTGCAGAGGCAGAGGCTGGATTGATGCAGCCACAGGCCAAGGAATGCCGGCAGCCACCAGAAGCTGAAAGACATAGAAACCATAAATGCATTCCTTCTAGAGCCTCCAAAAAGAACCAGCCTTCCCCAGACCTTGATTTTCGCTCCGTAGGATCAATTTCAGACTTGCACCTACCAGAACTGAATGTGGAAAAATTTTCATTGTTTTAAGCCACTAATCTGTGGTCATTTGATACAGTGGTAACAGAAAACCAATGCACCTCACTTCATCCCCAAGAGATGCCCAATCCAATTCTGTATGTTATGTTTCTTGGCCTGGCTTTGAACCAACAAGAGTGAGCAAAAAAGAGAGGAAGAGATAGCACAAGGGAAGAAGTGAAAGAAGGAAGGAAGTAGAGAAAGGGAAGGAACAAAAGGATAAAGGGAGGAAGGAAGAAAGAAGGCAAGGAGGGAGAGAGGGAGGAAGGAAGGGGGGAAAAAAGAAATAAATAAAATGTCTAGCCGAAAAAAAAAACTTTAACATTCATCTCTAGGATGAATGAGCTTCAACTGTATGGGTTTTTCTACTGTTGACGCTGTGACTGCTTTAGGACAATTGCTATTACAGTGGCTAGAAATGGGAAAACCCAGCCCCGCAAGGTACAGACATGGATCGTTTTTCTTTTCTGTAGTAACTGCTATGGCCTCTGCTCTATGAACGCCCCAGAGGGCAGAGCCCGTTGTCGGGTCACCGTTCTCTTCTCTGAGGGTTGGCAGGGCTTCTACCCAGCTCCTGTGAGCCTGGGAAGGGGCAGGTGTCCTAGCCACCCTCTACCACCCTCCTCCTTTCCTGGAGCTGTGCTTGCACACACAATTGAGCTGAGTCTCTGGTCCCACCTCTACTGACTGCCACTGTTTCTATGTCTAAGAGTGGCTTGCAGTTGGCTTCCTCTGCACTGCCAGTGTTGATATGATGCTTCTCTTTTTGTAATGGGCGTGCCCAGGCAACTCCTTGCTGCCCTTTCTCCTGCACCTCTCTCCCCAGCACACTCCCCATCCCACAGCTCCAGCGATGGGGGTCCCCTCCATCCTGATGAGTGGCCCCTCGGTGGCAGCTCTGACTTTGTGGAGGGAATGAGCCAGGGGTTGTGGGGGAAGGCAGGGCATTCCATCTTGGTCTCTGCCCAACTCACTCCCTTCCGAAGGGAGGAGAAGGAGGGGGATAGTTGATGCCTGTGAATTCGGATCTTGCCTGGGAATGATGCTTTGTCCTCCCACCTTCTGTTCGTTCCCCTGCTTGGGTAGATGGGGAAATGGTAGCAATGACAAATGTGTTTTATAGTTTGCTTATCTCAGTCAGTTTCACAATGGTGAGGTCTCCACCGAGACATTGTTAACCCAAGGGAGGGCCGCAAAGGAAATGAAAGAATTGATGTCTCAAATAAATGTCATAAATAACTAAGAACTTCACACCATCATGGGGGCCTCTATGAATCTTAATCTCAAAACATTGACGCAGGAAGTAATTTAGAGGATGAACACCAATTAGGCTTGCTATATTTAGCAAATAAAAGTATAGGATAGCCATTTAAATTTGGATTTCAGATACATAAAACCATTTTTTAAGTAAAAGTTCATCTCATTTAATATTTGGAACATACTTATACTAAAAAAAAATCTTTATTTATCTGTAATTCACATTGAACTGAGCCTCCTGCACTGTATTTGGCAACTTTATAGCTGGCCCCGCATCATGTGATAGGAAGATAAATGTGGACAAGCACAGGCCCATTTCCTCCCTTGGAAAGCACGTGATCTAGCAGGGAAAGGACGTGTTAAACTACAACAATATGGCTCAAAACTGTGGCAAGATACATGGGTAAGATCAATGAGTTCTGTTTGTTAAGCTTGACTTTGTGCTGGGCACCAAGCCACGTGTTTCTCCTATATTATCTCAGTTAATCCTCACAGGATCCTGCAAACTCTCTTATTATTATTACCACTTCTTTGCAGCAGAGGAAGCTGATGAACCACTGAGACCACCTGACAGGAACACTACTGAGGGCTCAGACGCAGGCCTGCTGGCCACCGCCTGGTGCTTGAGCCGCCACCCACCGTCACACGCTCGGAGGCTGCAGAAGCGCGGTGGACTGAGCTGGATGGACACAGGCTGTCATGGAAAGGCAGAAGGGACATTGGTGAGTGGACCTTGAAGGATAAATGATTGTAGAAACATGGATAAGAGGAGAGCACCTGGGCTTAGTGGGAGAGAACTGCAGGAAGAAAACAGTCCACGCAAAGGTGCAAGGGTGTGACATGTGTCATGGGTTTGGGAAACTGAAGAGGTATGTGAAGGAAAATGGATGCAAAGAGAGTGAGCGAGGAGATGGGCCAAGTAAGTTTAGAAGAGACTTATGGGCCATGCCAAAGAGGTGGGACTTAATCCCAAGGACGCTGAATGCAGGGGTGAAACGGAATCGAATCTCTATGTTGTAAAATCACTTTGGCTGTCAGAGAGGAGGCTGGGCTGGAGAAGGAGCAGCAGGCAGGACACTTGCTGAGAGTAGACACGTGACGGAGGAGGCCCAGCCGTGGGAGTGGATGCAGGGGAAGCACCGGCCGGTCAGGATGCAGCATGTGCAAGAAGCAGCCTCTGGACAGACCAGGAGGAGAGGCCATGCTGGGGACCCAACCAGCTGAGCCGGGGAGACGGCAGGAGAGGCTCCCCTGCTTAAACACACCTGCCCTGCTCCCCTGTTTTCCTCCCCGACAGAAGGACATTTGGACAAATGCAGTGTATACGTTCTTCAACGTGCTATAGCGCTTGAGAATGCGATTTCGACAGCTTTTGAAACTCTCTAAAAATTCGTCATTGACCTTTTGTATTTTCAAGGAAATCGAAGGAGAAGGAAGCTGACTAAAATGAGGGCACAGATGACTAAATCCCAGTTCTGGAGAAAACTGACTCCATGTAAGCCTTTTTGTTTGCAATGACTAAAAGCAAAAATATGACAACTCATATTGTCACTGTAATAAATTACAAATTGTCCAAACACTATGGACAGACTCCAAAGGAATATGGCTCAAATTACAATATCCACCAAGCATTCTCCCTGTGCCGCCTCCCTCCTTAACTTGGGCACCGGGTCCACCAAACACGGCCCCTGTGCAGGTCACTCTCCCCAGTCCCATCCCCTTGAGGTCACAGGGTGTTACAGGACAGCACCAAGGAGGGAACTGAGGTCTCTGCTTGTCATTTACATTTATTTCTTCTCCAAACCCTGAAGAAAAATCCGTGCTGCAAACCGGTTGAGTGCTTTTTAATAACTACTATGCGGAGTTAAAAATACACAGCCGTTGCCCACTCTTCACTTCTCAGAACAGTCCTGGCAACAAGATGTTGCTTTTGCACAATATTTTTCCTTTCTTTTTTTTTCTTCAGTGAAAGGATTTAAAATAATTTATTCTTAATATTATGCCTGCCCAGTATCTGAGAGTAAAGATAAGCTCGACTGCAGCACTCCAGATAAATTGCTTAAGCAGTGAGCGGCCAGCTGGTGGGTATTTGGGATTACAATGCTTCCTGTACACCTCATTCTATGTTCCCAGCCCCGAATTAGGTTGAATTCCCACGTTCGCTTCAGGTACAGCATGAGCCTTTAAAATTTAACAGTAGAGAGACAGTGACAGTGGCGTGCCTCACCGCCAAACCAAACACGCACGATGCGCGTTTCTCAGCGGCAAACACGTTGAGCCGGAGTCCAGGTGAGCAGGCATTCCGATCAGGCTCAGAGCGCAAATGAAGCATCTCGCATTCTGCCTCTAACAAACTCCAAGTAGACAGAGACCCTGCATTTCCTTAGAGCTGGCCTCACCTCCCCCCGGCTCTCCTGGAGCAGAGACTTGGGACAGATGTGGAAAAGCAAATGGGGGCTTGAAGGAGGAAGGTTGGGTCCAAGAGCACAATCTGATGGTAGCGGAAGATCTCTTTAAAGGAGCCACTTTCTTTTCTTTGCTTCTCATATCTACCTGCTTAAATATTTGCAGCCGAGCCCTGATTTACATTTCACATGTGACACATTGATTTTGAGTGCCACCATGCTCGCTGTTCTACGGTGTTGTTTCTGGCCCAACCACAGATTCCCCGTCACCTGTAGGAGGTCGTAAGTTTATATAGGTTATGTTTGTTTGCTGGTTTATTTGCTGGGGAAAGGAGGAGGGATGGTGTGTGTGTGTGTGTGTGTGTGTGTGTGTGCGTGTGTGTGTGTGTGTGTATGTGTGTGTATGTGTGTATATATTCTAACACAAGAAATGACATGCCTTATTCACATGATGTCCTCAACTCTGCGCTGTGCCTTCTCTCATTTTTAGGGGATACTCTTTCAGTCAAAGATGCGTAACAGCCCGTTTCCCTCCTGGTGTTGCAGTGTGAAGAAAGAGTATTGAAGTGGATGCCTACACCAGGGGTAATAGAGCAAAGCACAACATAAGTGAACCTTGAAGTCACTGACCACGTACATCTAGTTCAAGCATTCGATCCTCAGCTAGTTCAGGCGAGCTATGACATTGCGTATGTCAGAGAACCCAAAAGGTAAACGGCAATTAGCGATGAGGTGGATTCTTTAAACTGGCACGGGATGCGCAATAGATCCATGTTTCCACCAAAATGGGCTAAAGAAATCAATTTTCTAAGGAAAGGAAGGGGAGAGCAGCCTTCCCGTGGCCACAGTGTGGATGGAGCAGAGAGGCAGCTGCCCGTGGACACAGACATTTCCTCTCCAAGTGGACTGTACTGTACATGGTCAACGTTTTCATTCCCCAGGTGTCAAAGGAAATACCACTAAAGGCTACTTAACTTCGCTTCACCTCCATTTTCTTAATGTTAATGTGAGAGGTTTGGCTTAGACTGTATTTGAAGTATCTTTGTCTCAACAACCATGAGGCTGCATCCTTGGAACACACAGAACAAACCACGAAGGACCATGAGAGCTGCCCTGCCTCATGTGTGCAGGCAGTGGGAGATGCAGTGCCAGGACCCAGTGGCCAGACTAAAATTTACACACTTACCCTCAATCCAGTTTGGTTTGGCCAAATTTCCTAAATCGCAAAGCTTAAGAATATCAATTTCCTTGCTTAAAAAAAAGTCAAAAAGTCACATCATTCTCTAAAAATGAGCCCAGCTTCCAAGTTCGACCTCAGCCTCCAAGCACAGCAGAGCATGCCGGGCTTCCAGCCTCTGTTCACCATCCTGTGTCCTCCAGCAGTCAGGCAAGCGAGTGTCCCCGGAACACACTGGGCTTTCCTGCCCCCATGTGTCTTTGCACACACTTTAGTTATAAGCTTCCTCCATCAGATGCCTCCTTGCTTCTGCCCCATTCTGTGAGTGTTCTTTGTGTGCCTTCTAGAAACTTCCACCACCTCTGTCCTGCATTCTGCCTGCCCTTCAACAGTGGCATCAGCTGATGGCTGGGTTATAAATTCTTTAAAGAAAGAGATGATGAATTCCTTATTTTGGTACTTTCTAAATCTTATAGCTCAGTTTCTTGTTCTTAGTAGATGTTAATACATATTTATTAATGAAAATAAATATGCGATAACAGATTTGATGAGACGCTGTGAGCAGAGTAGTCGTGTGATGGAAGGCCACCTGCTGTGATGGAACAAGGCCCAGCTCCCTTCGTGCCAACCCTCTCATACCCTGACTGTGTCTGTGCATGATTCTGTTGTGTTGCCCGGACTGTGAACTCTGAAGAACATCAGCGGATGTTCTCATCCTGCTACCCCCAGAGCTTGTCCAGGACACACTGCATGGAAGATATTCAAACTTGTGTGCTGCCAAGTTGCCACTTACTGACATTTTTACCTGGAAAAATCCCTCAGTTCTCTGAGCCTCAATTTCTGCCTGGTAAGATGAGGATCTTTGGTTGCACAATTTATTTTTAAATTGTTATCAAGTTTTAGTTTTGTAGAATTCTTTTCCTCTAAGCATGTAACTATTAGCTGTTTCTACAGTAATCATTTCATTACATTTCACTGTTAGGTGGTTTTGATTTGCTGGGTTTTTTTAAATTTTGTTTTGTTTTGTTTGTTTAATGAAACTCTCAAAAGTAAGAATGTTTAAATAGTATTGTGTTATTACAGTATTGAAGAAAAAACAGTTATAAGGCAGAAGAACACTTTGGGTGTTGACAATGGGACATTGCTCTTGTAAACTTGTGCACCACTCAGCTTCCCTATCTTCATCACTCTCTGTCAGTAGGGACAAATAGTGTTCCAGTGGACTGATCAAGAAAAAGATGAGTGCTCGAGATCCAGCTTGTGATTTGAAACTCAGCAACCAAATCCCTCTCCAGCAAATTAGCAACCATTATGCATTCATAAAATAAAACCCCATAATTCTCGGTAGAGGTATCTTTGACCTCTCAGACTGAACATGCTTTCTCTGATGATGATTAGGTGCAAAATATATTATCCAGGTGTTGGTTTCTGGGTGCTGCTTTTAAAAAAATTTTTAAAAGGCAAAATCACTAGGCTATGGCTTCTATTGTAGTCTAATCACTAGTTTTCTACAGTAAATGACAAGCCAGCGTCCCTGTAAGCAGCAGCAGCAGTGGTCATCTTGCTTCCTTTGCACTTACACAAAGCTAATTGTTTTGCATAGTCTGACAATGGTGGCAGCCTTGCGGAGCCCAATTCTGGACATGGAAAAGTTCAGGAAGCTTCTTCAGTAACATTTCTGCTTTGATGCTCTTTGCCACAAAATTAAAATAATTCGAAGGTCTCCAGGTAGCTCAGAACTAAGATCCATGTTCTCAGTTGTAAAAAGAGAGATATTTGTCTGTGTTAAAGAATCTCAGGAGTGGACAAAGAGATTTTGTAAAAGCATAGGAAATATGACCTGAAATCTCTTTCTGGAAAGTGCAGGATGCGGTTCTGTGTCTAGACTGAAAATGAAGAAGATAGCTGAGGTGCCAAACTGTTCTCCACAGATGGGTTTGTAACGCCTTTCCCTGGGCCTGCCATATTGTGGGCAATGGCACTTATATTAGAAGGATGCCCCCTGCTCTAATAAAATGACAGAGAAGAATAAAATAGTTAAATGTAGAAATAGTCTATCTCCCCGTGAGTGATATTTAATCCCCATCAATTCTAAGTAGAAAGTAACACTTTGCAATGAAGTTCTTCTTCATCACTTCTAAGGGGCATTTTTTTTAAATTTCAGAATATTACAGGGGTACACACATTTTGGTTACATAATTTGCTTCTGTACAGTTTGTGTCAAAGTTACAATTGTGCCCTTCACCCAAATACTGTACATTATACCCATTAGGTGTGAATTTACCCATCACCTCCTCTGCCCTCCCACCTACTTGATTTCCATTGATTTTTACTTCCATATGTGCACATAAGTGTTGATCAATTAGTTTCAATTTACTATTGAATACATATGGTGTTTGTCTTTCCATTCTTGTGATACTTCATTTAGAAGAATGTTCTCCAGTTCCATACAGGTTGTTACAAAAGATACTAGATCACCAGTTCTTTTCATGGCTGAGCAGTACTCCATGGTATACATATACCACATTTTATTAATCCATTTATGTATTGATAGGCACTTGAGTTGTTTGTACATCTTTTAGATTGTGAATTGTGCTGCTATAAACATTAGAGTCCAAGTGTCTTTTTTATAAAATGTCTTTCTTTTTTCTTTGGGTAAATATCCAGTAGTGGGATTGCTAGATCAAATGATAATTCTACTTTTAGTTCTTTGAGGTATCTCCACGCTATTTGCCATAGAGGTTGTACTAGTTTGCAGTCCCACCAGCAGTGTATGAGTGTTCCTATCTCTCTGCATCCACACCAGAATCTGTTGTTTGGGACTTTTTCATAAAAGCCATTCTCACTGGAGTTAGATGATATCTCATTGTGGTTTTGATTTGCATTTCCCTAATGATTAGAGATGTTGAGCATTTTTTCATTTGTTTGTTGGCCATTAGTCTATCTTCTTTTGAAAAGCTTCTGTTCATGTCTTTTGTCCACTTTTTTATAATGTTTGATTTTTTTATTGCTAATTTGCTTGAGTTCTTTGTAGATTGTAGTTACCAATCCCTTATTGGATGTATACCATGCAAATATTTTCTCCCATCTATAGACTATTTGTTCTATTGATTATGTCCTTGGCTGTGAGGGACAAATGAAAAGCCAAGATTTTTATTTTGATCAGATCCCATTTATTTATTTTTGTTGTTGCTGTGATTGCTTTTGGGATCTTCTTCATAAATTCTTTGCCTAGGCCAATGTCTATAAGAGTTTTTTCCACATTTTCTTCTATAATTCTTGTAGTTTCATGCCTTAGGTTTAAGTCTGTTATCCATCATGAATTAATTTTTCTGGGTAGTGACGGGTGTGGATCCTGTTTCAGTCTTCTACAAATGGCTATCCAATTTTCCCAGCACTATTTGTTGCATAGGGATTCTTTTCCCCAGTGTATGTTTTTTTCTGCTTTATCAAAGATCAGATGGCCATATAAAGATGGTTTCATATCTGGGTTCTCAGTCCTGTTTCATTGGTCTATATCTTTGTTTTTGTGTCAGTAATATGCTGTTTTGGTTACTACAGCCTTGTAGTATAGCTTGAAGTCTGGTAAAGTGATGCCTCCCAATTTGTTCTTATTATGTAAGGTTGCATTGGCTATTCAGGGTCTTTTCTGGTGCCACATGAAGTGTAGAACTATTTTTTCTAGATCTGTGAAAAATGATTTTAGTATTTTAATTGGGATTGCATTTAATCTGTAAACCACTTTAGGTAGTATGGACATTTTAACAATGCTCATTCTGCCGATCCATGAGCATGATATGTTTCTACATCTGTTTATATCCTCTGCAGTTTCTTTCCTCAGTGTTTCTTAGTTCTCCCTACAGAGGTCTTTCACCTCCTTAGTTCAATATATTCCTAGACATTTTATTTTCTTTGTTGCTATTGTGAAAGGTGTTGCATCTTTGACTTGAAAAATAAAATTGGCAGGCCTCTTGCTAGATTAACCAGAAACAAAAAAGAAAGGACTCTAATAAGTTCACTCAAAAATGAAAAAGGAGAAATCACAACTGATACCTG
>NW_012138858.1:2209511-2212610 GCF_000956105.1 Propithecus coquereli
GAACTATACTTTGAGTAGCAGCCAATGTATTAAGACTCAATGCTCTGTGGCTCAGCACCAATGATCCTGGTTTCTAAAGGTGATAAATGGACCTTTTCTGCTTGATCCTGAAATCCAGGCCCTAATACACGCCCAGGTTTGGTTTCTGCCTGTCCCATTCCTTGTATCTGAAAATTAAATGTCACTCATTAATAGCTCCCATTCCTTTTCTAGGGCTGATATCCCACTTTATTCCTGCAAACTTGTCTCAAAATCAAGAGTAATGTTCTCAAATCCCAAAGGCAGTATTTGGGCTCTGACATCTGCCCTGAGACTGAATGACTGCTGAGTTGCCACCTCTCCCAGCCAGGCTTGCTTCTGCCTTTATCATGTGCCCATCGTCCACCTGTACCGATGCTCTGGACTCAGGACACTCCTCACAGCTTCAAGTATTGCTCACTTCAGTTTCTTCCAGAGAGTCCCCCTCACAAAGGCTCCCTAGGAAACAGGCTTTAAAAAGGTAAATTACCTCAGTCATGCTCTAGAATTATGAAAGTCCCCTTCCCAAAGAAGTGTCATTTTCCCTAATAAAGATTTAGAATGAGTTATTCCAAGCAGAATTAAAATAGAAAGCACTTCTCTAAAAGGGGCAACATTCTCATAGATGCCATGATCTGTATTGGGGCTCCCTAATTATGTCCAGAAGACCTGGGTTTGAGTCCTATTTTTTCAATTACATTCAATTTATTTTCTGTTTTAAAATCTATGCTGATGAATCCCCAACTCTCTTTCCACCCCTAGCCTCTCTCCTGAGACCTGTTCCTGTGACATCCAAATAGGTTCACATGGACAGCATCCTGGTGTGTTGCTCACCTTCCCCAAACAGCTCAGGTGCCTTTCTTTGGTTAATGACCACAGTGTAACCTTTCTAGTCATTTGGGCTAAAAACATGGTCATCTTTCATGCCTCTCTCATTCTTGGCACCCACATTAAATCTGTTTCCAAGTTTTGCTTTTCCTTTCTTAGTTTATTTAGATTCACCTCTCATTTCCATTTTTATCCTATTATTACTCAAGTTTAGGCAATTATTATCTCTGATCTATACTTTCATATTAATCTTTCATATTAATCTTCAGTTAGTTCCTGGACTTTTATTCTCAGCTTACTATACTTTCATTTACACGTTACTCCCAGATACATTATCTATCTTAAGAAAACCTACCGAACAAAACATGTTACTTCTTAGATGGGTAGTAAGTGTGACCCAAATCTGTCCTCAACTTGTCTTCCTAATCTACTCTTTAGTGAGCTCATTGTTGTAGAGTTTTGATATACTTTCTCAAACATTATTTCCTTTAATAATAGCATCAGTCTGTGAGTTGGGCTGGCCTCTGTGACCTTGGTTTTATTATTCCATTTTACACATAAGGAAACAAACGTATACAAAATTTTATGAAAATCCAAAAGTTACATTCTTCACTCAAAGCCACACAGAGAGTCAGAGAGAGAAGCAAGTCTAAAGCTCACACACTAAAGGTTTTTCTACCTCCCTGTGAATGTTGGTTGAAATGTCAATTCTGAAAATACCTTAGTCTCACCTTAGACAGAACTATGTCTCCTGACCTGGGCTCCCAAAGGACTTTCCACATACATCCACTAGAACACTTACACATGCAAAGTAAGTATTTATTTTTGTGTTAGTCAACAGTGAGATTCTTGCAGGAAGGAACTACACTTTTGTTTTTGCTTGGTGTTTTGTCATTTAACACATAGTAACAGGAAGTGCTGTATGATGAATAATTACATCTCCTTATTAAGTAGTTTGAGACATGTGATGACTCCTAGTGAAGTAGAACGTTCCTATACCTTTAAAGAAATCACAACTATATTCTGATTTTGATAGAGAAGACTTTTTACTCACTCTATAGCATAAGTGTATATGAATCTTGCTAAATCTGAGACCAAAAGTTACTTTGGCAAATCAAATGGCCATTCTAGTTGTACAATAGAAAATAAATTTTACAAGAACCTAAACTATTGCCATGAGGGAGTTAGGACCTAAAGTCATGTCTGGTTTCGAACGAACATTTGTATTCTTCTTCAAATGCCTTTATTAAGAATTTAGCTATTCAGAGCATGAGCTCTTCACATATTTAACAGAAATTGAACCAATAAACTTATTCAACCTCTGGATGGTCCCATGACATGACTAATCTTGAATATATTAATATTTTATGAGTGACTAAGTAACATCTTGAATATGTTTGCTGGTGGAAGATATATTTAACCAAGAATTACAATAAGGAATCTGGAACTTTGCTTTTTACTATGGTTTAATATGTTTAACACATTAACTGCCATGAGAGTTGTATTTAACTCACTCTAGTTTTGACCCCAGGGCTACATGAAAAATCTTACTTGTTGATGTTCTTATTGTTACAATTAATATTGATAATTTAATTTTAAAAATGTAGATTAAATGAATAGAAGTCAATAATTTTGTTTTCCTATTTATGTTTACCTTTAAATTAACACTTGAAGTTTTTATTCTATTTTCTTAATTAAACATTGTGGTCCCATAGAAAAGTTTATGGTTTTCTTGTGTGGCAATGTGTTAATCTATCAAATTTCAAGAAAATGAATGATGTCAAGCAAAAGAATAAAGGCTTATATCATAAACTGTGTGTAGTGAAAGAGCCCAGCACTACTGGCAAGGTGATCCATTGGACGGAATACATCCTTAAGCATTTGTTAATGTGGAATCCTTGCAGTTCATTGGATTAAGAAAAATATGGTAGAAATTATAATTGATTAAAATGATGGTCTCTGATTATTATCAGGCATTGTTTATTGGTTATTTAGAAAGATCTCAGCTAGTAGGAAGAATCTTAAAGTCTCATATGTTTTTATGAAGGATGAATATCATCACACTTGTTCTGTGTAGCCTTAATTTAACATCTTCCTCATTACTTGGCTATGTATAATTAGCTCATCTGAGTTAGAACCAAGGGTTAAGGTGGCCCTGGTCACAGGTTCAACTTCATATTTGATCTGCATAGAATAGTGAACAAGGAAAATGCTGGTGCCTTTTAATTCTAAGCCTTAGGTTCTCACATTTTC
>NW_012138858.1:2213860-2220237 GCF_000956105.1 Propithecus coquereli
CAGTTGTCCAGATGTTTAACTATTAGACATTTCAATTGTGTATATTTATTGGTGCCCACAAGTGGACTCAAACCTTTGAGAATCACTGGGGAGAAATTGAGTAGTAGGCAATATAGACATCTATGTTACTTTTTGTTTCTTAATGTTTTGTTTCATGAAAATAAATAACTACTGGGTTCTGTAACAATACTGGAAAAATAGAGCAGGCGAAGATTAGAAGGGAGCTGGCATTTGCGTAGCATCCACTACAAGCAGTGTCTTTGCATGGATTCCCATATTTTATCACCATAAGAAGACAGCAAAAAAGCACATCAATAACCTTTAGATTATCACTCATTGAGTTTGACTACCCCCACTTTATCAAAAGGAATATGAGACTCATTTTCCCAAGATCCAAACATCTAAGGTGGGCTCCATGTCCACGTCCACACGTGGCCAATGTGTAGCCACCCAAAGCTGAAACTGACCATGGCTTTTAACCACAAGATAAACAGCACTGCTTGTACCAAACTTTTATTTCCCCTGTTTGAGAGTAAATGCTATCACTCATGCCTCTGGCTTGATATAGAAAGTGGGTAAATCATGCTGAACACATTGGAAACCTTGTGCCATATTTAACCACTGACTCGCTAAAAGTGAGTGCATTTGTGGTGGACAGAATTATGGCCCCCAAATGTGTCTATGCCCCCATCTCCATAAAATAAAAATATATTACATGGCAAAAAAGACATTGCAGATGGAGTTAAGGTTATGATTTTAGAATTGAGAGATTATTTTGGACTATCTGGGTGGGTTCAATATTATCACATAAACCCTTAAGAGTAGAAGATCTCTTTGGTTGGAGTCAGAAGGATACAGAAGAAAGGGAAGCCAGAGAGATCCCAAGTGTGGGAATGTTTCAATACACTATCGCTGGCTCTGAGATATAGCTTCCCACATACGGGACCAGAGAGAGGCCTTGGGAGCTCAGTGTGTCCCCAAGCTGTCAGTTGGCCTGGAAATGAGAACCTCAGTCCTCAAAGCAAAAGGAAATGGATTCCACCAACCGTATGAATGAGCTTAGGAGCAGATTCATCCGAGAACTCTTGATAAGAGCCCCGCCAACCGGCACCGCAATTCCAGCCTAGCAAAACCATTAATAGAAGCAGAGTAATGTGATGGACCAACCCAGACTTCCAACCTATAAAACTGTGACTAAAAACAAATGAAGTGTAATTTTTTAAACAACTAAGTTTGTGGTAATTTATTATGGCAGCAAAGGAAACTAACATAGCACCCCACCGCCTGGTTAGTAGCCCTAGCCTGGGTCAGCCTAGCAGGTATTTCCTGGGCCCCTCCCTTCCCCAGTGTTAATCCACGTTGCTACCACAGGCCTGCATCTGCCACAGTTAGGACATGATATATTCTCATCGTGAAATTTGACTCACAAATTGTCCCCAAAGGCCACTGTTCCTTTTCCCCTGCTTTTAACAAAGTATTTTCATCACAAGATACTATTCTTGAGTTAAACTCACCATGACTAGTTTAAAAGAGTATGCGATATTAATTCATGAACTGATGTTTTCCATATATTCAATTATAATCAATAATAATAAACCCAATCTACTCATTTCTTTTTCAATAATAATTTATTTTTTACTCTAAAAACAATATATTCTTATTTTAAAAGTTCCTGACGTGTAATAAGCACTCAATGTTATTTAGTAAGTACTAGTAGTAATAGTGGCCATGACAGTTGTGTGGTTGGAAGACCATGACCTCACTCTATAGGGCTGTGCTACTTCTGGACACACGCACAGACACAATGAGCCAAGCAGCCTCATTCCAAAAAAATACAGTAAGTCTGATTTTAGCAAATATTTTGCTTTTTCTTTTCTACCCTCAAAAGAGCTGTTGAGAAATATGTTCCTTGATTTTACTATAGCTTATCCTTCTGAAATAGTTTTCTATTGCTATGGAGCAAATTACTACAAACTTAGTGACTTTCAACAATTAAAATCTCACAGTTGTTCTAGGTTAGGAGTCTAGGCATGGTTTAGCTGGATTCCGTACTTTAGGAGCTTCCCACAGTGCAGTCCAGGAGTTGGCTGGGGCTGAGTTCTCATCAGAGTCTTGAAGGCAAACATCTAGTCAATTTCCATGCAGCTTTAATACTAAGCTTCCCCTTTGCTTGCTGGCTGTCAGCTGGGCCCATGCTTGCAGTTCCTGCCATGTGATCCTCTCTCAGCATGGCAACTCACTTCTCCAAGGCCAGGAGCAAAGTCTCTCTCACTTCAAATCCCTCTCTTGTGAATGGCTCACCTGCTTTGGTCAGGACCACTCAGGATAATGGCCTTTGATTAACTCAAAGACAACTGATTAGGGATCTTAATTACCTTTGCAAAAAAATCCCTTCCTTTAATCAGGTGAGTGAAATCCTACCATATTCACAAGTCCCACCTGCAGGCAAAGGGAGGTGTTACACAGGGTGAGTACAACAGAGGGCAGGGTCTGTGGGCCATCCTAGAATTTTTCCTGCCACATTCTTCCACAAACCAAGCTGGGGAGAACTTCTGGAAAGGAACAATGTGTCCTCAGTAATAAGAACCTCTATAGAATATAACGACCGAGGTTTAAAGATAAAGACACTCTGGTATCAGCAGGTTTACTGGACAGAGCTCAGTTGTGTAACTTAGGAACAGACCTCTTCTTCCTAAAGCCAGAAAAATCAGAGAGCTCAAGAGAGAAAGATGAGTAGTTCCTGTAGTTCCCCACAGTGGCCATGAACTTGGGCTCTGGACTCAGACATACTGCACTGGAATACCAGCTTCACTATAGACCATGATGGTCAAGTGTTTCAACTTCTCTAATAATGTGAAAACATTTACTGAGCATTTTCCAGGTTATAAGTACTAAGCTAGATACTTTAAGTAAATGATGTAAATTAATAGTTGTAGCAGCTCTGTGTGGCAATGCTTTTACCTCTATATTCCAGATGTAGACACCGAGGCTCGGCGAGATTCTAGCTTGACAAAGCAAATTAAACAGTGGAGGTAGAATTTAACTCCTGTCCATAAGACTTCCAAGCCTTCTCACTTTGCTACCACCCGTGATGGTCTCTAAACTTAAGATGCCTTAGAAAACCTGGTGCAGCAGGAGCTTCCACCTCCTAGGGTCATGTGAAGACTGATTGAGCCAATACACGGCAATCTTCCAGCATGGTGCCACATGCTGGCTTCTGGGGCAGAGTTGACAAGCTTATCTGTAAGAGCCTGAGAGAAACTTTTTATTAATAAGCCTTGCAGATCAGACAATTTCTCTTTGCAATGACTCAGCTCTGCTATTGAAGTATGAAAGCAATGATGCGCATTAAGAAAGCAATGATGCGCATTAAGTTAACAAATGGCTGAGGGTGTGTTCCAATAAAACTTTATTTACAAAAGCAGGCAGAGGTCAGATTTGGCCCTCAGCCCATAGTTTGCTAATCCCTGCTTGAAGAAAACAAATTAAAAAATCTAATAGCCCACCTTAATATCATCCATGTTTGCTGGAAAATCATACCTTTCAAAATTATGCCATAATATTTTCTTAAATGTACCCCTTAATATGGAACTTTGTTAGATAAACTTATTTTAGTAGTCAGTTATTATATTCTTTTTACTACATGTGAGATATTTGCTGACAAATTAATTAAAAGTAATTTCCTCATTAAAAGCTTTCATCAATTTGTTCAACCACTGAGCAGATACTGAGTCATTCTGCCTTCCATGGGCCGCTGAACTGCTGATTTCTTACATGTGGTCCATCTCACTGACTTGATTTTGTGCAGTGCTTTTCTGTTCTTTAGTGTCTTATAAGAATATTTAAATTCACTGTTTCATTTTCTACTTTCATGACTTCTTTTCTTATTTTTGCTCACTCTTCTTACATCTCTGCTTGGATCCCTGGCAATTCATTGCATCACTAAAGATTCAACAAGTCAAGAGTACCTACATTGCCATTCTCTTGAACAGAGACAGTTTAGTATGGAGAATTATTAAATATAACATAGAATTGAAATAATGAGGCTGGTAAGAAGCAAAGAGGACTCTGAAGAATACAGAAATAGAAGATAATAAGGAGCCACCACTAGCTTTAAGGCTGAGAAAGAGTGTCCAGGAAAAATGCACCTCCTGCCTCCAGCCTGAGATCCAGATGTTGCTGAAGAAGGCACAGCTATGGTTCACTGGATGGCAGAGAAGGCACTGCCGTACTGCACTGGCAATCTGCCCTCAGGGATTTACGGTAAAGATGCCCTCTCAGGTGCAGGGGAAAGGCATTCATGATGAAATGCTCATTAGAGGCTCACTACTAAAAACATGGCCAAGGGTGATGCCAGGGTAAGCTGCAGCTGCAGGAGCCAGTCACTGGGGAGGCTGGGCACCCTGCAGGAATCAGAATACACAATCTGTTCCTCCTACAATGTGTCTTTGTTTCTACTGACAAAGGTTAACATCAGGCCATCCAGGAAAAAGAAAGAAAGATATATATAGAGAGAGAGAGATAAATGCATAAATAAAGGGCCCAGATTCATTTTCACAAAGCAGAAAAAAAGGACAAAGCTGGAGCTGAACAGTAATAAATCAATAACTGACACACTCACTTTCCATCTCATCCTTTGTTTTCTTCATAGCACCTATGTTTTCTGTATCTTGTCAACTCAAACTAAATACATTCTCAGAGTCTTGGTGTTTTTGTACCAAATTGATTTTTCAGCCCATTGGGTAATACTGCTGATCCCCTGGGAAGTTTTCCTGTGAATGATAAGGTGGCTTCTCTGCAGGAGCTTGCACAGCTTGCCCATCTGTGAGATGGTGCAGTCTTCTATTACGTAGCGCCAGTGACCCACCACGTGTCCCAGGAGACATTTAAATCTCTATATCCTGTGCCAGGCATTGACAGTGCTACCTGTGAAGAACCAGAGGCATATGCCACAGCATATTAAGGGAGAACACACATCCCTCTGTAAAACTGCAATGGCATGCATGTCACCAACTGGCTTTTGGTGGGCTCAACCAACCAGAGTGCTACACTGAAAAAATATATCTGAAGTCTGCCTTGGGTTCAAATGTAAGAGCTCCATTACTGTTAAATAAATTATTATATATATTTAAAATGTATTATTAAGCGACCATGAATAAACTTTTATGAATATCTAATAACATGTAAAATGCCCATAAGTTGAAGTTAAAAAATCAAAATGTATCTTATACACACATATATAACCAACATAATATACCAATAGCAACTATTTCTAGAAGTAAGAATGCTGAATTTTCTTCTTTACATGTATTTTGAAGAGTTTTATTTAATGGCCATTGTGTTTTATAAGAAAGATATTAAGACAACTTCTCTTTAACATTTGATGCCTCTTCTATTTGTTTTTCTCTTCCCTCCCTAAAAATAGCTCCATGAAGAAAGAATTCTCTAAAATTGTGGTACATAGGAGTCACTCAATAAATTTTTATTTCATCGAAATTATTTGGCCACCTAAAATGAAGAGAATATTGCACTATTACTTCTATCAATTATGAAAACAAAAATCATCCTTCAAGGGCCCCAATCTTCTACTTAGCTCATGGATACCACATTAGAAATTTGATTTCAAAATTCTAAGGTTTTATTTTCAGTGCTAAAGATATATTACATTGTTTTATTTGGAGCTAGAGGTTTTGCAAATTTTTTTTACCATTGCTCTAAAAATTTCAAAAATGACTTATTGCATTTTTAGTTAATGTGCAGGCTACATTGCCACACATCAACTTGGAAAATCTATCGATGCTACCAGGTGACCTTAAAGGAAGAGAATTCAAACTTCACGTCAAAAACCTACACTTGGTAGTAAATGCTTCAGGATCCGCCTAAAATCTCATACCTGTTTGACCAGTCATAATTGGAAGACTTGCTCGGGGTAGGTTATAGCTTCCAGGGTTCACTCTTCCATTCCTAAAAGCCTTTGTCACTGGGTTCAATGGAGGATAAACCTACATTATTTTATAATGAAAGATGGCATGCAATGGCCATAGACAAGAGTTTTTTGGTACTCCTCAGCCATCTCTGCAATGTGGCGTAATTAATCAACTAAACATTTCTGAAATAAATATTTTTTGGCATACACATTAGGTGGAGTGAAGTGTTTGAATGGCTGGGATCCATAAGTCATCCCATATAATAAAATCTATTTGCCTTGTTTTTACCTGCTCTTTTAAAGGATTAACAAGGAACTGTCAAAAAACGCAGCACTGTTGTTACGGGCTTCCCACTGGGATTGATTATAAGCCATGGTGTAATGCTACGATGTTTTGTGCTAGTACAATTTAACCAGCAACAGCTCAGCTACTGCCTCCTGAGACTTGCTG
>NW_012138858.1:2223492-2224148 GCF_000956105.1 Propithecus coquereli
TTAAATTTAGTGAAAATAACTCTGATAGCTTATGTATCAGGTTTTAGGAACCATACCTGTAGGAGTAGAATAACTCCCTGGGCCAGAGTTGCAGAAAGATTTGGAAGGGGCGTCTCCTGGTCAGGACCAATAATAATTTACATTCTTCGAATTAAAGAAAGCTAAAAGGAAATCCAATTTACAGAAAGAACTAGTTAGAAAATTATCTGCCTCAGCCTGAGAGCAAGAAAGATGTCTCATCTAAGAATTCATGTCCACTGGCCAAATAACATCAGGATTCGAATTTTGAATTCATACTATTTATATGTTTTGAAAAACATCAAGTAGAGAATCTTCATTCAAAAATACCGCCATCACTCAGTGCCTCAGGAACTGGACAGAATCAAATGCAAGTCTTCCTCGTAAAAAATGCACCCTTAACAGAGAAAACTGGAACCAGACTTCCAAAACTTCAGAAATAAAATTACTGAACTCATGAGCAAAGAGAAAAGCACTTCACAAATAATAAGCATGCAGTTTTGAAAAAGAATCAAATAGAATGTGCGTAGAAATGAGCACTTGAAACATAAACTAAAAGAAAGGGATAGTTTATTGGACACAGAAGAAGACATAATTAATGAGCATGAAGATAGAATAAAGTAATTATGCAGAATTTA
>NW_012138858.1:2224198-2226057 GCF_000956105.1 Propithecus coquereli
GGGATTGATTATAAGCCATGGTGTAATGCTACGATGTTTTGTGCTAGTACAATTTAACCAGCAACAGCTCAGCTACTGCCTCCTGAGACTTGCTGGTGGAAAACTATTTAATATCGTTTTGGTTTTAGTCTTTGATCGCATACATTCTCAAATCACTTTTCTTAGCAAAATATTGTCCTCTCATGGTTGAATGTATTTTGTTGTTGAGTTGAAAAATTCTACTTAAATCTGCTTACAAGATTTTATTCATTCGCTTGTTCACAAATACTTATAGAGCACTTATGTATGCCAAGAATATGCTAAACTATGGGGATAAAAAGAAGAAAAATATTCTCTCCGTGCCTTCAAAGAGCTTGTAGAGGAGACACATACGATGATTACTGTGAACAAGCATGTTAAAATTGGACTCTCTGGTTGAGACTTCCAAGGCAGAGATTAAAAGGAGTCAAGACCACTCACCATCCATTGTGACATTGACTAGGAGTTTTCAAGGTGGCCGTTAATTTATTTCATTAAATATTACACCTACACCAATAGGGATAATTTTGAAGGAACTGTTTTAAATGCATTTTTTAAAACCTAGAAATGACTTTTACTTGAGAATAATGATCAGAAGAAAATCTGTGATATTTGCCAGAGATTTCACCTAAGGATTGGGAAAAATGATACAGTGAGTTTGTAGGGGGAAGGATTGGAAAGAAAGATTCTCAAGGAGTATTTCTGCATCCTGGAGCTTCCAACTGACATCCCCAGGTCATCGTTTCACCACTTTGCAGAGAGTGTCTGACACGTTCCTCATAACAAACCTCTCCCAACAAAACGTGAGGTAGTGAGATACCATCACTATTCCTGTTTTGTCACATACAAGGAAGCTGAAGCACAGGCATTTTGTAACAAGCCCAGGGTCACACAGCAAACCCTGACCAAGGGTCAGACCTAGAACCGGTCACAGACAACTTGACTCCAGAGCCCACAATCCACGAGGCTGAGATGTGCTACCACGGCAGCATCCCAAAGAAGCCCCGAGCGTTTGCTCTGCGAGGACTGAAACAGTGACCACTGTGCCTGGGGAGGCGTGCAGGATACTGTCACCCAGATGAGGTCTCAATGGAAAGAGCCTGGACAGGCACTTAGATCAAAGGGGGACCTTGTAGACACACCCCCAGAAGTGCTGACACTTCCAAGAGCTGAAGACTCACACATGTCCCCTCACCATGGAGAGCCACGGAGAAGCCATGGACACTGCCACCTGGCCCCAGAATTCTGTGCTCTCTTCCCTAGTAAGAAAGTTGTGGCCAGACCTGGCCCACCAAGCTAGAGATGATATATTTCTCGATCTTTCTTGGATCTAACAGTGGCTGGGGCAATTAACTGTCACCAAAAGAATGCAAATGAAATGATGGGTGCCTTTCCTACATCACTTACTTGAAAGACCTCACCTTCTACTTTACTCTTCTCCTTCCAAGAACTGAAATGTGGATGGAGCCATGACCAGGCTTCAACCACATGGATGGCAACAATATCCTACAGGAATACAGGAACAAAAAGATGGAAGGAGTATGGAGATACCTCAAAGAGCTACAGGTAGAACTACCATTTGATCCAGCAATCCCATTACTGGGTATCTACCCAAAGGAATAAAAGACATTCTATTAAAAAGACACCTGCACTCCAACGTTTATAGCAGCACGATTCACAATTGCAAAGTTGTGGAAACAACCCAAGTGCCCATCAATACATGGGTGGATTAATAAAATGCGATATATGTATACCATCGAGTACTACTGCTGGATGGAGCTAGAGACCATTCTTCTAAGTGAAGTATCACAAGAATGGAAAAACAAGCACCACATGTATTC
>NW_012138858.1:2235907-2239223 GCF_000956105.1 Propithecus coquereli
ATTACTTGAAAGCCAAAGAATCATTAAACTACACATTTGTAGATAAGGCTGGTGAACACAAAGGAAAGTCTACAGGGGGTACGATCTCAGAACTGGCTGAAATCATAATGACAGATTTCATCAGGTGCTGCTCTTGGAAGTTCCTGACAGCACTACCCGGAACTTAATGGCTCAAGATGCCGTAATTGCTTTGTAGAGATTCCTTTATAGAATTGAGGTCCACAAATACAGCAAGAAACACAAAGTCAGTTAGTAATCAAATGCCTTTCGCAAGGCTAAAGGTGCAATGCATCTGCCCTCTAAACTAGGTTAATGTCTAATAGCTGCACTTGTCATGAAAAGCTTCTTGTACAGGAGCATATTCTTTGTGCTAAATATATCGATGTTGATTTGTAATGCAGCCGCTTTCTCAATTGAAATGCAAAATGTTCCAAAAGAACATATGTCCAGCAACTTCTTTAGCTTTGGCTTAAGAAACAGTTTGTGTTTTTCTTTTTCTATTCTTTTCTTTTTCCTTCTCTTCTTTTTTGCAGTTTCTCTCTCTCTCTCTCTCTCTCTCCTTAATCAAGACAGCAAATGCCGGCTATGTGCCTGGAGAACAGTCATATTTTTGCCAAGATCTGTAACTGTAAATCTGACGGCCTACTGAACATATTACATGGCACAGCAAATTAAGTACGTAGTGTTTTTCACTCTCAAGAGGTAAGCAACTTTTTGAGATGAAGAATTAAAAATAGCTAGCGATAAACAGCTGCTAAATTCATTAACGAAATGAATGGAGAGAAGAGGAGAGATTAATGTTAGTCTGTAGTTTTCTGGTAAGAAGAGCATGAGGAAGGCTGCTTCAGATGGGCCTGGATTTTTCTGGATTGCAGCGAGCAGAGAGAAAATGGGAAGGGAAGTGTGGAAAGGAAGTCTAGTTGGAGAGACGGAAGTGGCAAAGGGCAAGTACGTGGAGCAGATTGACTTGTTTGTAGTGGGGACTGTCGTGAGTCGGATTGTGCCCTCCCCCTCAGATTCAAGTTAGATTCCCAGCCCCCTACGCCTCTGACTGTGACTGTATTTAGGGATAGGCTTGTTGCAGATGTGATTAGTCAAGGTGAGCTAGTGCTAGAATAGGTGGACCTTTAATCCAATATGACTGATACCTTTATAAAAGGGAAAATCTGGACGCAGACCTGCTCACAGAGAGAAAACCAAGTGGAGATGAAGGCAGAGAATGGAGTGATGCTTTTATGTGACAAGGAGCGTCAAAGATCACCAACAAACCACCAGAAACCAGGAATGAAACTCACTGTTCCTCACAGCCTCAGAAGGAACCAACTCTTTGATCTCGACACTCGCATCTTGAACTTCTAGTCTCCAGAACTGTGAGACGACTCCTTTCTGTCATTGAGGCAACTCAGTCTGCGGCACTTTGTTCCCTCAGCTCTAGGAAACCAACACAGGTATGGGCTGAGGCACACCCTTACCTGCCATACGTAACACTCCTATTTGGAGGCTGGTGTTAGAAAGAGCCCTCCGTGGAATCATCCATGCTAGACGAATATCTACTTTGCTTGAATTTGCACTTTTACAGAAATTGGAAAGAATGGTACATTCCAGAAACAAATATGCTTGTTTGACCTTTTATAATTCCAGTGACATTTGAGAATACCAATAAAAATAATTAAAGTAACATAGTAAGGCATAATAATTGGCATCAGAGAAGAGTTGAAGTTGGAACTCCAAAACTGGTAAATGGTTTTACCTTGGACAAAGTTACCCAAGATCTCAAGGCCTCTGTGTTTCCTCCTCTGTAAAGTGGAAATAATAATAGTACCAACTTCTTAAATATGGCAGGGCTAAATTAGGTAATATATACGTAAAACATTCAGTATATCATCTAATAAACATGAAGTACTTGGCTTAACGTTATTATTAATGTTCATACTACTGACATCATCTTAGGAAACAGAGAAAGTGGGTTGATATATTCAGCTTTAAGGTTTAGGATGTAGTCAACACAATGTCATTTACTATTTTGTTCATATTATCTAGGCATTATTGTTAGGTGTTATTCTATCATAAAAATTATATACCTAGATTCTACTAATATGCCCATTTGTATTATGTTGCATAATATGGTATAAAAGTTGATTATTGGGTTGCTAATAGAGGCTCATCATCAAAGATAAATGAAGTTATTTTTAAAAATAGAAATAAAACAACCTCTAGGGCACTGATGTGCATGGAAAACTACCATTTTCTATGGCAATTTTGGTTTTCAGTTTGACAGAACTTAGTTTCTGACATATCAACTCTTTTTTTCTTTTTGTGCTTAGAAGTTCTTTGCAACTTCCAAAGTATCTTTCTTATTTTAGAAATAGTCGAATAAATATATTTCTTTTTTTTTCCAGAAAAGGTAAACAAGAAAAGCTGTCTCAGACATTAAGTATGAAAATAACTGCATATTCTCTAGGTCTTCCTAAGTTATAGTTACATGGATGTTTTACTATTATGTTTAAAATGAATGCTCCAAGAGTAATAGCCAAACTGAAACATAAGCATGTGAGACATCTTCACAGACAATATCTCTCTATTATTTTAGGCATAACTAAAAAATTGAATGACACATTTTAAAACACATACTCAAAACTATATGTCTCTCTATGCATGTGTTGGGGGGGTGGAGAGAGAGAGAAAGAAAGATAGTTTTGGCGTATTCACTCTCACTGTACTCAATTCAATAAATATTTATGGTGTTCATCCTTGGTGCTGGCAGTCTGCTATGCGTTAGGAATACATAGGAGTGAAAAAATGGTCCTTGCCTTGAAGTACTCACAGTTAAATAGCATATAAATAAATGGGTCTAACCACAATGTGCTGATGTGTTAAATAATGAAAGGTATTCATAAAGATGTGAAGAACAAAATGAATAAGCCTTATGAATTCTGACCCTAAGCAAAGGAAGTTAAGAAATGCTGACTAGAGGGACAGAGATTTAAGTCACACCTTTAATGACTCATTAAAATGCAGTAGAAAAAAGAATGGGGCAGAGAATTCCAGAAAGAAGGAATGACATTAGCTAAGACATAAAGATGTGAAATCTGTCAAGCACTCCGAGGCATCCTTCTGTAATGAGGCCACCACTTCTCAAAAAGAATTCATCTTAGGCTGGGTGTGGTGGCTCACGCCTGTAATCCTAGAACTCTGGGAGGCCAGGGTGGGAGGATTGCTTGAGCTCAGGAGTTTGAGACCAGTCTGAGCAAGAGCAAGACCCCATCTCTACTAAAAATAGAAAAAATTAGATGGACAACTAAAAGTAGAAAAAAAA
>NW_012138858.1:2239273-2240952 GCF_000956105.1 Propithecus coquereli
TTTCTTTCTTTCTTTCTTTCTTTCTGTCTTTCTTTCTTTCTTTCCTCCTGTTCTCTCTCTCTCTCTGGCCTCCTGCCTGTCTCCCTATATCTCTGTCTTCCTTCTTAACCCTCTTCACAGAAATTCCAGATATAAATGATACCTTTATTGAAGGCTAGAAGTTTTGAGACAACTATGCTATTTGCTCTGCATCCTTGCAAACTTTTTTTTGTCTTTTTGATAATAGCCATTCTAACTGAGATGAGATGATACCTCACTGTGGTTTTGATTTTCATTTCCCTGACAATTAGTGGTGTTGGGCATTTTTTCATATATTTGTTGGCTATTTGTATGTCTTCTTCTGAGAATTGCCTATTCAGATTCTTTGGACATTTTTAAATCTGAATGGTTTTTTGCTGTTGAGTTGTCTGAGTTCCTTGCATATTCTGGATACAAATCCCTCATCCAATGAGTAGTTTCCAAATATTTTCTCCCATTTTTCAGGTTGTGTCTTTGCTGTGTTGATTGTTTCCTTTGCTGTATAGAAGCTTTTTAGTTTTACATAATCCTATTTATCTATTTTTGCTTTTGTTGCCTGTGCTTTTGAGGTCTTAACCATAAAACGTTTACCCAGACCAGTATCTTGAAGCATTTTCCCTACGTTTTCTTCTAGTAGTTTTGTAATGTTGGGTCTTACATTTAAGTCTTTATGCGATTCAATTTTGAGTTGAATTTTGTTGTCAAAGATAAGGGTCTGGTTTTATTTTTCTACATACGAATATCCATTTTTGTCAACATCATTTATTGAAGAGACTGTCCTTTCCTTAGTATATGTCTTTGGCATCTTTGTTGAAAATCATTTGGGTGTAAATATATAGATTTATTTCTGGGTTCTCTTTTCTGTTTCATTGGTCTATGTGTTCACATTTATGACAGTACCACACTTTTTTGGTTACTATATCTTTGTAGTATATTTTAAAGTCAGGTCGTGTGATGCCCCTAGCTTTGTTCTTTTTGATCAAGATTGATTTGGTTATTCGAGGTCTTTTGTGATTCTATATGAATTTCAAGATTTTTAAAAATTTCTGAGACAACTATTTTTAACATTCAAATATGCCTTCTTTTTAGGACCCTATACAGGTTGTCTTGGTGGATATTTGGCTCCAACTTAATTTTACAGAAAATGGGACACGTGTTCTTTATTACAGGACTTTCAAATGCAGGCAATATTTTCCTTAGATAGTTCAGTAAAAGATTCACTCATTTATTCTTCCATTTCACTCACCTATCTTTGCATCCAAGCATTCTTCCATCCATTAATTTCTTCAAATGATAGTTTGTTTTTTTTAAATTATGAAACCACTGCATACCAGATGTTGTTTAGGTGCTGAAGATACTGAACTGAGCAAGGCGACGTTTATGCCATTGAAGAGATCCCTGTCCAGTCATGGCGATCTTCTTGGAAACTCATGTTCTTCTTGTAAAATCGATGAAACTATTTTATAGACCTATAGCATTTAGGAAAGTGTTTCCCACAATTAATCATTACTTGAAAGCCAAAGAATCATTAAACTACACATTTGTAGATAAGGCTGGTGAACACAAAGGAAAGTCTACAGGGGGTACGATCTCAGAACTGGCTGAAATCATAATGACAGATTTCATCAGGTGCTGCTCTTGGAAGTTCCTGACAGCACTAC
>NW_012138858.1:2251552-2255180 GCF_000956105.1 Propithecus coquereli
ATTGCTTTGATGGTTTTTTCTTGAAGACCTCAGCATTTGCTCTTGCGATGCTACCATTATCCTCTCATGGAATTATCTTAAAGGTAAACTACTCAGGATGATCCATCTCATGTCTGTGGTCATTGTTTGAGTAACTCTCTGCAGATTCCCATTCAAATGGGAACTCTGCCCCAGGCCCAATACTCAACAGCGATTGAATGTACTAAATCCAGGAGATAGACATAAACCACCACAAGTGTGCACACACACACATTGAGAGAGAGAGAGAGAGAGAGAGAGAGAGAGAGAGCCACTATTTCCCTGTGTTGTGCTTGTTGCTGCCACCAAACATACTACATGAGTAGATGTTTGCTGTTAATAGTGACCTGGCACCTAATTCAGTCTGCACACCTCTTCCTGACATGGGCTGCAACATGTGGGGGAATATTGATCCAAATCTCACCTCTAATACCTTTGCCTAGGCTGGCCTGAAAGAAGCTAAATTGTTCTGCATACCCCACATGAGAGCTGGCCATGAGGCAGACCAAGGAAGGTGACCATGTGGTGAGGTATTAATATACCACCGTTACCAGGTGGCCACAGGCAGAGGAGAAGCTGAACATGAACTCACTGCCTAGAAAGCACATTTGCAAAGGTAAGTGTGCATCACACAGCAAATACGTCAGATTATCCCATAGACATTACAGATTTATAACAAACTCAAATTCCCAAGGCTTCATAGAGGAATGGTTTTTACATAATTGGACCAATGAATTTTTTTCTTTTACTTTGTTAATTGATTTTAACAGGGTACATTCTTATTTTGAACTTTATAATTTTAGTTTACTAGATCATTCATGCTCTTTTTTCATTTCGTTAAAATTATGTTATAATTTACATATAGTAAAATTCACCTTTTTACTTGTACATGTCTGTGAATTTTGACAAGCAGAACAATTGTATAAGTACTATTACAATCGAGGTAAAGAATAATCCCATCACTCCCAAAGTTAACCTCGGCTCCTTTTATTGTCAACTCATCTCTATTCCCCAACCACTGATCTGTCTTCTGTCCATGCAGTTTGCCTTTGCACGAATGTCATATAAATGGAATAAGACACAATGTAGCCTCTGGCTTCTTTTATGATAGTGGCTGCTACCGGTTGTTTTCCAATGTCTGCTACAGTCACGTCCAACTTCCACGTTCCTTGTGAGTCACTCGGTTGGCGTGACTGGAAGTAACTCCTTCACCATACTCAGTGTCAGGTCTCATTAATCTAAGCCAATTGACAGCTCATTCGCTACAATAATTGTTTCAGGAGCTGTATAGTTGGGGGGAAAGAAGATTTCTCTTTTTCTGGTAGAAGAGTACAAAGTTATGACGTCTGGAAACGCAGCTGCCATTTCTGCCACCAGCAGAGAAGACAGCTCAGGCAGGAGCCTCTGCAGGCAGGAGGGAGTCCTGCAGAGAAATGAAAAAGTGATCGAAGTCCTGCTCATGTCATACTTGAAGCATTTCTACCACTGCACTTTTCAGTAAAGGAAGCAAATAATTGTCCTTTATTGTTGAAACAAGTTTCTTTTGGGCTCACTGTAACTCTCATGTAGAAGAAGGGGTGCGGATCCTGTTTGACAATTCCCAGTGTCATAAACACAAAAGTGTCCTGGATAAGCTTTTTAACATTGATGCCAAATTTCTCCCTGACTGTCAGTATAAGTTTCTAGATTTATGTTTTTCACAGGTAAAAGGAAAGTCTTAGAATTATAATCATTCTCTACTGTAACCAGTGCTGATTAGTGAAATCCCTGGTCTACCACACTCTGAGCACTGTTTCGGGTGTGGGGATAGGATGGTAAAGAGAAAGTTCCTGCAATTCTGCAGCTTCTCTTTTAGGGCAGATGACAGGCAATAAATAAGTGTTGTAAAATTGGATGGTATTACGTGGCTACAAGGAAAATAAGAAAAAAAAAAACCAAGGTCCTAAAACGTATTGCAGGGGACATATTTTCTATGGGGCGGTCAGGGAAGATTTCTAGGAAGAGGTGCCATTTCAGCTAAGAATAGGAACGGTTCATGGCAGAATGTGAGGAAGGAATTCAGGCCAAGGAAGAACAAAGGCAAAGCTCTGCTAGACACCTCTGGACAAAGATGCCAGATTGAAAATCTCTCTTCCTTCGGAAATTTCACTGAAGGAAGAGATTTTATACTTAAAGGAATAAACCCATACAATCAGGGAGATCAACAGAGAAGACAAAATTTGGGGAGCCTAAAATAAAACCAGGTAGAAAAAGGTAAAAGCTGGCATATCAAAGAAGCAGAAGGCAAACTAAAGAGAGTAAGATGAAAAGAAATCCATTAACATTTCAAGACTCTCTGGAAGACTCAGGAATTGGTAAACACAGATGACATGTTGAAAGTCTGTGCCTTAGGCAGCCCAACCCTCAGCTGGGATGAGAACTTCCCCCTCTGTCTAGCACCCTCCAGCTGGCCAGCCCCAGCTTCTCACTTGGCGGCTGAGCAGGCTTCCAAGAGCAGACAGAATGGCACAAGGCCTCTGGATGCCTAACGCAGAGGTGCCCCGTCATCCTGTCCCCTGTAGTCCACTGGCCAAAGCAAGCCAAGAGCCCAGCATGGGCTTACAAAAAGGGCTGCACAGTCACGTTGGAAATGGCATGGATATAGAAAGATTGTTGACATTTTTGTAATATATTCCATCTACTCACTTCCTTCCCCAATCCAGGGGGATTTTATTCTCTAAAGGAATTAAAACCCTAGCACTCTTTCTAAAGCCCCCAGAATGCTGCTATTCATAAGTTCTCTCTCCAGCAGGAGTAAGTGGGGGCTATTCTTCAGAATCTGACCAACCTACGACTAAAGACCTAGAGACACTAACACCAATCACTCCAGCTCACTGGCCCAGGCTCATCACCCAACCGTGATCTCGTCAGCCAAGTCCACCCTTAATCTTGATGGGAGAGAATTAAGCCCTGACGGGACCCAGGGCATCAGTTGTATGCAATCAATTACCTTCTCCCATACCTCTAGAATGGTACTAGTTATGCAGCTTTCTTAGGAGAATTGAGAAGATAGTCACTCCCTCAAATTCTGTGCTCTTCGGTTCATATGAGGACCTCTATTTGACAGCTATATGCTATCGGGTTCCCACTCTTAAATAGGAGTCAGTGTCTAAGGATTATCAGACATCCAACCTGAAAGATAGACAGCAAACAAACAGGTAGGAAGAATAAAGCAGCACAGCGGGAACAGTTTGTATGGAAGAAAACAACTTCGACACTATCATGACTTTTCTCAAAAGGAGAAGGGGAGATATCATAAGAGTCACTGACATGCAGGATTTTTAAAGGAGTCCTTTTAAGAATCAACCAAGGGCTATTACTGAAAGCCCAGACTTCAGCATGATACAATTCATCCACACAACAAAAAACACTTGTATGCCCTAAATTTTTTTTAAATAAAAAAATACACAACTATCCACACACAAAAAAAAATGATCGTTTCAATACATGCAGGAAAAGCATTTGATAAAATTACATTCAACTCAGTATTTCTGTGAATCTACATCTTCTCTAAAAAATGAAGTCTATTAAATTTTTTTTTAAATAAAATATACAACCTAGATCTAACAGA
>NW_012138858.1:2255230-2270807 GCF_000956105.1 Propithecus coquereli
ATAAATGAAATACAATTATAGGATCATAACAGGAAGTCCAATTTCCTAACAATAGACATATAAAAAGAGAAGAGAAAGTGGAGGAGAGGAAAGACTCCGTGGAATAGTTCAAGGTAATTTCCCAGGACTGAAGGGGGCGAGTTTCCATGTGGAAAGCGTGACCAGATGTCTCAGCACAGTGTGAGGCAACCCATGGAAAGGCATTCTGTGAAATTATCAAGAATGGGGAAATGAGATCTCTGTAAGATTCCCAAGAGGAAAAAAATAAATGATTGCACCAAAATGATCAAAAGCAGAATGTCTTTGGATTTCCAGATGGAATAATTTAAGCCTCAGGTCATTAAGGTCTTCGAAATTGTGAAGAACAGAGATGCTCAATGCAGAATTTTATACCCAGCCAAACATGACACTATCATAGATCTCTTCAGGCTTTGAAATTTTCAGAAACTGCACCACCCTTGAACCCTTTTTCAGAAAGCTGCTGCAGGGTGTGCTCCACTAAAATGGGTGAGGAAACCAAGAGCAGGAAAACTTGAAATGGAGAAAATAGATCTAGTCAAGAGAGAAGCGTAGGGAATCTTATCCTCAGGATTTGGTAAGGGGACATTCAGGGCAGGCAGTCCACAAAAGAGTGCTCGAGTGGGCAAAATCCTTCAGGACAGGAGTAGGGATGACAGGGAGGGGTGGAGCAGACACACAGAGTCCTCAGTCAAAAAGAAGAAAAGAAAACAAATAAAAGTGGGCAAGGAAGAATATCTGTGTTTAAGTACAGATATTTTTCAGACATGGTGTGTGAAATAAGTTGATTTCTGCTTGATTACCTCCATTTTCTTTAAATAGAGCCATCAACTGGTGTGAGAGTGTGTGTGTGTGTGCGTGTGCACGCGAGTGCTGACGTGAGTTTGGAAAGCTTAAGTTGTTGCAAGTCAACACTTTTCTTGGAGGAGAGTAAAGAAAAATTACCTAGGAGAATGTAATCTAACTGCTCATCCAGGAGCATGAGGAGGACTCTTCTCAGACCTTTGAGGATGTGTCAATGGAGCAATGACGATGATGGTCGATTTACTCTAAGAAAGGAAGTGAGGGTACAAGGGTTGGGGATGGAGGGCGAAACATCGATGAGGTCGTTCATTGGAGAAGGGCACTGAAGTCAGTGTGCCAGAATAATAGGGTGAAAGAGAACACAGAAAGAGAGTGGAATTCATCAAAATGTGTGCTTCCGGGTGCATGCGTGCATGAGTGTATGCATGTGTGAGTGTGTCTGCATGTGTGTGCTTCATCCAGCAAAACGCAGCTGCTCAGAGAACAGAGATAGCAGAGATTTGGATTTGGGTTTGCATCATTGTTCCTGTGGTTGAATTGTAGCAAAGGCTTAGGGCAGGTGAAGGTTTATCCGTGGAGTGACTGTGACGGATGACCCTCTCCTCCAAGCTGGGCGAGGAGGGGAGTGAGAATACAAGGCTGTGTACACTCCTCTCCACATCATGCACCCATCAGATGTTGGCAATAGTTTCAGCATTTATCAGTTTATGGGCACATAATGGCATTGAATCCATCATACAACTTCCATTTTCCCCCTTACTGACCTTTTGATTTCTTTTCTCGTCAATTGCCTTTTCACATCTTCTCAACGTTTTTCCAATCATGCTTATATCTTTAGAATAAATTTTAGGAATTTAGCTATGTTAAGTATATTAAAACTTTGTCACCTATGTTACAAATGTGTTCTCTACAGATTATTCTTTGACTAAGTTTCTGTTATATTTGATTTATAGAAGTTTTAGTATTTAAATATTAAATTGGTCATTATTTGCTCAATGGCTTTAAGTTTTCCTATTGTGTTTAGGAAGACTTCCCCCACAAATGCTTTAAAATAATCTCATATTATTTTTAATAAACTTGTATTTTTGAGGGGTTTTTTTTTGGAATTTATGTATCGTGTAAAGCAGTGATCAAACTTATTTTTCTCCAAATGTTTACCCTATTCCTCAGCATTATTTAGAGAAAAACCCAGTTTTTCTCTAAATTTGCCATACCAGGTGCACTGTAGATTAAATTCCAAGCATTCTTGGATATGTTTATCAATCCTGTGTTCTGCTCTTCTGGACTAGCCACATTTTGTTATAATAGTAACTTCTTAGAATATTTTAACATCTGAAAAGACAAATACCCCTCAATTATGCATATAAATTTCACATAGTTCTTGACAATCCTCACACATTTATTCTCTCACGTAAATTTTATGTTCAATTTGTCCTGTTCCCAAATGTGCCCTTATTAACATTTTGAGAGAGATATTACTGGATTTAATCATTATATTTATTTTAGGGGATTGACATCTTAACTAGGAATAAGGCTATCATTCCTAATTATCTTCTTTATATCTTTCTTTAAAACATAGTTTATTTTATATGAGACTTACATATTTCTAGTTGCATTTAATATCATATACTTTGTAGTTATATATTGTGTGAATAAACTTCATTTGTTACTTTTTCCATTTAATTCTCTATCTGATGATTAAAAGAAAATCACTATATATCTCCCATATTCTGCTACATATGGAAATTATCTTATCGGTTATAACCATTTTAAATGATGCTTTTTTATCTTCTAAACATATAGCAATATCTGTAGATAAGAATAATTTGTCTTCATTTCAGATAATTATACCACTATATTTTTTTCATTGTATCACATAGTCCCTATAAAACCATTCTGGATAATTTGGTATCCTTGTCTTTTCTCTTGATTTTAGTGGGACTTTTCTGAATAAGTCTTATTTAATATAATGTTTGCTCCTGGTTTTTGATAAATACTTTTGCCAAGGGCTTATATTTCCTTTTTATGAATTAGACTTTTCATAAAAAAATACTACCTACTTTCACTCATTGTTGCATTGGCTTTTCAGTTTGCTTTGTGTTCTAGCTGAATAATCCCTATTTGGGTCTTTATTAGTTCTTACAGACTTTCTTGTAATGTATTGTTCTCTTTTTCATTAACTCCCTACATGACAATGCATTCATTCACACGCTCCCTTCAATGCAGATGCTGGGGGGGGATGATCACCATATCTGCCCCTACAGAAGGACTGACCCAGCCTGGAGACACCCCTCCTCCTCTCCACAGTCCGAGGAAACCTTCCATCAAGCAAGACTCTATGTCAGACTCTTTCATTTTTCACAGAGTGAATGGTTTTCTCTGAGCTTGGTAGAACATATTGATCTTCTTTGAGTCGATAACACTAAATGTCTGCCCTCTGTCCCCACTAATGGCGTCCATTTGAGTAGCCTGCCCTGCCGTTCTCATTACAAACCCTCCGGGACAACTGATATGTGAAGGGAATAAGCTAAAAATTACGGTAACTATTTACTTTTCAAGACTTTCCAGCTTTTTTTCATAACATAAGTCAGATTAGAAAACAACTACACACCTGACACAAGTATCTGTAGCTGTCTCTCCAGCCACCAGCCCCTGTGTCAGCCCTTCCTCACAGAGTGATGGGGCTTGAACTGTCTGCTGGCTGTCCCTGGAAGCCAGCGTCAAACACAGACCCACAGAATGTCTCTGCGTTTGTGAAGAACGATTAGTGAAGACTTGTTCTATCATGTTCTAAATGTCGCATACGTAAAGGTTTCACATGATATGTTTATCTTAGAACTTGAGGCTGGAAATGATTTCGTTCTGTGAAATGGAGTGAGCATTTTATTAAGTGATGAATATTATTTTCTTCATGAGATTTTCTTGTGTCGTAGTTGGTAGGAAGCTCAATACACTCTTTCTTTATCGTCTTTTCCTCACTTCTTACTCTTGCTTTCTCTCTCTCTCTCTCTCTCTCTCTCTCAGTGCTGCCTTTCTGGGTTTTAACCCTATTTGTCATATTATTATAAGCTGCCTTTATGAAAACACATCAGGGATGATCAAGTCAGGACATGCATACATGAAAAATAAAAATAAGGAAAAGCAACATCCACACTTATAAGGCAAAGGAATGGGAACTGGTGTGTTTGCTTCTTCCGAACTGTAATAATTTTGTGGGGTCCCAACACTTGGCATAAATCTGAAAAATACACAAGGCTCTCCTATAAAAGATTGGTTTTTCAAACTATAATGCATCTCTCTGTTTATTTGTGAGAGGATCACAAGTTGATATCAATTCTTGAATATGGGAATGATATACCTGAAAGACCAGAGGTTTTTTATATATCTGCTTCCATACTGTGATGTGGAAAGATTTGTGACCAAAACACAAACGGTGTTTTATTTTATTGTAAGCTTTTTCTAATGACCTTTCAGACTTCCACATGTGGCTTTAAAAGTTCACTCTAATAAAAAAGAAACAATACAAGCCTTCAACATTGAAATACCTGCTATTAGATTCTCCTGGGCACAGGTATCAAGCTCTGAGAGCCTGTGCTATCCTTTCTTGGACATCCTTTGCACGCATGTGTCCCCTTCGCCCAGAGGTCTAGTGTAACATGCACGTTCAGGGCTGAGAGCTTCATCACCTGGGCTGTCTTCTTCGATGGTTCTCTCAGAAAAGACAGAGGAGGGAAGTAGCCCCTTCAGAGCCAGGTCACAGTATCTGTTCCATTGCTGGCCAGCCTTTTTCTCCCCGAGGCAGGTTACAGGTCACCCTACCCTACCTGGGCTCAGGTGGAGCTCTAGACTGCGTCACAGGGCCCTTCACGGGTGTCGCAGCTCTGTGCCCTTGTCTAGGGAGGCCTAGGCAATGTGGGGGAACTGCACTCATCGCTTTCAACAGGGAGTATCTAATTCCAATAAATAACCCAAGGAATTATTTATGGCACATGTCCCTTACTTCCCTGAGCTTACAGCATTCCCAGGCTTAGGGGTGCTAGGGCAATCTGCATCCCCCCCTTTCACCTTCCTTTGCAAAAACTAAACACAATATCATGAGAATAACATTTCTTAACTTTTTTTTGGTGATTTTTTTATTAATATAACTCTTTCTTGCTCTGAGATTCACAACTCATGGAATAAATGGCATTCATAAATTTAGGAGAGGGGAAGAGAGAGCCTAAAACAAAATGTTCATTGAAAGATAGGCTTTGTTCCAGAAAAAGGAGGTGAGAGGAATGGTTTTAAATTCCAAAAGAAAACAAAAACAAAAAAAAAACTTTCCTTGACATGTCAAGGGCAGTGCTCTGAAGTATGAGCTGAGAAAAGCTTTCCCATCTAAGGGAAGAGAATGTAAGGTGTGTGCAGTGATAAGATGTACGATAGGTAGGACTCAGTAAACATGGGAGGATTCCCCACCTGAAGGCAGGAGGGCTGTGGTGCGAACTTGCATTTGTTTCAGAGCTGGAAGGTACTAGAACAACCTCATTTCGTGGAAGAAGGAGCCTGGATCCAGGAACCAATGGAAGAAGAAAAACTGGAAACATTACAAATACAAATGTAATCTACTTTTGTCCGGTCCATGTGTTTCTGTCTGGAGAGAGGGAGCCCGGCCGAAGTTGGGTCGGACTAATCCACTCTGCACAACACTCTGAAATGCAGAAAACCCTCCCACCCTTGCCCTGTGAGATGCGGCTAATGAGGGAAACTCAATGATCCTATCTTCCCATGACTTCATTCAGTCTTGTTTTTGTTAGTTTTTTTTAAAATTACGCTATAGAAAAAAAAATCCAAAATAGTGAAAAAAAGTAAAGTTATATTAGTTTCCTAGGGCTGCTATAACACAGTACCTCAAACTGGGTGGCTTCAAACAACAGAAATATACTGTCTCACAGTTCTTGATGCTGGGAGTCCAGAGTCAAGTTGTCGGCAGGGTTGGTTTCTTCCCAGGGCTGTGAGGGAGAATCAGTGCCAGGCCTCTTGCCTTGCTCCTGGGGGTGTCCTGGAAATCTCTGGTGTTCCTTCGCTTGTAGAAGCACCACCCTGATCTCAGCCCTCATCTTCGTACGCTGTCCCCACTGTGCGTGTGTGACTTGTTCAGAATTTTTCTTTTTCTAAGGGTACCGGTCATATTGGGTTATGGGCCCGCCCTACTCCAGTGTGACCTCATCTTAATTAATTACATCTGCAATGACCCTGTTTCTCAATAAGGTCACCATCAGAGGCTGTGGAGGTTAGGATTTCAGCATATCAATTTGGAGGGGACATAATTTAACCTGTAACAGTTGGTTTTACCTATTTTTAACTTTAATGTAGAAGATTAGAAGAAAATACAAGTAAAAGCAAATTTTGGGGGTCCTGATATTAAAGAAACATTGGGAAGTCTACACAATTTTAAAAACTCTTTTTGGCTTACAGCCTGTGTATAAGGAAAAGAGGATCAATTCTCTGTTTCCCTGACATTCCGTGGCCCACGAGTCAGGCTTGGGCAGGGATCCCACAGCCAGAGCCCCGTGCAGTCCTGCGCACACCCCTGGATGTGTTCCAGTGAAAGGTCTCTGTTTTTTACATACTTGTTTTTCTTGTCTTTATTCCTGGAGTTCCATTTTTCCCATGCAAATACGAGAACACATGAAAGAAAAGGTATTTTCTCCTTCTCAGCGGCAGAAGTTTGAAAAAGAAGATTTATTTTGCATCTTTGACAGACGGAGCTATTGAAACATATCTTTAAAAAAATAAAGGCATATTCTATCTTTTCTGCAGTAGGATCCAATAAAGAAAGGAGAGGGACCCTGGTTTATACAAAAATTAATAAGAAATTTTATTTGAGACACAGATGGCTTTATGGCCTGATTTAACATGTCAAAAAACTCAGAGTAGAAGCACCAAGCATTGAAAATTCAAGATCTCCATGAAATGTTGTCGTCTCCGAATAAGTGTTTCCAGGAGAAATATTCACTTCCATAGTAGCTACATTCTCAGATATGTGTTTTTAAATAAACTGCAGAGGGCAAGTCCAATTTATCATCAAAGCAATTCTTATGTGCCCGTTTGAGGAAACTCAAATATTTATTACATGCTCCTCTGCAGATGGCAAAATCTATACAGAATAAATAGCCATCTCCCCCTCTCTAGAAGTGCACATGTTATGTGTTCACATTTTGACAGATGACCTCGACACCAAGGGTGTGGGTCTAAGTGGACTCGATAGACCCAAAGCCACTCTTACTGTGGCCCAAGTAAACTTCCAGGAATACCTTGATTGTGCTAAAAACAAACATGAAGACAAAACTCAAGCAATGCTTAGGTCTGACCACAGCAGAGGACAGGAACTGGGGGACCAGGAGACCCGTTTGGTCCCATCTCTGCGGCTCCCAGCTATGAGCTTCGAGTCCTATCACTCCTCTCATCTGAGCCTCTTCTTCAAAATGAGAAAAAGTCAGAGTCAATCGTACTTAAGATTGTGCCAGTTTTACAGCTAGTTGCATAATAAGGCTGGCTCTAATTTTTAACTTATTTTTACTTTTTTTCTTTAAAAGCACATTATTTTCTTATGCTTTCCTCATATTGAACCAAAATTTTGTTAAGAATCACATTCAGAGATTTTCAGTTTAGCCTGCTGATTCATTTTAAGGGTGTTTCTTACACTTAAGACACCCGAGCTTATGAGAAAATACATGTTCAAGATGAATTTTCAGTTTTATCTGTCTCCAAAATATGTGAATAGCAGTTTTATATTTCTAATGAACATCATGCCCAGTCAGATTTGTCTGGGGGCAAAATCCCTTAAGGCGCCTCTTGCTGTAAAGCTCTCGGAAAGAAAACTTCATCACAAGTCCAAAGTAATGAGTCTGAGGGGTGCCGTGATTCCCCTAAATTCTCGGGTCAGCAGCATTGCATCTCTGACTTTTTCCCTTCGGTCAGCTGGAATGACACTCTACGGTAAAGAGGCTGGCAATTTTTTTTATCTCAGTGTTACAAAATAGGTAGCTCTGGAAACGGTTTCCCCACTTGAGCATCACAAAATCCTCCCTAATTGACAAATCTCCCAAGTTCATCTCCAAACAGATAGCACGATGCTTGCATCAGCGCTTTGCTTGGCATTTGAACTCCTCCTCACCGACTTTAAAATAGGAGGAGCAGGAAAAGGAGAAACAGATTCAGAAATGCAGAACCTGATAAAACACCACCGGGGGAGATTAAAGCTGGAAGTGTGAGAACAATAGCGCTTTTGTCCTTCATCACCTCCTCATAACCTGGAGAGGAAAATGGAAGTGTTTCTATGAGAAATGATCCCCCAGGGCGATAGACAGAGCTGTGAGATCGAAAAAGGAAAGTCAGTTCCAACCAGCTTCCTTGCAATATTTCCAGTTTTCCCCCTGAAGGTAACAGTCTTCCTTTTACAGTCTGCAAATAGTAGGTTCTAAATAAATGTTGGATGGAGGGAAGTGTGAATGAAAAATGTATACAGGAATTAATAGTTTGAAGCTATCTCTGAGGTTGGTTTTGAGTAATTTTGCAATAGCATATGGAAAAATAGACGTAAAAATTTTCTTTAAATAAAGTGTATTTAAAAGAAACGGGAGCACTAGGAAATACAAGGGGAGCTGAATGGCTGTGGATCACACTTGCTTTTGAATGCACTTTGTCCTCTATATGAAACGTGGCATAAAGACAGCTGCCGATATTTTAAAGGCTTCTGCTGGTGCCTGCATTACATTTTTAAATTAGACCCTAAAGCTGCATTCTCATGCATTACTTTCATTTGCTAAAGTATGAGCCGGTCTCATTCTACTCCCTCGGCATCCTTCATTTAATCAGTCTGAGAGCAGCACAGCACAGCTCCATCTCCGCATGCTTCTCCGCCAGAGACTGCTGACTTTTACATTTAACCTTTCTGGCGATCCATGGCCTACTTGAAGGAGAAGAAAATAGGTACATAACTGAGCAGGAGATGGAGGAGGGGAAGAAAAATCCCCTCAGATAGTTTGAAATATATGCAAATCTGACTCCTTACATCTGATGGGATGAATGTCATTGCAAATGCCACAGCAAACAAATTCAGACTTCCTTTGTCAAAGTCAGCACAGTGATTGATACATCGGACACAAAATTTAAGGTCGAGGTTAAGAAAATCGATCCACTATTTTTCATTTTTTTAGAAAAGGAAAGGTATTGCATGTCCTCTGATGGCCATGGTGGGGAAGATGGCAGAGGGCTCCTTTTGAACATACTTTAAACAAACAAACAAACAAAAATAGTTGTTTCAGGATGGGGAAGGTCATGGAGCAGTGGATTGAACTCAGGAGGACTCTGCCACTTTCTTAGCGAATTTTCAGCGTCCATCCTGTTGACCTGGTGAGTGGGGACTGCGTGGGCGGTCTGCAAGAATTGGATTCCAGTCCAATTGTTCAGCTATTTACTAACTGTGGGGCCCTGGAAGTGAATGCAGGTTCATGGAGTCTCAGCTCTTCCCCCATCTATAAAAATCCAAAAAAAAAAAAAAAGTGGAGATATCACAGCATTTGTCATGGGCTTTTTCATAAGAATTAAATGAAATTGTGATTCAAAAGCAGCTGACAGGGTAGTTAAGTGTTGGACAAATTAGATCTTGACCTAGTCAGGTTAATTTAGTATATACTAAAGTTCCCAAGGACCTGAATTCTCCACGGTTTACCACACAGGGGTTAGTTTCTGCCTTCTGCTCTGTGTGCTGGAAGGGCTGGGGGCGGCTGGGGGTGAGAATGAGCCTCCTACATTTGGAACCATTTGGGGCTCTTACGTCACTGCAGGGAGGGCAGAAAAATGAGTGAGTTGCATGAGAACTTTTCCCTGCCCCAGGCCGGGAATGAAGCGCATCACTTTTGCTCACATTTTACAGGTATTTGGCCGTGCCTGACAGCTAGGAGCTCAGGACAAGTTGGAGACGAAGGTGGGATATTTGGTGAGCATCCTCTCTCAGACATAGCTGACTTTCTCCCAGTATGGACTCTTCTTCATACTCTTCAATGAAACTTTAAAGATTGCCTAAAAACAAAAACAAAGTACATTTAATAAACAGTGCATAACATTTATCATAGCTTAGGTATCACTGGCACATCTCTGCCTACCAGTCCATCGTCAAATAATGAATTTGACCAAATGTGTCACCATAATTTCAGCCAGAAGTAAAAAAAGTCAGCTCCCTCTCACCTACAAAACAAATTAATTTTTAGCTATTTTGACAACTCAACAGACAAAAAAAATCTGATTTTCATTAGTTTTTTTAAAAAAATATGAAAATAGCCCTCGTAAGTCATGTGCCAGATTTTGGTATGCCAAGTGGTGTGGGGACCCGATGTTGGCAGCGTGGCACTGACCACGAAGTGGCCCCACCCACGTGGCGGACTCGCTTCTCCCACGTGGGCTTCGCTCTGCATCTGTGAAACGAGGCGGCCGCACTGCCACGCCGCCAGGGCTCGGCCTCTGCCAGCAAACCCTTCTATTCTGTAGCTACTTCTTAATAGCAAGTTTTGTGTGTTACATATAATGCCGATGGCATTTCCCCTGTTTCTGCCAAAGACAATCTATCCGTAGGAACAAGGAGACAAATTCCCTGCTTCCTGCTAGATGGACGCCCATCCCTTGCCACCCATATTTGCAGTGGGCAGAGCAAGAAGGCTGAGGAGAAATGATGTCCACAAAGTCCTTCCAAGAGAGTGCAGGATACTGCTGACCACACGCAGGGCTGTTCTTTGCCTTTCGCGTATTTCAATATTTAAAGTTTTGTTTTGGCTTCTCTGTAGGGTGATCTTCTCTCCTTTAAGTAAAAAATCCATGTTTTAAATGTTTTCTGATTCTCATAAGAGGAAATCATGCAACATACCCAAGGAAATTAGAATATACATTTAGTCAACCAATATTTCCCAAGAGTTTACTGTTTTTCAGGCCTCCCATTGACAAGAGGGATGTGGAGATGTACCAGGAGCACTTCGCCTACTCTGGGGAAGACAGAAGAGTAAATAATAAATGAATAAATAAATCATTGGGCTACAGCGTGATAAATACAAAGACTGGGGGAAAAGAGTGATATGTATCTTGGAAAAGAGGGAATTTATCCTACACCACAGCACAGGGGCTGCCGTCCTGGGCATTCTGAATGGGAAATTGATTCACATCCTCACAGACCCCTGTATCCAGTCTTGTCATGGACACTTGGCCACATTTCAGGACGTGGAAAGGAATCTCTCAGGGATTAGCACGTTCCCCTTAAAATCACTATAAAGCAGATATGTGGAATCTTTAGAGCAAAATATGTGTCATTAATACTAATTTTGCTGTGAATAATCAAAAGATTCTTGGGGGAATATCCTGACTTTCAAACTGCCTACTTTTCCTCCTGTGCTAATGGATGTATTTTCTTCCTTATCTCACACCGTCTGATTTCACGGATTTCTCTCTCCATCCCGTTGCTCTCACTTTCGTCACCCTGCCTGGTCCCACGTGTCACCCTGCCTGGTCCCACGGCCCTTCTTCTGCTTCAGGTGGATTTCTCCTTACAGAGTCTCGTAGATCACCTTGCATTCTAAACACCAATAGGTTCAGCTCTAGCTTGATATTGCAAAGAATCGTGAGTAAAAGTTAGCAGCCGTTTCTCTGCTTACAACAGGCTTTCTAGAACACAAATTCAGTTATTAGAGGCAGGGACTATCACACCAGACATAATATGCATCCCTGGAATGTGGATCCAGGTGCCGGAAAATTGCAGGCCAGTGGGAAAATGGTGTAATCTGTGATTCCATCTGGCCCATGAATTTCCAGTGGCCTTGCTTATAGATTGTCAGAACTGTTCATTAAGTTTGTTGTGAAACCAAAGACTTAATATCTGTAATTTAGAGGGTTCAATAGGCGGTTAAATTGAGTGAAACTATTTTTGAATGACTACTCCAGTTTCAGAGAAATAGCCGACATTGCAGCTCAGAAGAGCTACATTTCCAGGCAGCACCAGGAATTCAAAATTATTTATAGGCCCTTTAGAAAAGGGCTTTGCTATGCTAAGTTGAGAAACTTTTTTTCTCCTTAAAAAAAAGAAAAATTAACAAAAGCTACAGTGCTGACAAAAGGAAACATTTCTAATGCAGATAGGTTATCAGTTATAGCCACATAACTTTGCGTGGCTCAAATACAGCAAAGGTTGATTGTGTTTTCTGTTTTTGCCTTTCTGTCTGATCTGTGGTTATCTTAAAATGCACGTACTACAGCGAAGATGTGTTTGCAGTATAGTACGTGCTAAAGGGAGACTGCTCCCTGCTGAATGGGTGGTAAAATGGCGTTCCTTATAGGGAAGCCCTTCTACGCTGGTCATTTTTAAGCAATCCCATAGACATTTTATCAACAATGGGGATATTACCCACTCCTGAAATACAAAGGAAAACTCCTGAATTCAAAACGTGGCATCAAAGTACAGATAGAAATTGTGACGTTTGTCCTGTGGGTTGACATGAAAGGAGACACAGACATCAGCGTGAGGCCCAAGAACTAGTGGATGTTGACACGTGCCAAGTGCTGTCCAAGGAGGAAGCACTCAGAACAGCGGGGCTTCCCGGGTCCTGGTGTCGCCCGGTCAAGTCTCACCGTGTTTCCAGAAGAGCTGCTCCTCGAGAAAACACTTTTGCACTATGTTCAAAGACACTGGGGACTTGCTTTTTAAGAGCTAGGCAAATTTTTATCTGCTGTTACTAAGAGAGTTAATATTGGCCCCAGTGGGGCAAACATTGCTAGTTTCCTATCCCAATCTACTCTTCCCTTCTTCACAGACTCAGCACTGTTTTTTTTTTTTTTTTTTTTTTTTTTGGTTTTTAGGGTTGTAATATATTAGTATAAAAGAAGAAAAGAATGACACTTATCAGCTTCTCTTTGCAGCTTGGGCAACACAGTTATGGCCAAGGAGATGGAAATGTAAGTCAGCTGGGAATTTCTGGGAAAGTTTGGTTTTCTGGAATAGATGCCACCTCTTTTTTTTTTGGTCACTTTTATCTTCTTCCTTCCTGGAATGAGGGCTGAAATTGGAGATAGGGCATTGCTTTTGTGATCCAGGGGCAAGCAGGAAGGTGAAAGCCACGTGCTTTTGACGGTAAAGCAGAAAGCTAGAAAAAGCCTAGGGCATTGATGACATTGTAGACTTTCTATCATAAAGAAAAATGCAAACCCAACAAAACAAACTGTCTCAGAGAGCCTCCATTATGTTTCAGATGCGAATATCTTCTTAAGAATTCTAAGAATATGCAGGTCTTCTTGCACGTTTTTTGCACATGATGTAAATAAATGATCAAATGAAGAAACTGAAAACAAAACACAACAAAGACCACCAAAACTGCTCAATATATCAAGGTACAATAAGTAATTTTTGTTAAGTGAGGAGACATAAATTAGTGCTTAAAATATAATTATAAAGGAATACTGTTATTTTAAAAATTCTGATGCATTAGATTCTGACCAGACGCTACTGTTGGATAAATAAGAATGGAAACAATAAAATTACTTTAAATTCCATCCTGCAGTGAACACGTTCCTGCAATCACATGTGAAAATAAACTTTGAGGGTTTTTTTTTTTAGTTTTCTAAACAATTATAAGATTTCCTTTCGCATCCTTTTTATTGACGACTTCAGTTTTAAAAATCATTTTCCAATAATGATCTGATCATTCAATTTTATTGTGTCTCGAACCACTGCCTCTTAATTTGATTCTCATTGATTTCTCCTCATTCAATCTTTCAAATGACTGGCCTAAAAGAACACAAGTAGAGCCATTAAAAATGCTTTTTCTGAGCAACATAATCTTCCAACCTTTCCCTGGAGGCTTTGCAAGGTAATCTGGGTACCAGGACACATACACATGAAAAAATACTAGTAATGTACCAGGGGATTTGCTGAAAGTATGCTAAGGATGACTTCAGATTTTAGAGCAGTGAAAGTGGCACGAGACTTTTCAGCAAGGGGGTCTTCAAACAAGGCCCATAGGGGTGATATTTGAGTGTGTTGAAGAGAAGAGTTTTCTGGGCAGAAGAAACCAGCGTCAGAGGGGATGTGTTAGGTGGATCTCCACAAACCACTGATCTGGCTGGAGTGCAGGGCAAGTAACAGAGAGAAGTAGAGGGAGTAGGAAAGCTATGTTGGAAACAGATGATGATGGGCTGTGGATAGTAAATTTAGGAGAATAGACTCTGCATGACCTGTATGTTCTGAATGTCCTGTAAATAGTGAGCAGCTTATCCTGAAGTATTAGTGGGCTCACTATTTTATAGACACCTGGGTGTCAATGTGAGCCATTTGGGAAGCCTGGAATGGCATCCTCACCAGTAATGGTGAGGCCTCCTTCCCCTCTCCCTAGAGTAGAACCATCTGTACCAAGTGGCGAGTCAGGGCTATGTCACTACCCAAGGTGAGCCAGGCCACTTCTCACCCAGGGTGTTGGGGAGGCTGCATGAGCAGGGCCATAGTGTTCCCCTCCTCCTTCAGCCAGGGTGGTGTCAACAGAGGCCAAATAAAGAGAGTGAACTCCTGTTCTCACCCAGAAGCAACAAGGGGTCCCTCCCCACCAGCATCAGCCCCCCTAATGGTAAAGAGAGAGCCCCCCTTCACCAGCCAGAGAGCTGGAAGATTTAAATAAGATCCTGAGTTCTCAAACCATAATGCTCAAAATGTCCATACTTCAACACAAAATCATTCATCGTACCAAGAACCAGGAAGATCTCAAATTGAATGAGAAAAGACAATCGTGAGACACCAAAACCAAAATGACACAGATATTAGAATTTATCTGACAAGGATTTTAAAGCAGCTATTATAAATTTTTTTCAATGAGCAAGTACAAACACAGTTAAATCAAATAAAAATATAGAATGCTATCACAGAACCGGAAGATATGAACTAAACAGAAATTATAGAACTGAAAAAAAAATGAATTAACCAAAGTGAGGAAAAAAAGAAAAAACAACCCTCGTTGGATAAGCTCAACAGCACACTAAGGAGGACAGGAGAAAGAACTAATGAATTTGAATGTAGGACAACACAAATTATTAAATCCAACAACAGAAAAAATACAGTCAGAGAAAGAGAATGAGAGAGAGGGTGAGAGAGCCTCAGAGATTTATGGGACTATAATAGAAGATCAAATATTCATGGAATTGGAAGAGTAGTCAAAGGAAAAATGGCTGAAAAGTTTCCAAATTTACAAACAAACATAAATCTATAGATTCAAGAAGCTAAGCAAATAACAAACAGGATAAACACAAACAAATTCATGCCAAATCACATCATAATCAAAGTCTGAAAGCTTAAATAAATAAATACATAAATATCTTGAAAGCCTCTAGTGAGAAATGGCATATTAGCTATAGTTTAGAAACAATTCATTATCAATAGATTTGTCATCAGAAGTTATGTAGGGCAGAAGTAAATGGCACGATATTTCTGAAGTGCTAAAGAATTGTCAACCTACAAATCAATATCCTTGAGGAATTCAGGGAAAATCAAGAGATTCTCAAATACAGAAAAATAAAATTTATCACCAGTTCACCTACTCTAAATTTTCCTTTCAAGCATGCCAACTATAGCCACACCATGATCTTTCAGTAAGGTCAAATACATAAATATCTTGAAAGCCTCTAGTGAGAAATGGCATATTAGCTATAGTTTAGAAACAATTCATTATCAATAGATTTGTCATCAGAAGTT
>NW_012138858.1:2271430-2272423 GCF_000956105.1 Propithecus coquereli
GGTCCCATTTATTTATTTTTGTTGTTGCTATGAATGCCTTTGGGATCATCTTCATAAATTCTTTCCCTAGGCCAATGTCTATAAGAGTTTTTCCAACATTTTCTTCTAGAATTCTTGTGCTTTCATGCCTTAGGTTTAAGTCTGCTACCCATCATGAGTTGATTTTTGTGAGAAGTGAGGTGCAGATCCTGTTTCAGTCTTCTACACATCATTGTCCAAATTTCCCAGCACCATTTATAGAATGAGGATTCTTTTCCCCAGTGTATGTTTGTGTCTGCATTGTCAAACATTAGATGGCTATATGAGGATGGCTTTATACCTGGGTTCTCAGGTCTGTTCCATTGGTCTATGTCTCTGTTCTTGAGCCAGTACCATGCTGTTCTAATTACTAAAGCCTTGTAGTATAGCTTGAATTCTGGTAAATTGATGCCTCCCAATTTGTTTTTTTTGCTTGAAATTGCTTTTGATATATGGTGTCTTCTCTGGTTCCAAATGAAGCATAAAATTATTTTTTCTAGATCTGTGAAAAATGATGTTGCTGTTTTATAGGGACTGCATTGAATTTGTAGATCACTTTGGGTAGTGTAGACATTTTAACAATCTTGATTCTGCCGACCCATGACCATGAGTATGGTTTTCCACCTGTTTATGTCCTCTGCTATTTCCTTCCTCAGTGTTTCCAAGTTCCCTCTGTAGAGGACTTTCACCACCTTAGTCAAATTAAAAAGCTTCTGCACAGCTAAAGAAACTATCATGAAAGCAAACAGACAACCTACAGAATGGGAAAAGATATTCACATACTACACATCTGATAAAGGGCTGATGACTAGAATCTATATAGAACTCAGTAAAATCAGCAAAAAATAAATCAAACAATCTCATTAAAAAGTGGGCAAGAGACATGAACAGAAACTTTTCAAAAGAAGACAGACTAATGGCCAAGAAACATGTGAAAAAGTGCTCAACACCTCTAATCATCAGGGAAATGCAAAT
>NW_012138858.1:2273067-2273750 GCF_000956105.1 Propithecus coquereli
TAGTGATGCTATGAGTAAACGCTAGTGCAAAGATTTAAATATAATAGTTTATATAAGTTGAATAAAAAAAGGTTGAAGAAAGATACACCAAACAAACATTAATCAAAATAATGCAAAAGTGGTTATACTAGTATCAGATAAAACAGACATAAAAAATTACCAGATATAAAGAGGGACATTCAATAATCATAAAAGTGTCAATCTGCCAAGAAGACAAAGCACCTAAGTGTGTATACATCAAACAAAAGAACGGCAAAATAATGTGAAGCATATAGCAATAGAATTGAAAAGAGAAATAGATTAATTCACAATTATATGTGGAGAATTCAACACCCCTCATTCAATAATTAATGAAACAACTTGACAGAAAATCAGCACGGCCATATAACTCAGCAACATCATCAACAATGAGGATCTAATTATATCCAGAACATTCCACCCAACCACAGTAGAATAGGCTTTCTTTCTAAGAACCCAAAGAACATAAACAAAAATAGACCATTTCCTGAGCCATAAAACAAACTCAATAAGTTTTTAAAAATTTAAACCACTCAGAGTGTATTCTCTGACCGTAATGGAACCAAATGAGAAATCAATAACAGAAATCAAACAGGAAAATGTACAACCACTCAGAAATTAAACAATACACTTCCAAATAATCTGTATGCATCAAAGAGAAGTCT
>NW_012138858.1:2275565-2318855 GCF_000956105.1 Propithecus coquereli
CATGGAAATATAAATAAACTAAAATAATTAAGATAATTCTGAAAGATAATAATAAAGTTGGAAGAAGCATGCTACAAAATTTCCAGACTTATAAAGCCACACTAATCAAGGTCATGTGGTGTTGGTGGAAAATAATGGAATAAACATCAATGGAATAGAATAGAGAATCTAAAAATAGCCCCACACAAGTACAGGTGGTCGCTGGGTTATGGATGAAATACATTCCTACAAATGTCTTTAGGTTGGATTTGTATGTAACTTGGATCTCTGATAAACAGCACATATACAGTAATAATAATAATAATGACAATACTATAATGGCTCATATGTGGCAATAATAATGCAATGTAATACTGTAATAACAATAATATCCCTCTACTGTAATGATAAGTCACAGAAAGTATTGTGTTGTTTTAATGCAAACAAACAGAACATAAAAACGAACCCACACAAAAAGTTTAGATAGGAGATAGGAGAAATTTCAAAAAAGAATATTAAAAGTTAACAGTCACTTAATGTTCTGTCAACTCTAGGCTGTCAAGAATATTATGCTTATTTTGATCTTCTAACCAAATCAATGATAGCCTTTCCATTTCAGTAATTAATCCACTACGCTGCTTAGTAATAATGGCTGTTTTCATTGGAGCACTGCCTTCCACGTGTTCCATTATTCTCACCTGATCTTTTATAATTGTTCCAATAGTCGAGCAACTGAAGCCCATACTTTCCTAATGAATGATGGTGTTTCTCCAAAGGCTTAATTATTTCTACTTTTGCTTCCATTGCAAACACCACCTTTCTCTTTCCTACAGGCTCACCTGAACTTGCAGTGGACTTTTGGTTTGGAGCCATAGTCATAACGGTAAACATAGACTCACAAAATGGAGTAAAAAAGTTAAGACGGTAGTGATGCTATGAGTAAACGCTAGTGCAAAGATGTCGTGCCAATGAATCACTTACCGTGTGGGTTTTTTACATGCATGGAAGAAACAAGTTCCCAAATTATTAATTTAATTGTCTAATTATAAATTATCCTTATGGGGAGTCTTGGGAGCTTGTTTGTAAGTATGGAGCACGGTAAGTCCATAACCCAGGCACTGCCTGTATAGCCAAATAATTTTTAAAGAAGTTGTAAAAACAATTCAATGGCGAAAGAATAGTCTTTTTAAGAAATGACACTAGAGCAGTTGAACATCTATAGGAAAAATCCTTAAGCTTGATTTAAACCTTATAACATACAACAAATAATTTAAAATGAATCAAGATTTAAATGTTAAGGGTAAAACTACAAATATTTTAGGAAAAAGTCTTCAAGACTTAACACTTGGTGAAGAATTCTTAGACATGACACCAAAAGCATGATCTGTAAAAGAGGAAATAGAAAGTTTGACTTTATCAAAATTAAAATGTCTGTCCCATGGAAGACCCTATAAAGAAAATGAAAACACAAGCTACAGACTAAGAGAAAATGTGCAAACCACATATTTCACAAATGGTATTATTTATATTAAGAACTCTCAAAACACAATAGCAAAAAAACAAGCAATCCAATTTAAAAATGGGCAAGAGATGCAAAGATATCTGTCACTGAGGGGCGTATACAGATGGCAAATAAGCATGCAAAAAAATTATCAACATCTTTGTAACAATAGCCATTGGGGAAATACAAACTAAGACCATGATGAGATATCACTATGTACCTATTAGAATACATAAAAATGGTGATAGGCCAGGAGTGGTGGCACATACCTGCAATCCTAGCACTCTGGGAGGCCAAGGCGGGAGGATCGCTTGAAGTCAGGAGTTCGAGACCAGCCTGAGCAAGAGTGAGACCTCGTCTCTACTAAAAATAGAAAGAAATTAGCCGGCCAAGTAGAAATAGAAAAGAAAAAAAAAAAGTAGCCGAGTGTGGTGGTGCACACCTGTAGTCCCAGCTACTCAGGAGGCTGAGGCAGGAGGATCTCTTGAGCCCAGGAGTCTGAGGTTGCTGTGAGCTAGGCTGATGCCACAGCACTCTAGCCTGGACAGCAGAGAGAGACTCTGTCTCAAAAAGCAAATAAACAAAAAATGGTGACAATATCAAATACTGGCAAGGATATAGGGATGCATGTCTAGTGAGAATGTAATGTGACACAGCAATTCTAGAAAAAAATTTGGTTGCTTTTTTAAAAATCAAACCAAACATGCAATTAGCATTTGACTCAGCAATTGCATGCATGTATATTTATTCTTGAGGCATGAAAACTTTCGTTAGCACAAAAATATGAACAAGATTGTACACAGAAGCTTTGTCTGTAATAGGCCAAACTAGAAAACAGCCCAAAGTCCTTCAACAGGTAAATGGTTAAACAAAATGTGGTATTTTGTTCACTACTGTGTACCACATATACCATGGAATATTATTTAGCAATAAAAAGAAAGTAGCTATGTATACAGGAATCGATTTGGATGGATCTTGAGGCAATTATGGGGAGTGAAAAGTCAAACTCGAAAGTCACATTCTATATAATCCCATTTATAGAATATTCCTAAAATGACAAAATTATAGAGATTAGTTATTGCCAGGCTTTAGAGATAGTGTGTATGGGTGAGGTGGGTGGGGGATGTGACTATTAAAAAGTAGCATAGAGAAATTTCTGTGGCGATGGATAGTTCTATATCTTATTTTTAGTTGTGGTTGTGCAAATCTGAAATGTGGTAATATAAGTGAATTATACATACACATAGACATATCAAGTCCTGTGTTTGACATTGTATAATAATGATGTAAGATGTAACCATTGGGACAAATATTATAATTGAGTGAAGTGTACATGGGATCACTCTGTACTAAGTGTGTAACTTCCTGTGTATTTATAATTATTTTAAAATAAAAAGCTTTAAAAAATTGTATGGGGGGATTGCTATTGCCTCATAAGCGCTAGGATACATCGACATCTTCTAATGCAGGAAATACATTTTCCCTCCATCTACTTATAGACAGTCTCTCATGGATGCACAGATTTGTGAACTCATTGTGACTTGACCTGAATGGGCTTGGACCTTCACGCTTGGGTGCATTAAAACCACGGCCAGATGCAAGCTCAGATTGCACAGTCCTTCGGTCTACGCAAAAGGTGCCTGTGGGAGCAGAACGGCTGTCAACAAATAACTCCAGACTTCCTGGTCTGAGGCCACCTGGGCTGCTGCGGCATCCATCACCTTTTTGTTTTAGCTCGGATTTAACTCAGATTGCTCCTGTTTACCTTCAATTTAATTTAAATACATAGTCATTGGGCACCAACAACTCTGGGCCAACCACTGTACAAGGCCTCGAGTGCCCCGTGGCCACTTGCAGGAGAAATAAGCAGATTAATGTGCGATGTTGACTCTGTCTCCCGCCCGTCTCAAGTTTGATGCCTTCCTATCTTACAGGAATTTAGCCTGGTACCACCTCTGCCTCCTAAAACAAAACAAAATGAAACAGAACAAGTGAGTTAACTGGATCTGCTTAAGGATCTGAAATAAGCCAAATCCATAACATGTATGTGTAGGCTCTTGAGCACAGGTAACATTCCTTATGAAAGATAAAATGAAAACCACAGAAATGTGCATATCTTCTGATGCAGTAATTATTCATAAAATCTATCCTAAGGAAACACTTGAAAATATGGGATCAATCTATATGCACGAAATGTTCATTATTGGTATTAAAATATAAGATACAAACGAAAAACCTCCAAAGAGAATTGTTTCATAAATCAGAGCACATCCCAATTATGTAGACTGTGTAACAATATACTAAATATTGGATGGAGAAAATGAGGGAATTTTTAATTACACCCTAATTATATTAATATGTATATATTTTTAAATAGAACAAAGAATGGAAGGAATATATCAAATCTTAAACAGTTTTGTATTACAGTGTTGGAACCATGAGCCTTCCAACATCTTAGTTTTCTATTGTTTTATTTATTAATTTTGCCATTAGTACACTAATAAATGTATACAGTATTGTGATACCAATATTAAACATAACAAATCAAAATCCCTTTTGATTGTATCCCTAAACTTATTTCAATCTCTAATCAAATGCATAAATACACACAAACATCCTAGAGGTAATTTATCTCATTAATTTGATGTAATTATTTGTGAAGTCCCTTTTCTATGTATTTATAATACCTATTGTTATGTGTGTGTTTACATAAATATTATGTTTGTGGATTGTTTTGCTAATGTTTGCACTCAACACTTTTGAGTTTGACATCGTGCTATGTTAATATATCTTTTTATGTCAATATCTACCTCAGTATTTTAACTGTCAGATTATATACCATGCTAGATTATTTAACCATTTTTTTAATTGGTAGACATTTTATTTCTGTTGTTTTGCTATTACAAAATTCTTCAATAAACATTTAAGTAGAAATCTCCTTTTGCAGTTCACAAATGTTCTGTAATGTGGTTATGTTGATTTTCTAATGAAAAACACATTTCAAAATGAAATTACTTGATTATATTAACAAAAAGGAAATAAATCATGCATTTCATAAAACATTAGAAGGAAAAATATACTTTGAACTAAAACTTCTAATTATTGTATATTAAATGCAAGCTCAAGTGGCTCTCAAGTGTTTTCACTACTCTTTAAATATGTTTTAATTTAAATTTTAAAATTAATTGTTTTTGCAAAGACAGTACATTATTTGTAAGAACCTCCAGTATTGAAATTAACCCAAAGATAAGCTTTGGCAAGAAATATAACAAAAAAAAACCAACACACTTTTGTTATTTTTCCTCTTTAGATCCTAGCAATGGTGATTTTTTGTTTGTCATTTTGGATTTCAGTTACTCTGTTATATTTGCAGAGACAGAAAGATGCATCTAATCATAGGCCATCAAAAGAGCTATATTTCAATCTTGGAAGCTCCAGGCATTTTAAGTTTTCTAGAGCTGAAATAATATTATAATTAACTTTACCTTCTCTTTTACTGACCACACTCTAGCAGACATTCCACAATTAAAATTAATAATCATTTGGGAAAATTTTAATTATTCTTTTATCCATTTGATGCAAAAACTAATCTAATAATGAATGAGTTTTAAAATGTAAAAGAAAATTAAAAAATAAGTATCATATGTTCTATCAAAACAAGAATACATTATATATGAATTATTTTCCAGGTTAATGCATCCATAAAAGTCTGTTGCATGAATAAACTGAAATTTAATAAAATAGGACAGTTCAAACTAGCTAATTAAAAATTCATGTTATTTGCTTTAATATTTAAACCCAAATTTATACATAATGATATTGCTTGGCTTACAATCAAAGGTATATATAAAGGTCAAACTGAGAGACAAGTTATGAACTGTACAAGGCCTGTAATAGATTCTTTTCTGTCCCTAATTCTGTGGCCTTTGTTCATGTTCTCATCAAATCTTGCCTGGACAATGACAATGGCCTTTGAGGGAGTCTCATTGCCCCAGGTCTTAGCCATTCAAGCCCAACACATGCAGCAAATCTATTCGCATGACTCATCTAAAATGGAAATGTGGTCATCTGCTCAAATCCCAGCAGCGGTGGGGCAAGGCTCTGGGCTGAAACTCTGTGCTCCTTACCAGGGCCAGGAGGTCTCAGAATCTGGGTCTCTCCAGGCCCTGCCCCATTTCCTGCTTGCTCCTGTCACCTCAAAGGTGTGCTGTGTCACGGCATGATCTGCTTATAGCTTTCCAAACTCCATCCTTCCTCTGCTTTTTATTTCACTCAAATAACCTGAAACTGGAATGCCCTTCTCTGGCCTGCATTAGCCTGCGGAGGTCCTCTCGCCCTTTCCTGACATCCCCCGGGACACTCCCTGACCTTCCCCACCACGCAGGGTTAACTGTTCTCCTCTGATGTCACGTGCAGAGCTCCAACCTTGCGTCCACATTATGTTATACTTTACATCTCTCTGACTCGCTGCCCATGGAGGGCAGAGATGATATATCATTGTTTTTAAACCTTATAGCAAGTGCCTGGTATCAAGTTATAATTTACAGAAATGTTTTGAATATACAAATAAATGAATGTATCAGGAATGAGTGAGCTGGCTGCAGTTTTTTCCCAAGTGTTAGGAACCTTTTAAGATGCGTCTCTGTTGGTCTGTGCTGCCTGACACCTTTTCAGACTATCTCGGTCCACAGACACGTGGCTCTCCTTTTCTGCATTTAGTTTGAACTTTGAGCTTGGACCACTCCAGCATCTATCTGCAAAGCCAACTCATGCTTTAGGAATCGTGCAAACTGGTTCTTAAACTAACGGTTGCTTCAAATTAGCCATGGTAGCAGTATTTACACCATGGAAATCGGCAAACTCTACAAAGCAGGGTTTTGTTGTTTTTGTTGTTGTTAGAAAATCACCTATTAAATTTACCAGCATGCCACTCTGCGTGTGCGCACATACATGCATGATCTTACTTTTACTTTACATGAATTTCCCTACTCTAGCAATATTGTACATCCTAAATGACAGAGAACCATATTTTCTGTTTATATAAATAAAAATGTATGTATTTACTTATTTACAGAAGATGCTTCACCTACACCCAAAATATGTTGTGTGGATGAAATATGGACTTCAAAAATCTAAATGTCAAATAAAAGCAAAAATAATGTGAGAGCAAGAGAAAATCCACGTAATGAACATTCAGATTCACATACGTACTGTGACTAAGGATTAAACATACATTTGCTCTGAGCTTCATGGCAGCCAAAAGAAAAAGATGACATTTTTCATTTCACTTTATTATCTGCTACTAAATATTGACGAAAAGGATAATGTACATCGACGTTGAACAAAAGCATAATAAAAAAGTTATTTTTAATTGTATTCTGGCTATGTATGCTATTTTATACACTATTTTTAACTCAGTTTTCACAACATATGCAATTCTCATCATCAACTTTTCAGAAAGAAGGTGCTGAAGCTTAGAGAGGTTAAGCGCCCTGCCGCGCGTGCGCACACAGCGAGTCTGCGTGGCCTGGGAGCGCGGTCTCCACGGCTCGGACCCAGGGCTTCCGACCATTATGTTACCCTGCCTGCCTTGACTGCCATGGAGGTGACTATCATGAAAATCTTATAAAACAAACAAAAATGCATTTTATATGGTGATTATTTAGTAATACACAGCTACTTCAAAACAGTAGTAGTCGTGAGTTTCAGAGGCAACTCAGGGAAGACGTTTCACCAAGGCTCACTAATGAAGTTCACCTCAAGTCCCAGGTTTAACCTGATAGGAAGGCAGGATTTCGGAGCTCTAGACGCAGGCATTCACGGGTCACTCCTAACACGAGCAAACCCTGACTTCCTCACCTGCTGATCGCCCAGCTGGCTGTCAGCACCTACATGAGAGACGGTTCTAGGTCAAAGCCTAGATTGGCACTTGAAGGTAAGTCCACAAGTTGGGGTTAAAAACAAATAGTTTAAGTGCAGGCCAAATCTACTCGTGATAGAAAGGTTATAGTGTAAAGAACAATTTGAACTGTTTGTTTCCAGCCTCTCTCTGCTTCTGGCATAACATAAACAGTGGGGTGGCCCACACTCACAGGCACAAGATTTTATGTGTCTCCTGGGAGATACTGCCCAGATGATTAACAGAGACCCACATGCAGTTACGTTCAGTGTGAACATTACGCTGCTCCTATTCAGCTGAGCCCGCACAAGATGCTGAGCAAACAGGATTCAGGCCCTGTTCTTTAGGACTCAAGTCCATCAGAGAGAGAACCACCAAAGTAAATACAAGCTGCACTGTGGCCAGTAGGGGCTCTGCTAGGCGCGTATTCGGGCATATTCAGGGTACTTTGCCAGCCAGCAAGGGGGCTGGTCCTGACTCAGGTGAGGGTGGAGGAAGGAAAGGTGTTGTTCAGAGATAAGGGAAGACTTTGGTGAGATTTCACGGAAGATGGATCCAAAACCTTATTTCTACATGTTTACCATTTTTTTTGGATGTAAATATTCTTCTGGTGATGATAAAGATGTGAATAGGATGAAACAATTTATGCAATAATAAGCCTAATTTTTATAACACGATAAAAGATAAAAAGTGATGCATCCATTAAAAAGGTGCACGTAAAGAGTTTCAGGCATTCTGTGTCGATCCCTTGGCCCTGGAGGCAGTCAGTGGGGACTTCCTGGAGGAGGTGCTGTTTCAGCTGGGTCTAAAGAACAGAGAGAAACCCAGATCAGAACATACAAGAAATGCAAGAGCCAAGGTAAAGTTTTGCCCTAAAATAAGCTAGAAAGATGAATAACCTGGAAAGATAAACATGGAATTAAGAAAAAGGCGTCAATGGGAAGGCTGGGAACGGAGGCGACAGGCACAATGTTCCCAAAAACACCATGCCGAGGGCGTCAAGGACACCCGTTTGCTGGCCACACACCTTGAAGTTATTAAGTCATGAACAATCCGTGTTCCTGCTCTCTGTTAGCAGCCCCAAATCTCCTGTCTCCCAGAGTCAGGGATGGAAACACTTTCCCCTCTTCTCTTCAAGCATCCCATACGTCCTCTTATTTGTATCAAGTTATTTCACAACCGGTAGTTTCTCTGAACATCCTGAGCTCAAGAATTACGGCGAGCTTCCTCAGAGCCAAACGCTCGGCTCCATGGAGAGCACTTGGTAGGTCTGGTGGTTAGGATGCCGTGGGATGCCTCTCGTTAGGTTTGTTAAAATTCACAGAATTACCTGCAGATGCCCATTGCCACGTTCTGGAGTCCTCAGTGAACCACTACGGATGACAGGAGGTGGCCCAGAATCCCACATAGACGTTCTTTGACTAAACTCAGTGACTAGAGGAAAGGAGTGCTTTGTATTAAGAGCGGTTGGACCAACCCCAACCGGCTCTCTGATGGCAAGTGCGAGCCCTCCGTGAGGACCCCCTGTGAGTGCCAAGTCATGCTCTTCTCTCCTCTGCACGGCAGGGTAGAGAGGCCTGACAGATGGACCCTGGCATGGCAAGGCCCGGGGCTCTGCCTCAGAGGCAGTGGGGACGGGGTGCTCCTGCTATTTTCAGAGCACTAACCCTACATCGCTCGCTGACTCACAGACACGAGGCTCCTCCTTCCCAAGTCTGCCTCCCACGTCACTCACACCTGGATGCCCCCAAACCCGGCCTCAGTCCCCGTGCACTTTTCTCGACCTCCTGGGTCCTGGAATTTGCCAGGGTGTGTTGGCATGCGGCCTGCCTTCAGGCATCCCGAGTGGGGCTGTTGAAGACCCAGATTAGCTGGGATGAGTCCATTTGACAATCACCCAGGCCAAACTGGCACCTGCGATCTGAGTCACTGCCTTTTAACTGTTTATTAAGTGGTGACAGTGACAGCTAAATAGTTTAGAGGAAGGGCTCCTTCTCTGTGTGTTCCGGGAGAATAACGCTTTGGTGAAAAGGCAGAAGCATTATTGACACGGGTGGCGCGGGGAGGGGAGGGGGCAGCCGTTACTGCAGACGTAGGATGAGCGCACAGCCGGATCGCTCTTCTCTTTAGTCTTGTGCTCTCTCCTCTCCAGCCCTGGCTCCGGGCTACTTCCCCGGAGTGCGTGTTTTGGGGAGCACGGAAAGCTCCTCTGGCACCATGAAAAGGTCCTCCTAAACCTGACTGGCGCCACGTCCCTGTTGAAAAGTCACGATGTGAGTGGCCTTGACACGTCGGAAAAGAGGACGGGCCTCTCTCGCGATCTGACCTACTGTGAAGAGGCCTTTCCTTCCAGCGCATGCGCATGCGATCTTGTCCGGCCTGCCCATTGGTTAACAGCATGGGGGTAGTACATATTTCCCAAGCAAGGTGCATTGGTGGGTAGACCTGAGTATCCTTGGCCGGGAGCACGTGAGGGGCTCTCCAGGGTGGCCACTTCATCAGGGGCAACATTGACGAGCAAACAAACACAGACAGATGGACTTGGCTCCTTCACAGATTGGCCTCAAGTCAGACCTGTCTGGCTCCTAAGGACCATTTTCCGGAGTGAGAGCGTGGATGTCAGGAAAATACACGTGCCGACACACACCTTCATACACGCACACAGCAGTGCCTGTGTTGTCGGCCACAGCAAGTCTGAGTTCTCCGTGCAAGCAGCGCTTGTGCAAAAAAGGGCCTGAGACAGGTATGCAGGGACCTCCCCTCTGAAGACCTGAGTTCGAGCCCCGAGTCCCTCATTCTGCGCCCTGTGATGATCCTGGGAACCCCCTGGGCTCATCTGTGTCTAAGTTTTGTTTTGGTTTGGTTTGTTTTTTTCGTGTATAAAATGAGGAGACCAATAACAATCCCTACCTCGGAGGGTGGCTTTAAAGATCAAGGAGCCAACGCCGGTGTGTTGACATTTTGAGCCGAGTAACGCTCAGCTGCGAGGCCTGCCCGTGCACCTCGGGACGCCTCCTGGCCCCACCCACCGGACACCGACAGAACTGCCCCTTCCCTGGGTGCAGCAGCCAAAGACGTCTCCAGACTTTGCCAAATGTCCCCCGGGAAGCAAAATCGCCCCCGGTGGAAAACAACTGATTAAATGTATATACAATTGTCTGAAAGTGTAAAGAGCTTTGTGCACACATGAGGCATGCAGACGAAGATAACAGTGAGGAGGTGAGAGTATTTACAAATAATCTAGGCAGGCACGCTGTAAATTAATATACTAGTGCCCAGTTTTAAATGTATGGAGTAGGAAATCAGATTAATCCAGCGTGATATATTTTGGCTCTATACTACTGTGAAAATGCCATATTTAATTAAACAAATTCTGTTTCTTGCTAGTAAAGCGGAGGGAAAAAAAAAAGGAAATGAGTAACACATTAAATTGCAGGATATTAATTATACAGAGCTACATATTAAATGTTATGCATCTAAGGAGCTAATTTTCTTCACAATGTTATTATTATTTGTTACTCGTATAGCACCACTGATGTAAACACACTGTTTTATAAACACTCCCATGAAGTTCATAGCTCTGTGTGAGCGTGCTACATCATTACCCATCCACCTTCCCCTGAGCAGCGCCAGAGCACGGCTCACTCCCTGCAAAACCCTCGCCTTCGCATCTTTCTGACTTTCTATAAATCTCTGGGTAGCAACTAAGTCGTGTTGTGGTGGAAACAGAACTGATATCATCTGAATAAACAAGAGTCTTGAGGAAAAAAATCTATTTTTGTTATTTTATATAGTTTTTTTTTTTCACTTTAAAGAAAGAGGCTGGTCTTTCTCAGAAAGAACTGCACACCGGGGTATTTTTTGGAGGAGGGTATTTTTGGTTTGTTGTTTGCTCCTCACCAGGGCTGATCCGTCCCTGTCAAATCTGCAAAGTGTGTCGTGCGTGGGTGGAAGGCAAACCACACAGAACGTTCTCTCTGCCACAGTCAGGTCACCTTAAGTACCGCCTGGCAAGTTTCTTCAGAGGGGAAAAACGCAACAAAAAGAAAACACACAGACACAAAGGGTTGAAGTGCCAATATGAATTATATTCCAAAAGGCAGCTTTGCTTTTCAGCTCAAATCTCTAGCGTCAGCAGAAACCGCTCCTGCCCTTGCGGGCGTGGACAGGTGGAAGATGGAGCGCGGGAGGGGCCCTCTGTCCGAGCAGCTGCGCTCGCTCTGATGCGATCTCCATCCATCCGCCTCTCTGTGCTGGCTCAGAGGATTCCGAGCTCAGATGTGTTAGTGGACAGTCCTTGGGGGAATGCAATCTAATCACTGCATTGGTCAAAAATATTAACAACTTGCTGGCTTTTTTCCTTTATGTTCGCCACACGGTTTGGAGCATTGAACACCTACGACCCTAGAAACAATTCTTTAAAAACGATACATCCCTTGCAGAGCTCCAACAGGCTTCCTCATAACAAACACTCTTTCGTTTCCATGAATAGGACTGTGGTCTTCAACTTTGCACTACTTACTTATTTATTGAAGAAAACGGCTCCAGAATGAAAGCTGCATACCTCTAGGGTTCCAGAATCGAGGATGGTACAGAGCAGGTGAACTTCTCCGAGGGATAAACTTGTCAGGCCTGAAAACCTTCACCCATTTGGTTTCCTTGAAAATTCTGTGGAGTAGAAGCACACTGTAATGGGTATTATTGATCTTTGGGGGGAAAAAATAAATAAATGGTGATTTGAAATAAGAAAAAAAGAAATTAGGAAAAAAAATTCCTAGCACATAAGTTTTCAAAAATATTTTTTTTTCTAATCTATCTGTGCAGATATTTTAACTTGGAGAAAAGTTTTTTAAAAAATTTTTGTCCGTATAATATAATCGATCTAAAATATGTTTCAGTTTGTCTACATGTCAAGGATTTCACCTGATTCTCTGCTTGACAATAGATCTATTTTACTCATGCTTTGATCCTACCTGTCTGCAAGATGTGACATATTCACACAGGAATGGTCAGTAACTAACGCTCAGCCCAGGAGGAAGTCAGAGTACGGAAGGGGCGTGATGCTTATACCAGACAGAAAGTGTTCTGTTCCTTCCCTCCCCGCAGGCCGTGAGTCATCGATGTAGGAAAAGTCCCGGGAGTGACATTATTACTGTTATTCTCTAAGGCATGTCTGTCACGCAGAGTTGTGGCTTCACAGGTGAATTTTTACTAGCTTGGAATGAATACTTCAGGAATTTACGATAAACCCGATTACCTCAGATATCAATTATGATAACTGAACACAGAGTATTTCCAGAAGTGTATTTTCAAGGGAAAAAAATGTAAAACAGAAAAGTTTACCTAAGAACTATGAGACAATAACTTAGTATCAGAAATAGAAATACATCCCAGTAAAGTGAAATTTAAATAGAAAGGAAGGCAAGTACATAGCTGGTAGTTTAATGCCTCATGTTAAGAAAGCAGCCGTCTAAGTCAAGTCACGCGGGAGCCACCAGATGCTTCTCTGCTCTACGTCCCTGCCCGCACCTATGGAAACATAGTGCCTGCGTGTTTGGGCCTTTGCCGATTCTTAGCTTTGGGGGCTCATCACACAGCCAGCTCACTGACAAGTCCATCTGACAGCTCAGTAGCCAAGATCGTGCCTCTTCCTAAAATAAAATTTACTTACGAAATAAATTGTGCTTTTATGTCATTACAAATCAATAGAAGCTGGATCCTCACCTGCCTTCCCTCTTGTCAGCATTTGAGAGGATGTATGGGTGTTAATCGTTACCTCTTAGAATCAAATGTTTGGCCTTTTCCAGGATAGCCCCAGGTTAAAATCTCCGGCCTACCGAGGGAGGAAGCATTTCGTAGCACACAGAGGGGATGAGGGCTGAGGTCATGGCAGGGACTAAGGTGAGGGCTCCTGGGGGACACAGCAGGAGCAGCTGATCCAGGGGGAGGGGTATACTTCTCGTCTTGGGGAAAGTGATTTTAATCTTGAGACAACTAGTTTGGTGAGGTGAATTGAGGAGAAAAAGAGCTTCAGGCAGATAAAACAGCAGGTGATAAACCCTGGAGCCAAAGAGCCTAGAACATTCTAGGAGCTTAAAGAATTTCAGTGTGGCTCCAGTTTAGAGTAAGGAGTGGTGATGGGGTAGCAGGGAGGGAGCCTGTTTGGGGGGAGATGCTGTCAGTAGGATATTCCATTAAGGATGGGCAGGGCCAGAGAGTTAAGAAGCCATACTAATTCCTAAGGACCTTACAATACTAGTAAGAATTTGCATTTTATCCTGGGGAGATTTGAGTAGATTAAAGAGTAATCCAGGAAAAGGAAATTGAGTCCTGTCCCATGAAAGGCGTCTTTGCCCCAACAGTGACGTCTGAGCACTGTTTGTTCCAGGACCTCCTTTCGGAGGCTCAGATGCTGTTTCATGCTTGGCAGACAAATGGTTCTAATGGAGAGATTTCAAATAATGATCTTAACAAACAAAAGGATTTCACATTAAAAAGAAGAAAAATGATCAGCAGCTTCTGATTTAGGTCTAGGGATGACATTAATACATCACTACAATACATTTTTTACCCTTATACATATTTTTATTATAAAATCTAACTGTGTGTCTAAAATTACCAATGGATTATAAAAAGAGAAAAAAAATTCATTCTTCATTCTACCAGTTTAACTCAACAAATGCATATTAGTTAGCGAATTGCCTTCGAGCCTTTTCCCCTTAATGAGTGAGTGTTTGACCACATTTGTATTCATATGTTTATAATTTTAACCCTATTTTTCATATAGCATTATATCATAGACATTTTTCTTACTATTAATATTAGAACAATTCCATAGCCATTATTTTAAGTAACAAGACATTTCATTAAGAAAATGCACCATAATTTATCTATTTTATTCTTACATTATGATCACCATTTTGCTATCATAAATGATCTATATGGATTTTTCCCAGTGGTTTTCGATTATTCCTTTGGGATTGAGTACAAGGCCTGGAATTTCTACTGAACGTGTATCAATGCACTTACGTCTCTTTGTTAATATTGCCAAACTATTTTCCAGTGGATTATACTAACTTGCACTCAGACCACCTGCTCCAGAAAAAGAAAAAAAAAAGCCTGTAGAACTCGCTGGGACTTCTCATCTACACTCGCGCTCCACAGTGCGTCGTCTTTCCTGGCTGTAAAAAGAAGTTTGAGCAACGCAGACGCGATGGCAGTCCAAGGGTCGGCCACGTGTCTAAATATATTTTTTTCTCAATACATTTTCACCTTTAGGAATTGTCGGCATGCGGTTCTCCTGGGCACCTTTACATCTCAGACTGTTTTTTACGTAAACTCAGCAGGTTTAGGTAGCAGCCTTGGAAGCCAGTATCTCCATCCAGGGGTCAAGGGAAGACTGAGATAAAAAGGACAGTGTCTGATTCGGGGGCAAAATTTCGGCAGGTTTGCTCGCAGCCCCACTATAATACGGGGGCTTTGCCACACCCGGTTCTCCTCAGCTGTGCTGCAGACCCCGTGCCTGTTGTGCTGGGAATAACAAGCTGTCTGAATCTGCCTGGGATCACAGTTTCCTCATCCACAGAGTCTGCAACGGGGTGGTCAGCTGGCCCACCTGCCACCGAGCCCCTCTGCTTGACCATTTGACGGGTAATATAAAGATAGATCCCCAGTGTCTGTGCAAAAGAGGCTCCAAGCAAAGGCAGAAAAATGGCCTGGCTCCCGATACACGCTACAGCACCTGTTGTTCATTTGTTCACTTCCCAAGGGCCTGTGTAGCAACCACTGATATGTGCTTGCAAGCTGAGGCTTAAGAATCAAACACACTTAGACTCAACTGCCATTTTTCTTGCTTAAACTCTGTGAACTTACACATGTTCCTCTCCTCTCTAAACCTCACATTCCCATCTGCAAAATGGGAATAATGACAGAATCTCACACGTTATTTAATGAGATGACATAGTGAAGTGCACAGCACTGTGAACTGGCTCATAGTACGTGCTGAATGTATGTTAACGATTACTTTTTTGCTGGTTGGTTATAAGATTTGAACAGCTTTCCAGTCCCCCAATACTGGTAACAGTAATTATAACTAGATAATTTGGTATACAGAAAAAAATCTTATTTTTAACAATCAAACCCAGTCCTAAAATTTTATTGAAGAAAAATAATGAAAAGCAAACAGTGGCCTGCCTTCTGCTAAACTGCACACCAAGTTAGCACCAGGAAAGACCGGGCTACAGGTCTCCTCAGTATCAACTCACTTAAGTCCCTATTGAAACTTTAATTCCCCTGGAGTCATCGAGATTGAGTGAAGTGTTTTATAGAGAGGAAGCAGAAAGAAAAGATGAAATTAAGTAAAAGAACTTCTAGAGAAGCTAATCATTGCCACAGAACCACTCTTAAAACTAGGCAGACAGGAAGCAATGATCTGAAATATCGTTGCATGAATATTTCTGATAGGAAAAAAAAAACCTTCAAATTCCATGCACTCACTCAGTATGAGGTTTTTCAGATTCTCATTCTGAAACAATTTACTTTTTCTTGTATAAATAAGACTAAATTTAGATGTTGCCTATTAAAATCATGTAAGACAGCATAAAAAGTGGCAATAGAGTAGAAGACATACACACAAGCACAAACTTTTTATTTAAAGAAGATACAAACTCAAAAGTAAAAGAATATAAACTCATGAACGTTTAGTATGAAAAACTGCCCGTGCCCACAATTATATTGTTTTATAGTCATATAAGCTAATGATTAGGGAAGCCTTACACAGATCCCATAGACATGTAAATATTGTAATTAATAATGCAAAGTAATATAATATTTTAAATAGTATTACATGAGCATTTTATCAACCAGCATTAAATATGGTATAGTAATAACATTTATGTCTTAGAAGGTTAAAGCACTAATGGTTTGCATTTTTCAGTTGTGAAAATGCTGCTACAAGTATTGGCAAATTTTCGGTGCGATCCTCTGTGTAGTAGTTCAATGATTCTTATTGCTTTGATCTAGTGATTCCTCCATTTCAATGTGAGACATTCTAGGTTACCATGACAGACAAAGACAGTTTGAAGTTTGTAGCCAGTCTTTCATATTTTGGCCCCAAATTAGTATGCATTGCTTAGATACACAGCCCAGGGATAACAACTAAATCTATGTGGAATCACTGTTTCCAGTTCAACCCAGGGGCAAGAACTGACTAGTCAAAGAGACTGGGAAATAGAAGAGACAAACGGACTGCTTGGGGAGAGCCCCTCTCATAAATAAAATTGTTAAATGATTATGAAAGATTTCTAAGAAGTCATGTAACTGTGCAATGCACTTAGAAAAAGATTCATGCAAAGTTTCTTAAAATTTTGATAAAAGGTGATGCTTAGTATGATAAAAACTTGATTACCAAGAAAACTTAAATCTCCAAAACACAGAGTGAATAAGCAAGGTTTTACTGTGTTGTGAAAGTCAGTGTGGTTTTAAAAATGATACCATATAGACTGGTTTAATAAAACATGGAACATTCTTCCACTGAAATACTATACAACCCTAACAACAACGAGATAGAACTACATGGGTTGTTATAGTAAAAGCAATTTGCAGAAAAGTATGCAAGGAGCATGATTCCAGTTCTGTGCACATATTCACATGTCATGCACGCATGGTTAGACTCCATTGTCCAGGACCCCTTGCAGTTAGGTGTGCTCATGTGACAAAGATCTAGCCAATAAATTAGAAGTAAAATAGGTGTACTTTGTTGCACAATTTCCAAGTTTAGCCCATAAAAACCTAATCTAGCCATCTCGATGCCCTTCTCTTCCATGTGGGCTTCTACTCCAATATGAAAAAAGCTGGGCCCTGCATCCCTGCTTGGAAGAGAGGCGCCCACTAGACAGGAACTCCCAATTTAGACTTTACGTGAGCAAAAAATTAACTTCTATCACATTTTAGCTTTGTCTTGCATATTAAAGCTTTCTTGTTATATAGCTATCTTACTCTGACTGAAAGAAATGAAAGTCTATAGTTGCACCAGGGAGTAAGCCTGAAGGTAGTGGCAGAAGAAATGCTCTACCTTAAAATTTTTAAAATTTTGAAAATTAAAATCTTAAAAATGCAAAGTTAAAATAGGGGATAAAGCAACATAAAATTTATGTTATATGCTTACCTTTTTTCACTTACCTCTTTCTGCTAAATATTTAAAATTGAAAGAAAAAACAAAAAAAATCCATGAATCCATTTAATTGGCCAGCACATAGATCAATTATGTGCCTAATAATGTCCCTTATGCTGTTGGGGCATCAGTTTCATTATTTTTCATCAAGATCTTTTAACATAGTGACTATTATGTATCTTTCACATAAAATGTTTTATGTAGGTTTTATGTAGGCTGGTACACGGTATAATCATCAAATTCACAATTAAAAATAGGCATCTTAAGAAAGGAAAGTTCAGTGCTGATAAATGAGGAATTGTTTGAAAGAAGGAGAGGTGAAAATGCAGCTTCCTTTAACATACAGGTATAGGGCAATAAAAAATAAAGTTTGGGGGCTTTGAAAATATGTAAGGATGTGTGTTTGTGAAATACACATAAACAGAGACCCTAATGATTTGAAAAAAAAAAAAAAGAAAAGAAAACTAGAGGACATAAAAACAAACAATGAATGGGAAATGGTTCTAAAAATGCTAATTAAAAAAAAGAAGAGCAGCTGCCCGAAACACAGCACAATGGCATGAGCACACACAGACACAAACACACACACTTGTACAATTCAACACTTTCATTCATTCTCTTCGGTGAAATTATATCTGATGTGGAACTCCAAAATTATTCTTATTGTAACAATCCCCTTTGTTTATCATTGCCTATTGAGAAAACTTTTCTCACTTTCGACAAACCAATAAATCCCATTGATGCTGCTGAACCGTGATGAGCCGTGTTGGAAGTCTGGCAGGAGGAAATATCATACTACCTACTTTCCTATCTGTTCCCAGTCCCTGTCCTCACCACTGCTTCTGCGAATAATCCTTTATCCGGAAGGGCTTTTGTTCCATGGGTAGACCACAAAGGGGGTGCTGTAATATGTGTATCCCCAGCACCAGTTCTCGTTCAAATAGTCTAGATTCCTCACGATGTTTGCTCAACCATAGTTCTACCTGAGCATTCTTACCCTTAAGAAGTTTTCTTCTCTTTCCCTCACCTATTGTTCTGTGCCCAAAGTGGGTGGAGGATAGAGCTTAGAGAATCAAAGATTCCTAGAGCAAAGAATCTTTATAAAACAAATAAGACCTACCATGATTGAAGGCAGCCAGTGGGACAATGGGTCAAGTCCCTTGCTTACACTGCCCCATGTGTACGAAGTGGGCATCTCTACCTGTTTCCCGGGTGAGAAAGAAAACTGGGCCTAAGAGAGGTCAAAACTAGTCAGAATCAGAGATGTGATGCAAACATAGGTCTTATTTCAAATTCCATTATCATCCCAGGAGGAAAGCCATTCATTCATTTACTCATTTAATCATTCAGAAAGTATCTGGGATCCCACCGTGAAGCCTGGTGGATTCAAAAGCAGAATTTCTCCCTCACACCAATCCTGCTGCTAAGCTGGGGTAAGGATGGGGAGCTGCCATCTCCAAGGTTTCTCAATAAGTGATTGGTAGATCGGAGCGTGGCATTAGGCCTCTGGGTTGCCATCCATGGCCCATCTCATAACACAGTACATTTTAACTCCTTTTCAAAACAACAGTGCATCTTGGTTTCTGTTGAACATAATGGTATATCACCATTAGCAACATTAATATATAACTAACTTGCAAAGATTAACTCTGAAGAAGGTTTTTGTTTGCAACTTTAGTCTGGATGGTGGCTCATTGCGACAGAATTACTGAGCGCAAATATTTCCATGACATCACGGTCTTCTTGGGGAATGGGATTATATTTTATATTTCTTGATACTTACTCTGGTGCCTAACATATTCTATTTTGTGCATAATAGATGCTCATAAAATTCTAGATGGGTGAAAATGTCCCAGAAATATTCCTTTTTGGGGGAATTATGACTGAATCCGCTTATAAAATATAATAAAATTGCCACCATTACTATAAAGATGAAGAACTTTCAAGGTTACCATAGTTTGTAAGAATAGTATTTTAGAGAACTATTGGAAGTTAAATACTTTTGAGAGGTAACTCTTATAAGCATTTAGTATACTAGTCTTTGGATATCTCCCACTGATGACTCGCAGGCTCTCGGAATCATATACACATATGCACACACACTTATATACGTGAGAGTGTGTGTGTGTATGCACATACATGTACACAGGTAAATTTTTACCCTAACCTGTGTGAGGTTACATGATATTAACCTCAAGGCTCTGAAAGTAGACCCCATTTATTGGGATGCAAAGGTCAAAAAAGAGACGTGTCATATCCCTCACTCTTCAGGCCTAGACATGAGGATCTTCTCACAGAGGGAGCTCCACTGGCCCAAAGGATCCTTTGACACAGGAGAACCCACGCAATGCAGAAGCTCACGTAAGGCTGATCTTAGACCAGCTCTATGTCTGAACTACTTAATATTTACCCAAGTGAATCAACAGAGCGCAGAGTCAGCCCTCTGTGAGCATCTCTAGGATAATCAGAATGGACAGCAAAGGCTCTCTCTGGCTGCTTGGCACAAAGACATTGTGCATACACAGCTGTACGTGACCAGCAAGCGACTGTCACAGACTCACCAATTCATACGTCCCCTGATCTGGTATTTCTGGAGACTTTCTACTCTTATTTTTTCCTCTTGGATTTTTTTTAATACTTTCTTATAAGAATCTGTGGGTCATTTAGTTTTTAAAACTTTGTCCTCATACACATTTGCCCAGCATAAAATCTCTTGACCATCGTCACGTTTGTCCGGCACACATCATTTGGACAAAATACCTTACAGGTCATTCAAAGGAGGGAGCATTCAGCGGTAAGTGAATTTCCCAGTCGGTATAAGCGCACATACATGATAACGTATGCGGACAAGAAATAAGAACTGCACCGCGGAAGCTGGGCTGCATCCAGAAGAAACACGTTTCCTGAGACTATCATATCTCATTGCAGATCGTCACCTCAAACAGGCATCGTCTGCCGTCCTGTGCAGTAGAGAGTGTTCTGTGAGAAACGTGTAGTTCCTCGCGGTTCCTCGTGCTCACCTCCACGTTTCACCGGTCAACAAACATTGAAGATTTTAACTCCCTGGTTGTCTTCACTGCCTCCCCCTGTGTGTTACCAGTCAAACGTCCATCAGGCAAACACCATCTCTCCACTATGTCATCGTGGCTCGCTTCCCGCCCACTCTCAGCACAAATACATACTTTTCTCCGTGGTCTTTATGTTCAGCCATTGACCAATGCACTGCCAGAAGAATCTTCTAGAAAACAAACTAATTGGATCCCTGCCTTGGTTTTAATCCTTTGATAATTCCAAATTGATCAAAGAATAAAACCCCAAAAAGCAAAAAGTGTCCCCACAATCTGTTTATCCTTTCATCCTTATTCCCACAAGCTCAATGTTCCAGAAAATCCAAACATCTAGGTCTTTCTGAAGCACACCGTGCTCTTTCGTGAATACGAATGTTGGCTTGACATAAACTTATTGAATGGAATGCCCTCTTTTTTTCCTCACCTGCCAAAATCTGGAATTTTTCCCTCTTCCCTAGGGTTGAGTTAGTTCTTCCCACATTTGAGTCTCTAAAACCCACGACGTGTCACAATCAGAGGTCACCCTTAACACTGTGTGGGAATTATTAACTATTCCCTGGATGCTTCACTCACTAACAGAAGCTCCCCCAGTTTAAGGCCCATTTCACTTTCATCTTTTATTGAATTATTTCATTAAAAATATTTTTGAATGAATAAATCTTTAAGAAGTTTGATTAGAAACGCTGCCAGCAGTTATGTCGGCGGGTAAGAGAGTTAGAGTACCACCGAAGGCATCCCCAACACAGTCCTCACATGATTGTCTCCCAGGCCCGGCCAAGCGTCCCACCACCAAGAAGAAATTCTGCAATTCCTACATGACCATGAACTTACCTGCAAGCTCTAGGGTGTAATGACCTCGGGTGAATTGGGCGTGTTGGCTCAGACACTAGCTTGTTTATCTTTGTCCGTGCTTGGACACGACTTTTGATTTTTACAAATTGTATTAATGTTAGTTAGTATACATCCTTCCTAACAGGAAAAAACAGGCACCTTTTTAGGGGAAAGAGGTAATGTGAAAATCAATAATGTATTATACTAGTAATTGCAATCCTCATTCAAAAACTCAAATAAGCTGATAAAATTGGCATAATTCTACCTCAGATTTAAAAAGAAGATCTATTCATCCTCTTAGTCTCAGTTTAGACATCAGTTGCGCAGGAAATTTTCCCTGGCTTTCTTACTGGGAGAGACTCATCAGCTACACATTCTCCCATGCCCTTTGCTTGCCCTAGCATGCCACGAATAACAGTTCCAATTATTTATTTCATGTCTTCCTTCCACACCTCTCTAGGAATTCCTTGGCGCAGGGCAGGATGGGATCTTCCTAACCACTGTACCTCCCATGCCTACCATGGTGGTGGCACATAGCTGAATCTCAATAATGTTATTTAATAAAATAATAAATGAATAAAGGTAGTCGGTGGTAGAAAACACTGCTACGTATCAAACCCTTCTTAGTGACATGAAGCAGAAGCTATTTCCTTTAGCACTGACTTGGTTTTTTTAGCACTCAGCAACACATAAGTGGAGACTGACAGGTACAGCTCACCAGAAGTAGATAATCCACACTATGATTAGTCTTCCTGGAGTTGTTGACTGGACCAATCATAGGACTTTAAAAGTCACAGGGACACTGTAACTCCGGAACCAAGAGTTCATGGATGGCTGATTGAGCTCCTGCAACTAGAGCAACACACACATAATCAAACCTCCTCCTCTTGCTGCCAGAGAATTCAATACATTGGTTTGACATTTGATTCTTGACTATCCATGACTTCAGAAGGGGCAGGCAGTGAGGAAACGCTAAGACTATATACCTTAAAATATGACCTTTACTTTGACTATGCCTGTGTCTGCCACTCTCGATAGTCATCCTGAAGCAAACGCTGGAGCTATTTGGTGAAAAAGAGACTCAGAATAATCATTCTCTCCTCACTAACCTACCCTTCCCTTATCATTGTGCATTAGTACAATGCCGAGGAAGTATGGCCTCACCTCTTCAACACACAGATCACCGACAAGTGTCAGGTCATTGTCACTGACATTACCGTCTCCTTCCCTTCACCGACTGGGCACCTACCCTGTGCCCCAGGCTGTGCACATCGCCCATATTGCTTGATTGCTGCACAACAATATCGTGAGATATGTGCTGAGAGTCCCATATTTTAGATGAGGAAACCAAGACTTGAAGAGTCTTAACCGATTTCCAAAAGTCACATATTCAGGAAGTGAAAAAACCTAGATTAAAACCAAAGTCCAAATAACTCCATATCCTGTGGCTTACATATCATTGGATCATATTATTTTGACCAAATCATAGCTTCAGTTTCTCTAGTTTTGTACTTCTAACAATTTACTGTGGGAATACAAGAAATGATTTAATTATAAAAACAACTCTAGTTTTAAAATAAATATTCCTCAACCTCTACTCATTAAAAACAGCCAGAAAAGAAAACGTAAGTGAAAATTGTAATAATGTAAACAAAGCAAAAGTGATGCACGGAGATGAAAGCAAGATGCGCGGTGGAGAGTTGGGAATGTCTTGCAAAGATCTGCTCTTTTACTCAGAACTATCCAGACCTCTCGTCCAGGCTTCAGGGAGGCAAGATCCTGCTTGACTTTTTGTTCACAAATCCCACCTGATTAGGCTGCAGCCTCAGTTCTTGATATGTTTTCCAGCGTATGTGGGTTCAGTGGATTACTGGCTCCTTATAAACCTGAGAATCCAGGTAGCATGTTTTGGAGGAATGCCTTTCATGCCTGTGCATTGCATTTCATACAGAACGCTCCCTGGAAACTCCCTCAGGGTAGTTCTGCTTCATTTTCTCACTAACCTGTAGATAATGGCTCTTTATTAATGCAAAAGTGAGTAGTCATTTTATTCACTGCTGAGTTGCAACGGAAAGTCCTAGCAGGATTCCAAAGGAGCCCTGTGTAGCCATGAGGTGCTATTAGAATTCAGATAGGCTATCAGAGGCTGAAGGAATAGCAAGGCAAAGGCATTTTCCTACAGTCCAACCTCTCATAACAATGATCAGAATACATTAAAAATTCTTTTCATTGTAGCAACTATTTTTCTAGGTTTGTTTGAAGACCTAAATGAAATAAGGCTAGGTTTTCGTAAGTGGCGGTGGTTTGGGCTGAAACTGAAAACTATGATTCAGATAATGCAACTATTATGAAAGTTTTATGTATATTTGTTCTGTGATGAGGCAATCATAAAATTGAAATCACGAAATGAGTGGTGTTCACTGCCTTTCCACTTTCCAAGTAATTATTTGACTGCTTCTGGGGTTTAGCAGCCTATTTCTGCTAATTTTTTGTTGTTGTTGTTAAGATGAAAAAGAGAAATATTTGTAAATTGCACCAAAAGTAAAATGTACTAAAAAAAAAAAATACAAAGGTACTCAAAAGATGCTGGAATAAACTCTGTTTTTTATTTTTATTGGGGTCTCACAAACTTTTAGATATACGAGTTAAACAACATTGGGAGATTAAACAACATTAAAACAACATGTTATTAAACAACATGTTATTAAAACAACATTGGGAGATTTTTCTTAATTTCAGAAACCCCCCCATACTCAACTAAACACATTTTAGTGATATTTTGGCTTTTCTTAGGGTTGAATCATCATCAAATGGTGGTTTTTTCAATCTGACACTTTAGAGGTTGGCAAACTATGGCCATGGGCCAAATTCAGCCCATTTTTTGTTTATCTAAATACGGTTTTACTGGAGCACAACCACACCCATTTGTTTATGTCTTATCTGGGGCTGCTTTTCACACTCTAATGGCAGAGCTGAGTAGTTGCAACAGGGACCATATGGCCTGCAGAACCTAAAGTATTTACTATCTGGCCCTTTACAGAAAAAGTTTGACAACCTCTGCTTTAAATAAAGCAGGCATTAGATTAGCTGGAGTTGGGCTTTTACAGATTATTGAAATAGAACTAAATACAATCCTTAACATTCCGAACTGCAATTACTTCCAAACATATTCCGTTCATAGTTGGGAAAAACAATGCATTTTCATTTTCTTCACCTCTCAAAAAATGCACTGGAGGAAAATGATCGTATCAGAAGACCTGTATATGGAAAAAATATAAGATAAAATCTTCTACAAAGCTCAGAAGGTTTCGTGAAGAGCAAAACACTACCCAATTGGTTCTAGACTGCTCCCTTTTGTGTTGGCAAAGTGAGCAGCATGGCTCCTGTCATGCTCCCTGGGCCAGCGAGATCAAAGATCTGTTTATGAGAAAGTGCCAGGGGAAGGAGACACAAAGCAGAGGTTCACTATCGCAGCTTCACATTAGAAACACCTGGGGAGACTAAGAACGTTCCAAAGCCAAGCTCCTCCCAAGACCAATTAAATCAGAGTATATGGAACCATGTCCAGGACAGCAGAATGTTTTGACGTTACCCAGGTGATTCTTCTGTGCAAATAGAATTTGGAGCCCCTGAATTCCCAGTAAGGAAAGATATGGTATGGAACAAGGAAGTCACTTCACGTCTTTGGGTTTTTCCTTTCAATCGGTAAAACGAGAGGGTTGAAACAAAGTTCTCTGAGGTCATTCCCATCTGTGATTATAAGTTCAGTTCAATTGAATTAAGTTAATTTCCCCAGAAGAGGAAGCATGGGACTTTCTGACACCTTCTGTTATGAAGAAAAATGCAGAATGGAAAGAGTTCAGAGCAAGAATGGGTTCATTGCCATGGGAACCTGGGAACACTGCTACTCTATGGCTCACTACTTCAGACAGAAGAGAAGCCAGAATGTCTCTGAGACTGTATCAGACACCTGCTGTCACTCCTGCTGGCCTTCCCAACCACCTCTGGTTCCGGTGGTTCACTTCCATTTAACAGGCAATAACCAAACACATGCTCTGAAGCTCACGTGGTGCACAGAGAAGGGTGAAGATTTGCGAGTGAGAATATTTGCTTTAGAATCAAACAATAGTGGGGAAAATTCACATTCATATTCCCAGGACTTGGGAGGCTGAGGAGGGAGCCAGGATGAGGCCAGCCTGGGCAATACAGCGAAACTCCATCTCTAAAAATATTTCAAAAATTAGCCAGGCATGGTGGCAGTGCCCATAGTCCCAGCTACTCAGGAGGCTGAGGCAGGAGGATCACTTGAGCCCAGCAGTCTGAGGTTGCAGTGAGTTATGAGGACACCACTACACTCTGGCCTGGGCAACAGAGTAAAACCCCATTATTTAAGCAGACAACAAACAAACAAATAAAAACATGAAATTAAAAAAAAATAAAATAATACATTGGAAGAGTTTGGCAAAGTGCTGGTTATGATGTAGGCTAAATAAATGTATAGCATTATTGTAATCTTTTCATTATTATCATTATTATCATGATGATGCTTTGGCAACACACAAGTGAATCAAAAGTACTAGCTACCAGTGATTTTACAATTTGTGGTTACAAATGACACATAAAAGGGCTGACTTTGTTAATACTTTTAGTGGTGTATAGTGGTAAGGTGGGAAGGCATATTTTTATGTAAAATATTTCATACATTCACAAGAATAGCAGAGGATACATGTGTTTCAGGCAGTACGCGCACTCACTCCCATCCCTGCCCCGCCGCAGAACTCACAGCATCCCACTTGCAGGGCCCGTTGTTATCACACAGGTGCGTGTCCATAAGCAGTATATGGTAGTTTCGAATGTTTTAAAGCTTCCTATATATGCTGTCATAGTCAATGCATGATGGTGAAACCTGATGTTCTGGCTCAACATTATGTTTTTGAGATTGATTTATGCATATTAACACATGCAACCCAAGCCATACGTTCTAATTGGTATATTTTATACCACTTTATGATTTTGCTACAATTTATTTATTCTTTCCTATGTTGCTAGATATTTGAATCATTTCCATTATTCTGTATTGCAGAAAGGAAAATTCTGCAATGACCATATATATGTTTCCTCCTGTACAAGTTTGAGAATCTCTCAAGGTGTTTACTGAGGAGTTGTTAATGTATAGAATGTGCAAATCTGTAATGCCTCAGTCTCTTTTCCTGATTTCTAAATGTTAGCTCAGTCCTCACATCTCTTCTCTAACTGCACTCAGGTAATATCATTTGGTACCATGTCTTTAAATACCACCGGAGATTACTATCTCCAGTCTGTACGTACGAATAATTCTTGAAATCTAGATCCATACATCCACTTGCTCACTCAGTGTCTCTTCATACATAGCAAAAGGGACATATGACAGACATTGTAAATGTTCACCAATGGTGTTTTTCTTCCCACACACAGACTATATTTCTCATCACACTTCCATTGAAGTGGGAGAATATGACTACTTCTCCTTGAAAAAATAAGAAATGTGTCACTTATCCTAGGTCCCCTGGGAAACTGAGTCGTATATTTGGTACAGAAGGTTATTGGGCCAGGCCTTCAGGAATTCATCTATAAGGGAATTAGAGGAGGAGAACTGGACAGAAGGAAAAATGGAACCACAAGGCCACTGCGACAAGTATTTTACTGATGCCATGAGGGGTTCTGGAGTGGGAATGGCCCTTCAGAATTGTGGCAGGAGCTGCATATTTGATCTCCTATGTCAACTGTCATTGGAAGTGGGCTGCGTCCATCCAGGGAGAGACACTTCCCTGAGCTAGATGGCTCCCTTCACCAGAGACAGTTCATGGGGAAGGACTTTGCAATAAGCCACCCAACACTCCAACAGCAGGGATAATAAATACCTCAGACCTCAGGGGGAGTTCCAGACAACACATGGCCACATCCACTACTCCCAAGCTGAGGTACAAAAAGCCCCTGCCCAGTGTTTGGGTCTTGCGCTTCCTTCAGCAATGAGTGGGAAGACCAGGAGCTGAAACAGCAGAGTCACATCGCTGAGTCATTGCCTTGCATTTCATAAAAGTCATTGTCTGGAAAACTGTCCAATCTGGGATGGACATGGCATTGGCAAAGAAATTTGTGATTTCAACAGCTAAGATTTGTTTTTTCTGCAGCATAAGCCTAGCCCAAACTATTTTTAATATCTCAAAATTAATAACTGCAAAACCAAATTCCTGATTCTCCACTGCTCCAAACCTACTCCTTTCTGTAGTCCTTAGGGTCTTAGTAAATGGGAACTCTGTTCTTCCAGTTTATAAATTAAAAACTCGCATACCACATTGAGTCTATCATAAATGTAGTCAGCTCTTCCTTCAGAATAGAGTCAGAAGCTAACTACGTCTCACTGTCTAGCATTACCCCGGTCCAGGACACTAACGTTTCTCTCTCAGATTGTTACAATAGCCTCCTGACTGATTTGTAGCTTCTGCACTTAGCATCATCTATTCTTAACACAAAAGACAGAGCGATCTTACTAGATAGATAGCACTCTGCTCAAAATCCTCCAGTAGTCCCCATCTCACTCTGAGTAAAAGTCAAATCCTTCAAGGAGCTGGAGGCCTTATTTAATCTGGATCCATATAACTTCCCCATTCTCACCCTGAACCTTACTCCATTGGCTCATGCTGCTCTGTTACCTTCCTCGTTGTTCTCAAACAAATTTCTTGATGTTATCCAGAACTTAAAAAATTTACTCTTTAGTCTCACGTGGGCATAACCGTCTGTATTCCTCACTGCTGTATCTGCTACACCTAGAATGGCCACGGCACTCATTAAATGTTTGTTGAATAAATGTGTTGAATATACTACTCACTGGTATTAATGGTGTGTATAGAATTTTATATAAAAATATTTTATTTGCACATAAGGGCAATTTGATCTTTTACTTTTTAATAGCTTTCATTTCTTTCCTTTTTTGTCTTTTCATATTGCAATGGCCAGGACCTTCGGTACAATTCCCGAGGATGTTTCACCACGAAGAAGAGCTGAATTTTATCAGGTTATTTTTCAGTGTCTATGGGAATGGTCACATGGTTTTCTAATGGTTAATGGAATTTCTGATGTTTAACTATTCTTACATTTCTGTTAATAACCTTCTTGACCTTGGGACTCTATGTCAGAATGCAGAGCTCAAAAAATATAGTCCACAGATTCTGACCGAGCTGCAGCCTTGTGACTATCCCACAGAGAGGGCTGTTTTCACGTTGGAGACTGATCACTGACGGGGACACGGTGTTTCCTGAAGCTTACCCAGGAAATGTCGATGCCTTCAGGCGCCAGACAGACACTGCCAATCAGTAAAACAGGCTGAAGGTGCAGTGCACGCCTGGGAGCTCGAACCTTAATACGCAGTGGCCAGGGGCAAGTCCTTATTGACAGATTGTCACCTTAGGAACATGAAGGCCCAATGTCACCAGGTCATCTGATATTTGTCCAGAGAGACTAGAAATCTGGATGTTTAAAATGTAAAACAGACTAATTTTTAAGTACTTGTAAAAAATTCAAATTATACAAGAAGGCATCATGCAGTCCAAACAAAACTCATCTCTAGGCCAAGTTAGAGCCAGGAGTCTGAGACCTCCAGTGTACTGGGATGTTTGCGTCCTTCTCTGATTCCAGTAGGCGTTTTAACTGTTTTGTCTCAGCTGCCTCATTTCCCTTGAGGAAGTAACTGTGAGAGCAGCTCACCAGTACCAGGAGCCTTAGCTAACAACGGGAGCTTTAATACATCTGCTTCTTTCCTACCGTCCAGGACGACCACAATAAAAATTGGAGATGCTGAAACTCCCCTTGGGAATGGCTGGGTGGGTTAAGTTAGATGTGTGATGCAGAAGACCCTACAGATAGGGAGCTTGGGACATTCCGGCTGCCTCCTTCCCATCTCCTTTGTCCCTCCTGTCTGCAAGGCTTGGCTCTTCGGAGACTACCAAGATGAAAGGTGCTGGGTCCAGGCCTCAAGGATATTCGAGTGTGAGGAGGTTGGTCAGACACACAGTAAGCACAATTACACACGATAACATGGGGGGGGGGGGGCATCTAGGGATGGCCCTGCCAGTGCCTGGCCACGGCTGGCTCTCCTTTGTGCCCTGGTTCCCTGCATGTAAAATGACAATGGTACCAATCCCGGTGTTGAGGGGACTACATGAGATGAATGCACAGGCATGCAAGAGGTGTTAGCACCTGGCAATTAGTGAAACCTCTATAACTATTAAAGACAAGCGAAATACCACGTGCCCCAGAGAGATGTTTGGACTGTGGGGTTGGAGAGTTGGGCCGTGCAAACCAGGACCAGAAAGATGAACAGGATTTCAACGGGCACTGATGTTCGCGGCATAACACAGACGATTTCCCGAACACCGGCCAGGGCGAACAACAGCATTCCACTGGGAGTGCACGGGGGCGGGATGCCGGGTCGCTCCAAAAGTCATCTCCGCTGCTGGCAGAATCGGCACCCCCTCCCGGGGTGTGAACCCCTCAAAGCCCAGTGGATTTCTGCAGCGTGCATGGGCCCTGGGCCCTGGGGGCTGGGGCGCGGGGTGGGGGGAGCTGGGCGCGCCGGGCGCACACCTGCGCTGACGTCAGCGGCCTCACCCGCCGGCAGGGACAGGGTGCACCTGGGCCGCGCCACCAGCCGGCCCCTGCCCGCTGATCAGCATTCGGGCCCGCGCGGGCGGGCGAGGCCGCAGCTGGACGCGCTTCCCGGCTCTGAGAGCCTCTCACAGCTGGAGGGAAGGCAGCCCTGCGCCACTGGCCGGCCATTGTCAGCGCCAAAGGGTCCTTCTTTGGGCGGAAGCAGAAGTTCACCCAGCTGTCAAGTATTTGAAATGTAAAAAGCCCGGGGCCCGCGGGAGGGGAGAAGACAGAGCCACGTCAGAGGAAATGCAAGCTGCCCCGGGGTTGAGGAAACCGTGGGCTGAGAAGTTCACTTTGAGCAATCAATAAGGCTTTCAGAGAGCAGGGCAGAAAAAACAGTTCCGGAGAGAGGGCAGAGACAGCGCCAGCCGCAGCCGGCTTGGGACGGGGACTGTGCCTGTCACTGCAGCAGCAGCAGCAGCAGCAGCAGCAGCGGGGTCAGCCAGCCCGCCCGCCCCAGGGTGCTGGGAGCTGGGAGCTGGGAGGGCCTGGGGACGAAGGGAAAGACAGATTTGCCTAGGTGCATGGCTATTCATCCACCCGCCCACCCACCTGCTGGCAGCGCCATCCTCCCCAGAGGCTGTAAACCTCTCACGCTGGGCTCCACCCTCCTTTTCCCTCAGCCCACCCCCACCGCACCCACTCTGCCTGGGTCCACTCTGCCTGCTGCTGCGGTCGTCCGCTCCTTCCCTGTGTCTGGGCATGCGCTCCCTTCTCCCCATGGGTCCCCTGGCTCTCTGGACAGCCCTCCAAGGCAAGCTCAGCCCCCTCCCGCCGCTATTCCTGACCCCCAGCCCCAGAGCCACACATGCAATGAGGTGGTCCTGCTTTTGTGGCTTTCACTGACTTATGACAGCTCTCTGCTACGGTTCTTATCACTTAACAACGATGTGTCAGCCATCCACATTCGTCAGTCCCTGTGCCATCTGCTAGGAATGAGCACAAGGCCATCTCTGTCCTTAGGGAGCTGCAGGGGAATGAAAGTGCAGATGTATGGTAAGTTCTCTAATCCAGCCAGGGCCAAGCAGGGCAGTCTCTAGGCTGGGGGAGGAAATAGAAATATAACGACTTTCCTGCCTGGCCCAGACACCCTAAACGGTGCACCCTGAAGGGCTCCTATAAAAGCAGCAGCTTACCTGCAGGGGACAACTTATGCTTGCAGATCGTGACAGTGGAGCGGGTCATTTTTGTGCCCCACGCTCCCTTCAAACCTGCTCAGTGGGCTAGCTCTTCCTTTTGTTCCTAGATGCAATTTAAGGCAAGCTTCATGACGGTTTTTTTTTTTTTTTTTTTAGTTTGAATTAAAAAAAAAAAAAGTTGCTTGATATCACAAAAACAATATATTGCTTAAATAATAGTTGTGCCTAGTCCCAGGTGTGGTGATCAGATCTGAAAACTTGATTAAGTTGAGGCTTTTTCCTTCTCCAATCGCACCTGAAGCCTGGGTTGGCTTCTTCAACATCTCTCCGCCTAGGGCTGCCAGCAGCCCTCTGCCATGCTGCTAACCTCACCCCTCCAGGATTAGGGGTTTGGGACGGCAGGAAGGTGATGAAGGTTCTTGCTTGACAAACTCGGTCATCAGCAAGTGTCCACACACTGGCTCAGCAACTGTATAAAGCAGCTACGCTTCTTCTTTTGAAATGCTTTTGAGGGGTCTTCACTACCTCTCCTTAGCTCAGAGAACCGGCACCTACAGTTCTCTTGGTGTGGGAATGCGGCTCCTTTTCATCCTCAGAGTCCAGACAGGAAAGCAGAAACACACTGGTTATTTTAACAGCGATAATTGAATTTAGGGAACAGGTTAGACAGACAGCAGGTGACTTAAAGGCAAAAAATCAAAAAGGAAACTGGAGTCCCATGGCTGCAGTCGATGTAGGAAGAAGTGACCGGCCCTAGGTCAGGGGGAACAAAGGACAGAGGACGCGAAACCTGGCGGAGGAGCCCCGCAGAGCTGGAGCCCAGCCCCGGAAAGAGCGGGTGCTGTCCGGACGTCACAGAGCTGGGACTCAGACTTCTGAAGAAGCGCTACCGTGGGAGGGAGAATGATGAGGCTGGTTATAGAAACGTGGAAAAAACTAGACACTGAAATAAAATACTCCCCAACAGGCACTGCAGGGAAAGCCACATTGCTCGGACGCTGCTGGCATGAGCAATGTGCGAAGAGAAGGGTCCAGTCCCCTATCCCTCCTCCAGCCTTGTAGTGTCCCTCTAGCAGCACATGGGCAGAGCTGATCAGGGAGGCCTGTAAAAGGTGGAAGGTGGTGAGGTGTCCCCAGCGTTCCCAGCATCGCAGAGCTAAGTGTAGAAGGCCGGGTTTGGAGCTAAGAAACTATAGCCTAATAATCAGAACACTGTGCCTGGTGGTCCCTTATATTTCCTTCCTCAGAACCTAGGCATCAGGGTACTCTTTGGTCAAGGTCTTCTTGTCCCCGTAAGGGGCTCTCATTGGCAGGGGTCAGTCTAACACATATTTGCTTGTTGGGCCGTGGGCCTTGTTCATGGCCCGTGCCTGGTCTGTGGGGAATAGTCGCACATTCTTGCCCCAGTGTCAGCCTCCTCTTTGCTCAGCTCCCACGGTGGCCCCCTTGCCCTCACTTCTCACTCTCAGGACCTTCGAGCAGGGAGCAAGACATGAGCTCACTGTATCCACCAAAAGGCAAATCACAATATCCGGCTTTCTGAGTGATGTCCTTGAAGTGCCTTTTCGTTGCCTTGAGATACGAGGGAGAGTACCGTCATTCCTGGTAGAACATCAAGACTCTCACCGGGAAAATCTGGCTCCAGCTCCAGCTCTTCAAACCTTTCCTATCACCAAGTGGGTGAGGCGTGATGAGCCCTGCAGTTGGTTTTCTCCTCCTCTTTCTGAAATCGAGCCTCAGGACATTGCACCTCGTTCTGGAATATGACATCTGTCGATTTGTTAGTGCCTCAACGGAAATTATCATTTTACTGTTCTGTTAAATCTTGATTAATGAACTCTAAATTAGAGGAAAGTGTTCTATGCCATACAAAAATGTCATTTATACCTTCCCTTCACTACCATATATGGAGCATTATCAAGGTAACAAAAAGGAAGAGACATCCTCCTCCTTTCCCACGACATATGTGAGACCTAAAGGGAAGACAGAACTATACAGAAATAAGCAGAATGCAGTATGCAAAAGTAAGGTGGGGAATGATGAAGAGTTCACCGAGGAAGGTAAATCAGACCTGGGTTTTGAACAACACAGGCCAGCTAGAGAAAGAACTGAAGGCTTTGTAGACAGGGACAGCAATTCCTGCAAAGACTTGAGGATTAATAAAAAAAACAGAAGAATGCATCGAAGACAAACAGGAAATACCATAGTGGCTCTGCTGCACCGGGTCATATATGCCAAGGATCTTGTTAGGGTTTTAGAGACAATGATGAGCTAGAATCAGATCTTGGTGACTCACTGGATATAATAATTGAAGGACAGAAAAGTGAAAAATCACACAGATATTTTTTATCATGAAACTGGTTTTATGGCCCTGCCATTGGTTAGAAATTAGAGAGACAGGGGAGTGGTGCTGAGAAGACGTCACAGATGATGGCTTCGCGGTCCCTGTGGACTCCCAGGTGGAGAGGTCCAGCGTCAGTGTGAGAAGTCTGGAAGTGTGGCGAGAGCCCAGGCTGAAAGGAGAGCCAGGAGCATTGCTTTACTGCTCTCGGTCCACATTGCTCTCGATCTCACCGCACAAAGGCACGATAAAATGGATGTTCAAATTTGACTTTTGAAACTACTGATAGATAAAATATACATATATCTTGTGTGTGTTTATTTGAAATACAACTGCACAGATGATAGTAAACCTTAAAATATTTGGCCCAAATGAATATTTAGGAGGCCGGTGAGAAAGGCTGATATACTTCCCAAAGGCATGTCACCTTTTCCCCCCTGAGGAATGCCTTATTTACAGCCACACAAAAATGCATTCCAAATCCAAATTTTGTTGCAACACAGTGACATCTAGTGTTCGATCTGGCTAACACCAAGAGACAATCCCCCAGGGAAACATGGAAGCATGTTCTGACTTTAAAAATCTGCCCTGGATATTATGGGACAAGTTGTAGAGGAAGAGCAAAGTCTCATTGTCTGGTCTGTCTTGTTGTGGGCAGCAAAGCCCTATCTGTGTGCAGACACACACAAGCACGTGTGTGCGTCAAGTTCCGCTCGGTGGTTGTGCTTTTAAACTAGAGCCACATGCATTCCTCATCCGATGAAAGTCTTCTCAGACATGTTTACTTCCGACTAGGATTTCTAGTTAATTCTAATATAATTATTAGAACTTGGATTATTCATTAGTTTTAATTATAGTCATTAACATATTTCATATAAATATAGTTATGCCAAAATATTATGTTGGCCTGATACTGCAAGAGGGTTTGAGACAGCTACATCCTGAACTGCTGGATGCAGAAGGGCAGAGAAGAGGAATGTGCCTACGGGTCTTGAGGGAGTTTCACGTGTAGAACCACATTCTGAGTGTGTGTAGCCCGGTGGTGTGAGCACTTCGCTGGGAGTCAGATGACCCGTGTTCTTGTTCCAGCGTTATCATTAATCTGTCACGTGCCTAGAGCAAGCCTGTGAGCTGCATCTGTAACTGATGCATAAAACTGAGCCATCTTTCTCGCACGCTTATCATGAAACTCCGGGAGGTGCTTCATTTATTTTATTTTGTCAATCTTAACTACCCCACTTTGAGATATGTGTTCTTTTCTTCATTTTTTAAGTGAGGAAAGTGCAGCTCAGCGGATGGAAAGGGAATGTTTAGATAACTTATGCATGTCAGGCCTGGGGCTGCTAAGCCAGGGAAGACACCTTCGCAGACCTCACGGCTGTCGCATCCATTGAGCGTATACAGAGACTGCTCTACAAGGTGCAGTAAAACACCGTTAACTCACCCTCCAAGTTTCTTCACAGAAGCGCAGTTACTGGGATTTTATATATGTATCTCTACCTACAGCCATCTCTCTCCCTCTGCCTGGCCCTATCTATGTCTGTCTCTATCCATTATTTATCCATCCACCTGTTGTCTGTATCGACATCTCTATTTTCTATATCTCCACCGGTATCCATGTATCTATCATCCGTCGTCTTGTCCATCCTCAGGAAGCAATTGGTTGGACACTGCACTCCCTGTCAGGGAAAGGATGCCAGTATTAGCAATGCCTACATTACATGATTGGGTTTGGCGTCTCCACGATGGGACGTGGATCCCAAGAGCTTTCCTGAAATGCCCACTTCATGTTTCAGCCGGCCGCGCCCTTGCAGGTTAGACAGTGCCTTTTCCCACTGTCCGGATAAAAGCATGACAATGCCTGCTCTCTAACTTCTCTGTGATGGAATTCTGCCTGAAATTAAAGCAAAGTGAAGTTATCATTCTTCATCACCTCATGTTAGTAAATATTGTTAAAAGTTTGCGACATCAAGCTCTTGTTTCTGTGAGGGGGGATGGGCCTTTGAGTAGAAATTTGACGTTACACTCGAGTCCGAAAGTCCGTGTCCCCTTCACGGCACAATTTGGCTTTCAGGTCTACATTTTCTTTCCTACTCGTGCAAGTACAAATATGTATATTTATTTCATTATTTATCGCAATATTTAAAAATACAATCCTGGAAGACAACACAATTGCCCATCAAAAATATTATGAAATAATTTATAGTCCATCCATACAGCACTATGCGATCTATGTAGTTGTTACAAAATTGCATTGTATTTGTATGTACTGGCATATAAAGAGCTCAAAGGCATAGCATTAAGTGAAAAACTGCAAGTCGTAAACTTGTGTCTAGGGTATATTGAAAGTATGCACACTTGTTTGTTTGTTAACCACAGTTATATGGTGCTTACTATGTCCCAGACGCTGGTCTAAAAGGTTTACAAATATTAACTCATTTGATTCCCACAATAGTCCTGTGAGGCAGGTGCTATTATTAATCCTTCAGATAAGGAAAGCATGACATGGAAATGTTAATAGCTTGCCAAAGTTACTTCTCTCTCTCTCTCTCCCCTCCCATCCCTTACCCCTGCCTCTCTACGTCTCTCTGTCCCTCTTCCTATCCCTGTCCCCATCTCTGTCGCTATCATTTGCACACACATGCATGCAATGGTGTCTACAAAAGTAGCAAATTTTCAGACTGTTAACTGGTTAACTTAAGAGAGTGAGAAGATTTGAGGTAGCAGAAGGAGCCATTTACTTCTCTATACACCTGAAGTTTGCCTAATTTTTAATAAGTATATTTTCAAATACTATTAGTGTAACAACCAAGGATATACAAACCAATGAGTGTTTTTTCCTCTATGATGTGGGATACTGGGTCTCAGCTGAGGAGTGTCCTGGGCTCTTCGGCAGTTCGAGGTAGCTTTGGGAGGTGGAAATTGGGTGCCCCTCTCCTGAAATCCTGACCAGAAACCAGGCAGTATTTGAAACCTTCGGAACAACACGCAGATTTTGCCATCTGCTCACCCAGCAGACAACGTGTGTGTCTCTTCCCTCCAATCCTAGATCAGAACCGTGAGCTCTTCCAGAGCTTCTCTTGAGCTGTTTTCTCTCCGGTCCATACCAAAAGCTAGACTGGGACAAGGAGATTTTAAGAAAGCTAATCCCAGTCACTAGTTCTCCAATTTCTTGGAATTGAAGGAATGATTTTAAAAGTTTTTCTAAAAATAATACACATTCTATAATATCTAATCTTTCATTAAAATTCACCAAAAGTAAGGTGGGATTACAGAATCTGTATTTTTGGAACATTTCCCAGGTGACACTGAGGGTCAGTAAAATTTAAGAACCGGGTGATGCCTTAAACCGCAGGTAGAGTAGTAACGTCATAGTTCACGGAAGCTGGCTTTGTACAAAAGACATATGAGGGAGCAGGTTCAGGGCCTGAGAGGTCAATCTGCTGGAAGGAAAATAACCACGACATGGGAAAACATAGAACGGTTCCCAGATCCTAAGTGAACAGCCTGGCAAGAGGCAGCAGGACGTCAGGGTCCCAACAGTGGGCTGGGAGAGTGAGATGAAGTCAGGACATTAAGATGCAAGGCAAGCTCCACACAAAGGATGATCTTCACTGGTGCAGCAAAGGTTACCTTGGATGCAGAGCTCACCTGCAGGACCATGGGAGTGAGTGTAGGACATTTAACCTCACTGTAGGACCCTCAACGTGGTATGGAACACTGTGGTTTAGGGCCTCTGTGCTCAGTTCAGGAAGATGGGTGAGGGGCTGGTGGGGAGAGAGATCTTGCTTTTCCCTGCTCTGGAAATGAGTCACTGTCCTCATTTGTGACTCTTCTGGATGGAGACCCTGAGGATTCCCCACACCTTTACTCCCAGATAGGACCCTCGAATTATCCAGAGCAAGACTCTGCGTGTCTGAAAGAGACCCAGACTCTGGATTTCTTCCTACTGTCATCTGTTGGACCTCATGCCCTGCCAGTGGCTAGAATCCAGCCAAGCCACTAGGTGGACAGCTATGTGGTGGGCAGGGAAGTGAGGCAGGTGCAGAAATTATCAACTCTTGTTTATCTAGTCCATGTCACAGTAGACATAGTGACTGATCCTCTCTCGGTGCCCTTTCAGCATATCTGAGTTGGTAGGATCTTCACCATGTTCATTTTTGATACTTAAACACTTGAAAAGAAGTGCCAAGACACTAAATCCACTCAACTCCAAGACAAAAGAGATCACTATTCACAGTGTCTACACCCAGACAAGGTTGTTGAGGTATTGGCCATCAGCAAGGGAGTTGCCGATCCCACCCGCCCCAGGCTTCTGCCCAATATTTATTCTGTGCAGTAAACCCCCAATCACAACAAATCATAGACCTCACCTCCACCTCTCTTGCTGCCTTAATCTCCAAGGCAGTTGATCACCAAAACTAGTCCACCGTCGCCTCTTCTCCAGCCCCCATTGTAACTGCCCTTGTCTTCTTTTTCCAGGAAAAGTGTAGTCATTTCCTAATGTGGCTCCCTCGCTCTGAGTCTTTCAACCAAACTCTTAGCCCTGTTGTAATCAGAGTCATATTCTAAAATGCAAACCCTGTTTTGTAAACCCTCTACTTAAAAATCCTTCTAAAGGCCTGAGCAACCTCAGACAAAAAAAAAAAAATTCTTCTAAAAACCATTATTTCTCCTGCAGTAGGTTTCAAACTACTGTTTGTGTTCTACAGAGTGGTAGAAGTCCACTGAAGCATTTGAGGAAGAGGGAGATTGAATGGGGCAGAATTCTAGGCCCCTGACCTGTCCAGCCCTGACCTGTCCGAATTCTAGGGCTCTGCTGGTATTCGTTTTATGCATTTGAATTCAGGCTCAGATTATTATTTTTTTTTTTTACTATTGTTTTTAAACCTGGTTTGCAGAACAAAGTCAAGTTTCTTTAGTTTTGCTCACAGAATTCTGCATGCGTTGTTACCTAACTGTTTAATTTCTGCTGTTTACTATTTTTGCCACCATCTGTATGTCCCTTAAAATGTAACTGCACTTGAATTGTTTCTGTTTTCCTTTGATCTGGAATAATCTGTCCTCTCTCTGCTTTTGTCCATCTAATGTTTGTATTTTTCTTTACTCTTCAAGAGACATTTCAACCACTGCCGGTCGGAAGCCCTGCTGCCCTCCCTCCTCTGCCCACTCGGCCTCGGGGGCTCACTCAGCCCCTTTCCTGTCCCTCTTTTTATGCATCTGTCACACTGGACCACAGTGACCTGGAAATTCTCAAGGGCAAGCACCAGGCCTTGCTGCATGTGCATTTTGGGGGGCCTCCCTAGGAAACAGACTCTGAGATGAGGGTTAGGTACAAGCTGTTGCTAGGGAGCTCCCTTGGGGACCACACCTGTGAAAGGGAAGGTGGGAGACAAGTGGAATTGGGAGGAGGAGGAAGTTCCGTGTGACACAGACCCAAGGACAACTCCCTATCCCACGGGAACTCTGGAACCGGAATGGTCAGTGGGAATTGTCCCAGATTGGAAAGAGATGGCCAGGCCTTTACACCCCTGCCATTTGGAGAGAGGGAGTGGCTTTGGGCAGGAGGACCAGTGATGAAATTCTCAGCACGTGAGATGAGCGGTTCTTCCCTGAAGGGGGATCCAGGCAGCGCATCAGCGCCCACCACCCTCTGCCTAATGACAGTCAACTCCAAGGTTTAAGTAGATGACTGACGTACCATTAGTGCCAAGTGGCATAGGATGGGAGAGACATGCTGCACGCCAATGGAAAGTTCATAAACATGGCTCATGATTAAACAGAAACACCAATTAAAATATTATAAACAGGATATAAGAGGTAGTGCAGTGATGGACAGCAACACAGTGGCTAGAGCACAGGAAGGAGACCCGGGAAAGGGGAAGAGCACACACTGCCCCCACCTCTTCCTGGTCCTCTAGTGCAGAGGCCGTTTGTCCCTGTGAGCTGCAACATGCCCTCCATGGAAGTAACATGGAAATGAGGTGCTATCCAAGGGTTCCGTGTGTGGACAGGTGTTAGTACACCCCCCAAAGGTTCTGGGTTCTTCTCTCAATTCTCTCATCCCCTCCCCAGTCAGGAGGCCACAGGTGGGGGGAAGAGACTTGGAAAGAGGTGACAGCGGAGCAGGACTGGAGGGTGTGGGGCGGTGACATCAGTCCCTACAAGACTGTCAAAGCAGAGTCCCACACTCCACCTTCCCGGATGAAGAGCCTCTGTGGTGTATTTGGATATCTGTTAAACCCTGCGACGAAGTCAATCCTCCTTAGCAAGACAGCTCTAGTCTTCTGAATATTATTGGTCGGTAGGAAATGGCCCTATTTGTGAACATCTGATTGCTTAGAGGGGTTCTCATTTATAGACCACTAACAAGATTAAAGTGCTAATTTAAAAAGTACTTAGCCTAGATATTTAAGCGGCACTAGCCTTGTGAGTTTATAACTGCTGCTTCTGTATTGGTTGCCGTACAGGAGCCATTTCATTCTCTTGCACGGAAACGGATCAGATAAATCACATTAGCTCGGTGTACACAGTGAGCAGCAGCAGCTTCCTCAGAACTGAAAGCTGAATAACCTGCTGGGGCCCGACTTCCCTCGTAGCGTATCTGTCTTCAGACGCGATACCTATTTAAAGCTGCTGATAACCCTCCCGGAGCACTCCGAGCTCTTGTCCTCAGCCGTAATGTTCGGTTCCGCCAATGCTATGGAATTTAAACATTTTTGATACAGTCTATTAAAAAGAGGGATTGTAGCTAATTCAAATGCAGCAACTTCTAATAAAAAAATGTAAAAAGTCAGTAAAATCACATGCTGCATTCGCAAAGGCAGCCAGATAGAAATCACACAAAGACGCTCTCTGTTCTGTCACTAAATTATCTATACCGGGCAGGCAGAACTGATAAGAGAATTCATTTTATACACACCTCAGGAATGGAACAGGAGTAGATCGCATGATCTCCCAAAATAGAAGGGAAGTTCAAATTACAAAGGGGAAAAAGCTCCTGTATACTTTAAGATGCAGCCGTTTGAAATTCTGCTTTAAATAGCTGCAAAGGCCTTCCCTGCAGCACCAGGGGAGTAGTGACCTGTTTGCACACAGCCTCACTCTCTCCTCAAGATAAACCGCCAGGCTGCACCGAGCACCATCCTTTCGTGAGATGAGTATGGTGAAATTGTGCGGGAAACCAAAGGGAACCTAAGATTATTTTACGTAGGATCATATTTTGCAACATGGTATTTCAGGATAGTTTACCTATATTTATTAATTGATTAAATGGTTTAAGGATCTTATTCACTTCCATAGGTTGAGGTCAAATTTAATAATGAGTAAATAGAAAAGCTGCTATTTTTTAATATTGTTTCCATAATTCATTTTCTTGTCATACCTGAAAAAGGGACCAAAAAAAAAAAAACTAGAGAAAATTATCAGAAGATTTTGATAAATAAAATAAAAGTGTCTCAAGGTAATAGATTGAAGATGAGGGGTGTCACTGTATGCAGACTATAGAAAGTTGGAAATATAATGAATACAGATCGAACTGTGTTCATGGAAAAGAGGAAAAACAATGAACTGAGTATTGAATTTGCCACTCACTAGCTCTGTGACCTACAGAAATCTTTTCAACCTTTTGATCTCAACCTTCCCCATTTATAAAATCATAATAATATCTATCTCCTAGGCTTGTTAAATGAAATATAGATAGCATCTTGTTTAGTGTCTCAAATATTGTGATAAAAACTGCAGCTAGTGCAAGCAGAAGTGGAAGTCAATGTGGTAAATGATGCCATGACAACAGTGGTCATAACTTTTAAGCAATATTTAATTACTGTTGAATAAGTTGACCAATGCCTTAAGTACATTATACATATAATTATGCAATATCATGATCATAAAATTATTTGAAAGAAATGACATTAATTATAATGTCCTAATGGACAATTAGAGAAAACATAAGAAGTAAAATCTTTTCTTTGAACAATTTCCAAAGGACCATTGCAAAACCCAATGTAAAAATCATGAAAAGGGTTTTGAAGACAAAAATGTAACAAAATTAACAACTGTTGATTCCTCCACTTGTTCATTCAAGTTAATTAGATAGACTCACTTCACTGTAGATAGCATTGTCTTGTGGGGAAGGAAGAACACAGATAACTTAAAATAAAGGGCTGTAAGTGCTCTAGTCAAATGCTACAAGGTGATAGGGAGAAGCCACTAACTCTAGCTTAGGTGGTAGGGGGCAAAAGGAGGTGACTTTTGAACAAAATTTCAAAGGAGGACGTTCAGACATAGGCCACGGCTCTTGCTGAGGCACGGAGTTGGGAGAGAGGCCAAGTCTGTGAGAGGTTTAGCTGTATGCTATGCTGTGGTGTGAATGCAGTGGAAAGAGGCAGAGAGAGATGGAGAGCGAAGTCATAGTTGCATGTCCTGCTCAAGAGAAGGAAACTCATTTTGAAGACAACTGAGAACCAAGGAGTGACTCAACATGTTGCATGAAGAATGGACGAAATTCCAGTTTCCATCTGGCATGCCGGGAGTCTGGAAGCCGCCACTCCATCCTAACAAGTAAAATGTTGAAAAGACTAAAAAATAAACAACTCTTACATCTCTAAGGAAAGTGAGGTCATAGGGCAAACTGCTGCCCTCCAAATTGGACAAAAAGATAAACAAATAGAGAATCAGAATTTACCAGGGGAAAAACCCACAAGCAGAGACTTCCTTGGGGAACCACTACCAGGGTGGGAAAATCTAAGATATAATTGACGAATTGTTGGAGGCTCAAGGTGGACAATTGTGAAAGTCAAAAACTCCAGGGGAAACCCATATCATAGGGGTGTTTCCATATTTTTGCAAATTTTACTCCTAGGAGTTTAACTGTGTTCTCATGATAAATATCATAGAAAAATCCCGTTGAGCCTCTAGTAGGGGGAGGGGAAAAGCAGCCACTTTAAAGTACACCAGAGCATTCTGATCTTTTTCACAGGGTCTTCCTTCAGGAGAAACTGTTTAGCATGAGCCTAATCTGCTGCGGTTTTTTAGATCCCAATCAACCTAGAGGAAAGGAAATATCACCTCCATGCTTCTCTAACCTTCCACATGGAGGAAGGGAACTGCCCAACTCCAGCCTCACTATCCATTCTGTACCACCCAAAGGGATGAAAAAAAAAATGAGAAGTACTTGTGAAGTTCAAAGTCCAGAGGCACAAATTCACTGAAAGGCTGAGATCTAATTATGGGACTGCATAATGCTTTCTCTCCCCATACAACTTACCATCACATTACTAAAGGCCTATATACCGAAATTTCTTTTACCTGGCATATCAAGGATTACTACCAAGAAAAAGTTACATAACACGTTGTCTTAGTTCATTTAACGTTGCTATAACAGAACACCTGAAGTTGGGTGATTTTTTTTTAAAGAGTCTTATTTGGCTTATGATTCTGGTGGCTGGAAAGTTTGAGATCAGGCAGCCATATTTGATGAGGGCTTTGGGTTGCTTCAACTCCCGCTGGGAAGTGGAAGGGGATCAGGCATGTGCAAATAGATCACATGGTGAGAGAGAAAGCAGGAGAGAGAAACCAAGGAATCCAGACTCTTTTAAACAACCCGCTCTTTTGGGAACCAATCCTTTCCTTCGAGAGTGACAGCTCACTCACACCCAGGGAAGGCACTGAC
>NW_012138858.1:2320190-2393535 GCF_000956105.1 Propithecus coquereli
ATCAGTTAAAAGTCAGAGATTGTTAGAGTGTATCAAAAAACAAGACCCAACTATATGTTGTCTACAAGAAAGCCATTTTAAATACAGAGACAGAGAGATTGTAAGGAAATGCTTAGAGAAAGGTATACCATGCTAACACTAATCACAAAGGAGTGAGAGTATCTAAATTAATTCAGATAGGGCAGACTTCAGAGCAAGGAAATTTATCAAGAATAGAGAGGAATTATATTATAAAAAAGGGGTCAATTCGCCAAGAAGACATAACAATCCTCCACATGTATGGGCCTAAAAACAGAGTGTCAAAATATGTGAAGCAAAAACTAATAAAACTGCAAGAAGAAATAGATGAATCAGCTATTATAGTTGGAGGCTTCAACATCCCTCTATAAGAAACGGGCAAAAACAGCAGTCAAAAAACCAGTAAAGACATAGGTGAACTCAGCAATACCATCAATGTACTAAACATACTTGACATCTTTAGACTACTTCATCCAATGGCAGAATACACACTTCTCAAGCTCACATGGAACATTAACAAAACAGAACACATTCTGGGCTATAAAACACAGATTATTTAAAATAATAGAAATTTGAAATAATTTCTTGCCTGTTAGCAACAGCATATAAGGGAGAGCCTGCTCAATAACAACTGTGTCTGTAGTAAGTGTTACTGCCTGTGTTACTCAATAGTCCCTCTGGGAGAATATCGAGTAACAGATTTATGCAATAATCTCTTTCTATGAGCGTGTCCCCAAGTCTGAAGCAAAATGGGTGCAGATCTGGGAGGAAATTGAGAAAGAGAGGGAAGAGAGCAGTGATCTGGGTGTGAGAATACCTGAGGTTCTGAAAGCATGGATGAGCATGTCACCTCCCTCTCTGAGCTTTGCTTTATCACCTACAAAATGGGGAGGACGCCTTTCTCCATCCAGCTGCTCCACGTGGAGCAGCTTGCACTTGTTTAAGCACTAATGCATACAGGTGTCATTGATGCTATACTACGACCCTGGACTCAAAATTTTGGCTCTGCGTTTTCCTGGCCACCTTTTCTTGATTCCTCACTCTTAATTAAACCAAAATGTTTCAGGAAGTCTTCCATGATACCAACACTTTAAATCCTTCACTGCCCAGGCAGGAAGTGAATAAGGTGAGGCGTTGCATTGTTCATTGCAAAATACCAATTGTGCAGGAGGAGAAACACTACCTTTTTTAGGACAGCAAACATTATTACAAATAAATTTTGCTTTGAAAAAGAAATGACTTTATGCCGATACATTCCCCATGAGCATCAGAGTCCAAGCCAGGAAGAAGCCCTCAGCCATGTTTTCAGGTGGTTAAAGCACATTCCTTCCCCTGCAGCAGGAACACGGTGAAAAGGGTAAAACAAAAGCAATACAGAACATCGATTTCCATAATTAAACACAGATCCCCAATCACTGATGCTGGGCATGAATTATGAGCAGAAATAGTAAGTATGAAAATAATAATGCTCAAGATATCTGCTTGGTGGTAACCAAATGTACAACTACCTTTCACAGTTAGCATTTGACAAATACCTTACAGATTGACACATTGGGATGAAGTGTTCTCAGGACTACCTTTAGGCCAAGGTGATTTCACAGCATGCCAACCTATTTTCTCTAGCTCTATCCTTCTCAAGCTCTTGAGCCCTTGAACTTCCTTTTTTGGGGGGGGGGCGATTATAGCTTCCTGCTATTCTGCAGCGAGAGAGGCTTTTGAAAACATTCACTACTTTCTATCCCAGTACTAGGAAAACTCTGGTGTAGAAGGTTGTTGTTCTAATGAACTCTCCAGGTATTTATAGCTCGAGTTACTATAATGAGAATGTATCTTCCAATGAGTAGTCCACAAGCGACTTGTTGGGCTAAAGAGTTCCGTATTTGAATATTGTGTCCGAAATTTACAACAAAATCTGAAGAACTCTTTGAGAAATCTTGTAGAGAACTTCTCGATAGTAATGCAAATCCAACTTTTGGTATCAGAGAGACTCCCCAACAAATATGGAAAAATGAGCCAAAGATATCCAAACCAGTCGACATGATGGAAAGGTTAACTGTAATTTATTTTTGCTCTTAAATGCTTACATTTACGATAATCAAAATAACATACAGTAGTATATAATTTGCAAAAGCATTCACATATTATCTCAAAAGTAAATATTTACTGCCTCATTTGATATACTATGTCTGCTTAAGAAGGTCTTACAAATGAATTCTTCACTGGGGGGCCACCGTGGGTCTTCCATTGAGTGTTTGAGTACAAGGAAATCTGATGCTGAACGCCAAGTGCAAAGATCTCATCAGCACACACTGCATGTTGCCAGATGTGTTGCTCTGGCCAGGCCGTGGCCCTCTCCCTGGACGCGAATTCCTCGCTGTGTCGAAGGAAGGAGCTAGCACGGCTGATGTCGAAAGCCCTGGGAGCTTCCCCAGGATGAAGTGGCGCAACGGATCTGCCCCATGGTGAGCCTTCCTTAGCAGGACCCGTGTCTGGCCGCGGGGGGCCATCCCTGCACGCAGTCGTCCCTGTCCGGGGGAGAGCAAGTGAAAGGCGTTGACCCTCCCAGATTGGCAGCCTGCGTGAACACGGTGTCCGCAAGTTCGGAGGCACCACCGTTAGCCAAGCGCTGTGCCCTTGAGCCGGTCAGGCCCTTCGGCTTCCTGAGCCTCCCTTGCCCATCTGCCCATGGAGATAAGGAGCCCTGCCAGAGCCGCGTGTCGTGTGGAATAAGCAAGATAATGTGTGTCATTCCGCGGCACAGGCGCCGGCCCCCAGCACGAGCCTGGCAAATGAAAATTCTTCCATTCAGGGTCCCAGGGGGTAGAAACTAAGAAAATATAACAATAAAGCAGGGAGGGTGGAGGAAAGATGGATTGCCATTCTTTAAATAAAACCAGGGAGCGAGGTGTGAGAAAAATAGAGGGATGCAGAGAGTATGAGAGAGAGGAATAGCTGCAGGCACTTGGAATAGTGCTGAAAGATTCTCATAAGTAAAAGCTTCTTTTAAAATATTGGAGTTCCTCCATATGGGAAGCTTGGGGAGAGAAGAGAAAAAATTAAATTAAAGCATTTGAAAGTATATTATAGTTTTATCTCTTTGGCTCTGTGATTTCAGAAATAATATAATCCTATGGAAAACACGCTGCCAGAGGATTTTGCAGAGTGGCGCCCCGACAGAATGGGACTGAATGATGTCAAAAAAGCTTATATAACAGTTTTGTTTTATTCATTTACATAAATCACATTTACCGTAGGTGTTTTATTCAAAATAAAGTTTGGGAAAAATAAATTGAACAGATGAACCTAGGCAAACCTGGTGATTTTTTCATGAGTAGTGTTTGATGATAAAGGCATAAAAGCATAATGTGGTATCATTTCACCAAGGCACAATATGGATCACCCATATGGAGCAGAAGTTGATAATACTGCAAAGAAGCAAAAATAAACAGAACAGATGTACTTGTAAAATCAAAGTCTGCACCCACCCCTGAGTACCTGCCTTGTACTGGAGAAGTTTCTACAAAAACTCAAAACTGGCTTCAAGTCCCCTCCCCACGGAGACTCTCGGGAAGCCAGAGACGAAATCTTACGTGACCAGACAGAAACAGGCGAAGGTTCTCTAAAGCAGCAAGAGTTTCCCAAGGGGGGCTGACCCGGAGCATGCTGGACCTCCACAGAAGAGCCCACCACGGGCAGCGCCTCGGCTGTCGGCGTCAGCAGGCGCGGGTTCCAGCCCTGGGTCCCCCTGTTCTGGGAGAGTCCTGGGGAATCCCAGTCTCCAAGCGTTGCTTCATCAGGGTGAAGGGGCAGAGCTGTTACCTACTCACAGGGACACTACGAGGCTTACAAAGAGAGTACAAAGGAGGAAAAAAAGAAGCGAAGCAAAAAGTACGAAAGAGGCAGAATTTCGCCTACCGTGGCTTTGTTTAGGGCCCTTTCTGAGGGACGTGCCGGGAAGATGTGACATAAACCGTTCTCACTTTCACAAGGAGGTAAGACCATTGGAAGCCCGAGTCCCATGAAGATTCCATACAGAATGATAACATGCCTGAGAGCCGGTCACTTTAGACTGCTCTATTAATGGTATTAGTAATGCGTACATGGGACTTCGCAACTCCCAAGGTGATTCCTCACATACGATTTCTTTTGACTCGACCCAAGGCTGTGGGATGGACAAAGGGAAGAACAATCTGCATTTCACAGATCAGCAGACTGTCGCTCAGACAGGGACTGGGGACAGCCAGGACTGGCACCCACGTGTTTCACGACGCCATGCCACTTGTCACTCACACATTCACAGACGCGCTCATCGTAGGAGAGGATTTTGTATCTCATCAGCCATAAAATATTGAGCCTGTGTCTGAAGGCTTGGCTGTCTTGCGAATGCACGAGGCTCCAGTAGTTGGTATTTAGCTGAGAGTATATGAAATCACATTTGTCATGTGTAAAGTGTAGAGCTCGCTGCAAACTGTAAAGTGCTAATATGCATATACAGTGTTATCTTTTCATCACTACTTTCCAATCCGACAGCAGAAAAATATCTACTGCTAGCAGGGAAGCCTCAGACCCTCCCCCTGTGATTGCAGAAACATCACGGCCCACCCTCTGCTGCGAGCCGAGCTCTTTGGAGACCTCCGCTTTGTCTTGCCTGCCCATCTTGGAGAGCACGTGCACCGCGCTGCTTCATGGAGAAAGCCCGTAATCTGGTCGAGTTACCTGAGTGCTGGGAGGTCCCTTTGCATATTTTACAGTGGAATTTGGAAATTCTTTTCCCCACAAAGAATCCATGGCTACCTATTTCAGAGAGAAGGAGGCAGATGTGATTTCAGCCATCCAGAAACACAATTTAAGGAAGCCAGGACCAAGGGAAAACTGGAATGCAGAAGGGAAATTCTCTTCTCTGCCCATAGTAAGCGTGTCCACGTGGTCAGCAGCTGGACGGCACCGTGCGTGGCCCCCAATGTCATCAAGTAGCACCCATCTGCTGGGTTCCCAAAGCAGCCAGGAAAAAATAGCGTCCCACGTCCCACGCACTCCAGCTGTCCTCGGCATCCAGTGCTCAGTGATTTTTTTTTTTCTAAAAATAAAATGAAATAAAATCATCACTTTTCCAATCAAGAGAGCACTTTTTAAAGGAACAATTATGTGAGACGTTGCTCTAAATCTACCTGCAGTTCTGCGAAGGCCAGTGCGGAAGTCATCCCCTGCTCAGAGATGGGCACCCTGCGACAATGGAGCAGCGGAACCGCTGCTGGAAACACCTGCTTGCGAGCGCCCATCTGGAGGAAGGGATTTGGCGTCTGAGCTCCACTGGGCCACGGCGCTGAGCTATCAAGCCCTGTCAGGCCCTGGGAATCAGAACATCCTGGGTCACATCCTGGGCTTGGTTATTTCTAATCAGATCCCCAGTGCATTCCTCTGTGGAGTGTGGACATATGTCAATTTCAAGAATAGAACTGGTGGATATTTGCAGACATGCAGCTTTTGGGTCTGCCGGCATTATCTTCAGTCAAATTCAACTTCAGAGGAAACACAAATCAAGCAAACACTTCCCCTTGGACTTCAAGTTTTAGAGCAGAAATTCCAAAAAGAGTCTGGTCGTCGAAAGAGGAGGAAGGAGTCTGATCGCCTCTCCTGGCCAGGAGAGCCAGCCCTGCCACGCTCCCTCAGGCCCCTGTCACCCAGAGGCACTGCATGGCGGGTGGTGCCCCAGGTACGACCTGCCATGGAATGACACCCCAGGTGGATGCCAGGTAGACCCTTGGTCATTATTCAGTCCTGCCAGTTAATCCTTTGTGTAAAGTCAGCAGCACTGCAGAAACTCCTCTCCTGGCAATTACTCAATTTTATTGCAATTATATAAAATGCATTTGTCTCTTCCACCTGAACATCTATTTTTTATTTATTTGAGAAACTCTTATATGGCATTTGTCATGTACTTCCCATTCTTCAAAGTGCTGTGCATGAATGAGCTCACTGAATCCTCCTAGCAGGCAGTGATTTAGTGATGGCTGCTGTGCCATTCCACAGATGTGGTAACTAAGGCTGGCAGAAAGAAAGCCCACAGCCCAAAGTCACTCAGTGGGTGGGTGGCAGAGTCAGCACCCAGGCCCAAGCAGTCTGGCTCCATCAAACTATCCAGTTTTGCACTACAAGCATCTTGAGGGCAGGGGAACATCCCACACTTTTCATGTATCCATCTCCTACCCCTCGTCAATTCAATAAGTTATACGGACCAAAATATGGGTGACAAGGAAACTGATGCAGGTAGGTGATAATATATACATGTAGGTTTGCATAGAGGTCACCATGAGGGCAGGTCTAGAAAGGACACTTTACGCCGATCGATTATTTCGGCATAGCGAGACATGGCACGGAAACACTGTGGAATAAGTCAGGCAGATATCATCAAACCCACTTTACAGATGAACAAATTGAGTTCTATGGATTAGATATAAAAAAAAGGATCTGATAACAAAATGGTTGTGCAAACTCGTATTTCAGGAAGATAAAATTTCACATGTAATTTCTTGGGTCAAAAGAAAATAGGTGATTACAAAGGCAGCAAGTATTTGATTCATTTCTGGAGGACAAGAGCAGGTTTAAGAATCTCTGTCCAGAGAATTTCTGAGAGTAGAAAAGCCAGAAGCATGTAGGTTGAACTGGTACTCTAGAAGAGAGGTGGCCGGGGCATTGTCTTATCCTAGATAAGAAAAGAAGAACTGGACTTGGTCACAGTCAGAAGCAAAGGCACTGTGATGAAGCCAGCGGCTCACACTAACGAACAGGCTTCTCAAAGGAGGCAGGAAAGTGGACCTGGGCAGGGCCCAGACAGAGAAGATGGCGCCTAATGATTCTGAACTGCCCAAATGCTGCGTGGCCAGCTACTGGCCAGCTCCCTGCACAGCAAGTATTACAGTTTTCTGTTGAGTCTTTGCTTTCACAAGAGCACAGCAGCACATCTTCAATCCTACCTAAACTACCGCAGTCCTGCCCTGCAGCCGAGAGGGAAAACAGGAAGACTCACTGCATTCACAGTTCTTGACTCCCAAAGCCATAGGCAGCCCCTTTCTGGTTTTGAATGTTTAAACATTTCCTTTGGTATAGAGTGAGGACAGATTAAAACTTTGATAGAAGCTGAGAATGATCATCTTGCAAACTGACTTAACTGGAAAAGCTTGTCCTGGGGGATGAACATAGCACCTCAAAACATAGATTTTTATTAATAACACAGGGATCGCACCATTTTCCTATAGCTCTTGGGAGACGTTGTTTAGATCAAATATGATAAAGTTTTGATAGCACTTTATAAGCTATGAAGTGTTATAAGAATGCAATGAATTAGAGCAATTTCTTTCAAGAGTTTCCCTCTGCAAATTGATCAAATATGGAACGGAAACTAAAATATTGATGAATCTATAAAAGCCTTCCTGGATACTAAGTGGAAATGTGTTGATCACCTAGAGGCCTATGGAGGATTTGGTGGAGAATAAAACTTGAGAAAGGAACTTCTGTCCTTTACAAATTACCAAACCCATACAGACAAATATATCTGCAACATCCCTAAATAAAGGGGACACATGCGACCTCAATCGGATACTTATAAACTGGCTTTCATTGATACGGAGACAAAAGATTGCAATCGTAGAAGTTCCATCTTTAGACCCTGGAACAGAAACATATGACTTGCTTCAGGGTTTAACTGAAGCAGCTATTCTGCATATTTCAACAATATCTTGAAGTTTAAAAACCTCTGATATTTGTACATAGCTGCATTAATAGACTATTCCCTGTAGTGGCAGGAATTATTGTCATCCGTGTATGTCAAGCCCTCAGTGTTCAGTTTACGTGCATTTTAACTGGGCAGCCATCCCAGACAGTGTTGCAGGACGGATGTGGCCATCCTGGCAAATGATCCTGAGTACCGTCCTGGACACCTGCTGTGCCCCTTGGCCAACTGGGCAAGGTACACAAGGATGAGGTGGTTACTCTCCAAGAAGCCTCGACTCCAATTAAAATGTTGACTTATCCCCAAATGTTCCAATTCCCTGGACTAGGTGGGTGGTAAAGCTTAACAGGTGGGGAAGTGCATCTTCTGCAGGGCTCTGAGAGTCGAACAGGGCTCTGGTGAAGAGAGGGTGGGTTATGCACGTCCTGGCCACATGCAGCTGATCCCCGGGAGTCTAGGAACACGCGTAGACCTTGCAGGGAACAGCAGCTGACACAGGAAAAGGGGGTGACTTCCTGAGTCCTTGTTCTCCACACCCTTCTGCTCTAGAAAGACAGCAGAGCTGGGCCTTCCGCCTCAGTGCACAGAAAGGCCTCTCCTCACATGTTTTTCGATCTCTCTGTCTCTCTCTCTCTCTCTCTGATGCGGCTTTTTAAATCTTAGGACATTTTGGTAAGGATTAATTCACAGGGATGCATTCATCTAAATAGCTCCTGGTGTATCTTCAGATCCAATATTTTGTCACTCTATAATTTTATTTTTCCTTTGGAAGTATTTTAATGAAGACGCAAATCTAAAATTACTCAAGTCTCAATTATCATGAGACTGCTAAAAAAAAAAACAATTCCACCATGGACAATAAAAACAAGTTCCTTTAAAGATGTTTAAGTATAAATGAATGTTTTCCAAAATACTTGTCGAGATGAATCTTATTTCTTATTTTACTTATTAATCCAGAAGAGGGGGTGCACTGTGTCATTTGCAAGTTTACAGACAATACCAAAAAAGCTATTGACTAGAAAGGCGTCAAGCTGAAGGGATAGACAGCAGCGAAAGGGATAGTTTGAGGGAGTGGGAAGTGGCAGATGAGCTTCGGTGTGGGTAAGTGTGAGGACACCCAGGGTGGGGAAAAGTAGCTATAAAATGACTCCCTCCCAGCTATCAGACTCGTGACATGGGACAGACAATTTCAGGTTGTCAGGAATTATGATCCAAATATAGAAATATTAGGACCCTATTAATAATGTTTTATTATTTACAAAAATGCTGTGTGTGTGTGTTTATACACATACATTAAATAGTCCTACTGAATTTTACGTCTGCATTATAGGAGATGCAGTGAGGTTCACGCTGTGGTTACCGGTACACAGCTATTTAAGAATGAATCATTGGACATTCTTCTTGATCTCAAGCAAGGTAGACTCCGGAAGGGAAGTCGTACACATGGCCCCGACCGTACAGTCTTTCCCGTGCTGTTTTGAACAAACATGCTGACTGCCGCACACAGCAGAAATCCTTCAGAAAGTACACAGTAGAAAAATATTACATAAAACAGGCCTTTGAAACTCTACATTGCATCAACCTTACAAACGTTGTTGTAAATGTTAAACATTCTATTACATGATGTCCTCTTTAGGATTTTAGTACTATATATAGATTTGTTTCTTGTGGATAGAAAAGAGAGAACATTTTCCTTTTTTATTTTTATGTATCTGTGAATTTTATAACTGCTCTTTTTTTCCTCTCTGTTGATTTCTAGGAAGAATCAATTTTGCGACCCACGCATAGCAAGTTTGGGGACCTTTAGAAAAAGTAAAGATGCTTCGTCACAGATTCCATTAGTTTGGTCTGGTTTGACCGGACAGCACGCAGCTCACAGCCGGTGCGAAAGCCACGGCGTCGGCCCCACGGACGGCGCTCGCACAGCCTCCGCCCGGCCGCGCAGAACCCTCACGCGGTCCCATCTGGCCCCATTCTCGGCCGTGTCCTCTGACATTCAGTTCTGCTCCTGTCCACTCTCTGCACGTAGCACCCTCAGTTTTCCTGACTTGGATTTGTCAGTTTTGAGACATCTGGTTCCTCTCACCTTCCAGCATTTTCGGCTCTCGGCTGACAGGCCTGGCCCAGCCACACAGAAGGAGATGTTTGCTCAGGTGAGACCAGGAGCAGCTTCCTGAAGTTCCTCGAGTTGTCCCTGTAAACTGAATCACGTAACATGGTTCCGTTTCAATGGAGGCCAGTTTAACTTCTTAAATAACGGTCAGGCACAACTTGTGATACATAATTATTCAAAGAAAACATTTTTCAGTGGGATCTGGAGCCAAACACTTTGGGACAAATATTTATTTCTTTAATACACTATTCATGGTACACACTATTACTTACACTATGCATGGTGATCACAAGGGTTTCCTCGAGCCTCGCATGTGTTTTCTGGAGAGAACGTATCACTGCAAAGGAAAGATCTTTCAAGGAAATGATAGAGTCAAGGTTATAATATGAATAAACTTTTCTATAACTTTCTCTCTCTATTACGTCGTCTATCACCAATGTTTTTTCCACTTAACATCGGACATTCAAAATGATTTTTCAAATGGACTTTGTACATACTTAGCTTTGACATTTCCTTGTCAGAGTAAAGGTAAGTTGTTGTTAGTTGTTATTTTTTTCTTTTTAAATCAGGGTATATCTCAATGTCTGGCCCACTTTGTCTGTACGCTAAATGTGTGTTTAAAAACTGAATTTGAGCTCAATCACCTTGAATGTTTTGCTTTACAACTTCCAGTTTTCTGGAGACAGGCAATTCCATTAACTATATTTGCTGACTAAGCAATATAAGAGGAACATTTTGGGTCTAAAATCAGGGAAATGAAGAATCTGCAATAAAATAGTCAACAGTATTATATATTATTATATTATATATAGATAAAATTAGATGATGTTATTCAAAGTCAAGAAGACTCCTTGGATTTTATCTAATCAAAACACTTTACAGCGAAGGAAGCTAAGTGACTTTTTCTGAGTCACACGACTAATCCACGGCCAAGTCGGAGCTCCCAGATCAGAAATCCAGCCCTTCTTGTCTGTGGCTCCTGGCACAGAACTCTTTTCCTGAGAGCATCTCATAGATTCTAATTTGGGGTTACCCATCCCTTTCTCCAGAAATGAATTTTAAAATCAAGCTTGGTATTACTGACTCCAGTGACATGTTTCCACACGGAGGAGTTCACCTGCTCTTTAAGTTTCCAGACTCGTTAAACTAGTTTCTTTCTCCAGAAGGTCACTGCACACCATTCTTCATGTCTGATCCCTACAGTAAACAAAATTTGGAGGAAGACTAACGTGACGTTTGAAAATGTGACCCGGTCCCTGCCTGTATTCTCTTGAAGGAAAAGTGAGACAGTGCTTCACTCCTGAATGCAGACTGCTTCCTAAGCATGACAACATTCCCAGGTAAGATCATCACGAGGACCTGATAGTTTCCCCTTCTTAACAGCTATAACAAAAGTCCCTTCTCTCTCTCTTTACACTGCAGAGTCACTATTTCTTAGTGCTTAAAACAAAAACCATTTAGCCTGCATCCCTCCTCCTTTTGACTAAACCCTTCCTATTTCTTGACGTCCCTTCTAAGAATCACTTCCTTCTCAGGGATTACTTCATTGCTTCATTTTCTCGGGGTATTACTTGTCTTCATTGGATGCGACAGTGAACAGGTGGCACTAATTTCAAAAAGGGTCCTCTCTTCTCCCCAAAGGATCAAATCTGTGACCTAAGATAGGCGCATCCCATTGTCCCGTCCTAGACTTCGAAGTCTAAGCCAAGTGACACAGAAAGACTGCAGTAGTTCTCTGGCTTCAGCCCAGTGCTTTGGTGAGAGGGTGTCCATGGCTTACGAGACCTGATATTCCACTATGTCCCAGCTCTCCAGCTGCCCTGTAGGATTAATGGGCTAGGCACTGTCTTTCCTCCAATTCCCCTTTTGCTTGTTACCTGGTTTGGTGTCTGCTGCTTGCCACCAGAAAACTGTAGCGGATAAACTGCTCTAGTCCAGGACCACAGCACCCCTGGGCTGGGGCCACTGCAGCTTCCAAACTGGTTACGTGGCCCCCAGAGCCTCAGTACCACCACTCACATCCTTAAATTTTATCCTTACTGTGACTTTCAGAGTGAATTTTCACAATTAAAAATGTGAGGAAAATCTTTCAGTGCATTTCTACTGTGCTGGGCATGTCTAAATGGCTTAGTGTACCGTATGTACAGATAGATAGGTAGAGTACACTGAGTCTACATGTAGTCTGTGGCTCAGAGCTCCACACACAGTCACTTAGGTTCTTCCTCTGTCTGTTTTTTCAATGCAATCTCTCACCTCCTTGCCCCCTCCCAGCTTACTCTAGCCCTGCCAAATTATATGGCTTTCTCAATCTATCTTGAGCACTTCTCACACCTCCGTTCATTTGTAAGTGCTATGTCTTCTTCTGTTTAGAATGTGGTTCTCTCCCTTCTTTACTTTAACTTTCAAATAAGATGTCCTCTTTTCCCTTTTGAGGGTTAGAGCCTTTCCTCTGCGCTTCAAATGCAACTTGCTGTTCCCTCTGACCTCACACTCATCACACATGATTATAGTTCACTGCGCAGGGCCCTGGTGTGGGTCCAAGCTACGTAAGGGCAGGGCTCAGCCACGTTCCTCTCGTACCCCCACAGCCCTTCTGCATCTCGGAAACGCTTGGTGAACCACGAAGTGAATGTAAAGGAAGAAGCGCAAATGTTCCTTGGTCAGTAGTTGTAACATATTATGGCTTGTGACCTTTTAAGGGAATCATTTGCTATGGCAACATTCCATTTTATCTGTATTTTAATGAAATACGTAGATGTACATTTATTTTCTCTCAGGGCACTAGTTCTGCCACATTAAACAATTCTATACTATTTGGATATTTCCATTTTAAAATTGAGTGTCTGGAGGTGATAAAACTGAAGAAACATATTTACGAATGAGAACAGTCTCGTCTACGCTGATTGCTCACTGGGTCCGTTTCAGCGTCCCTCCCCAAAGCTGTTTTCTTAAATACAAAGGTGCCTTTCTAGTCAATATCAATAAAACAGAGAGTTTTTTAAGTAAACAAAAAGTGAGATTTTGCTGTTTTGGAAATAGCCTAGTAATAGTAAAAAATATAAGCCAAGGCAGATGTAATTTAGGCAAAAATGATTTTCCACATTTTTTGCTTATATGTGACACGTTTTACAACATAACTAAAAAATATATATATCTTTCCTTTTTCAGCTATTAAACCAGGTTTCTGTAAATTACCTCAAAAATAATATATTAATTTCTACCAGATTCACCTCACCTAATTATTAGATGAAATGAAGCATATGAAAGTGACTTATAAACATCGCAGAACTGTATGCCACGTACATTTATAATATCGGCAATCAATCATTAATTACTGAGTAGCTACTGTATACAAGTTAACATGCTAAATATAAATACAAAGATTTAAAAGTCCTGACCTCTGCTCTTAAGTAAATTGAAGATGATTTGAAGAAACCAATCAGAGAAATGATAAAGTATCAGCAAAACGCAGCATGTAGTGGGAACCCAAGACCTGGTTTAGCCAGCGTGGAAGAGTTCAGAGATGCAGCATCAGTTGTGAATGCTTCTCAAGGAAGTAGCATCAGAGCTCCTGGTCCTGAAGAATGAATAGAATATATAAAGTATTTTTTTAGATTTAGGGTAGGAATTCTCATATGTCTCCTGGGATCTTGTTGTTAAGTACGGAGGGAGCTGTGGCTAAGAAGGGTGCCACCGCCATGACTAGGTTCTGTTATAAGGCACAGGGGAAGGGATTTTGCAAGTGTAAGGAAGGGTCCAAATCAGTTGGGACCTTCATCAAATGGGAGATGATCCTGGGGCAGGACACAGTCAGTGAGAACCCTCGAAAGAGGGAAGAACCTCTCCGCGGAGAGAGATGGTCCCCTGCAGGACTCGAAGCCACCAACTGTGAGTTTTGCAGCCACGTGGAACTGATTTCTGCCCACAACCGGAGGGAGCTTGAAAGCAGATCTTTTCCCATCAATCCTCTAAAGAGAAGGTATCCTGGTTGATATTTTGAGCACATCCTTGTGAGACCCTGAGCAGAGGTCACGGCTAAGCCACGCTTCGCTTTTTGACCCACAGACACCATACGATAATAAATGCTAATTACTAAGCTTGTGCTAATTGGTTATGCAGTAATAGAAATCTAAAACCACCACCATTCCATAAGATTCTCCAATTACTTACATTGAAAATTCTCCTAGAGCAGTGGCTTGGGACTTTACAAGTCACTGTACTCTAGGGACTGCCTTTGTCTGAGCCCGTCAGAGGCAAGTAGAGATGCATTACCGTCAGTCAAATCCCGTGAAGAACGCACATTCTCCACTGCAAGACGAGGAGGTTGCTGGCCCCGAGGAGACACCGCAGAACATGATGCAGATTTGCCAACACACCTGAGATCACACTCAGTCTCTGGAAGGGTCTGCCAAGTTCATGTTCTCTCAGGTTTCCCCTGAGGCTGGAAGTGGGTGGCACAGCTAGCTCCAGGAAGAGCTGGGAATAGACCCCAAGTCTTCTGACACACAGGCCAGTGTTCTCAGCACTATGCCAACGTCCACTGAACAAAAGCAAGATCCCACTCCATGGGCCATGATCGTCAGAGTCTCAATTCCTTAGCATCTTACCAAGGTTCAAAGAGCAAGATGAGAAATTATGGAGTTTTCTCTGCTTATATCACAGCGGTAGCTGTTTTTTCATGATAAATTAGTAATAACTCTCAGGCACATGTGGCAAGCTGAAGAAAAATGGATTTTTTACAATGTATTGAATAAACATCTTCTGCTTGAATATCTCCTATACCTCACTGGCTTCCATACAGTAGAAGTTTATCGACGCATGTATCGTGAGCTCTGTTTGAATGATTGCTTCATATATTATGCCATGCTACATTACATCGTGTTCCTTTTCTGCTTCCATAGCCCAAAGACTTATTGGAATCAGTTGTTTCAGACTCATAAAATATACATGACTTAGAAAAAAAAAGATTATTGCACCAAGAATTCCACTAGTCTTTTGAAGCTGCATCCTTGATTATTTGTTGAAATTCATTTCATTTTTCCATCATTATCCTAGTGCATGTTAAGTCCCACCATAGAGTATAAATGTACAATCTGCTCAGCGAGGCAGTTTGTAATAAGCTAGCATGAAACAATGTTTTCAGTGTTATGGTTTGTTGACTTTTTTTTTTTTTTTAAAGAAACTAGCACCCATAAAACAGAAAGTTTGTTTGAAAGTGTGAATTCTAAAATGAGTCTTTTCTTAAAGTAAATTCCATCTAAACTTGAACTAAACTGTCCTGTCTTTATCAACAAACCATCTACCATACCACACAGTAGACATTTTTAACAGGAAGATTTATGAGACTGTTGAAGCAGCAGGTTGAGGAGAAAATGCACAGAAAAGGGAGGCTGGAATGGAAGCCCGCGTGCCTTCCGTTTGCCCTTCCAGCCCTGCTCACCCTCCCCGCTGTGCCCTGTGCTCGAGTCCATGTGTGTGGCCTGCACGCATGGCTCCTTGGCCTTCTGCAAGAGATCAAGATGTATGAGCGGTATATGCTCAGCTCCCCTCATGCGGGGGCTGCAGGGGCCAACTTCCTTCTGCAGCTCTTGTCAGGGGACCCTTTCCACATGGCACCCTCTCTAGGACTGTCTGCTGCAGGGCGGTAATAGCTCTTCAGCCCAGTCCTGCTGCTTCCTGCTGTTTTCCCTATACACTACCCACGTCATCGTAAACGACATGCCCAAGGACCGTAACTGCTCCTCTATCACACACTGTTGCGTTCTCACCCAGCGCCACCCTCTGCGGGGGGATGGTCCTGTCACCTATTTGCGGGTTCATTTGGTCAATGTCCATCTCACCTATTAGGCAATAGGACCCAAGCTGGGAGACACCATGGCTTTGTTTTGTTTTGTTTTTAATCCATTGGATACTTAGTGACTATAACACAGGTTATATGCAGCAAATACTTCTTGAATGAATGTGCGAGAAGTACTTGAAAACAATGAGCGAGCTTTCTATTAACAAATCATTATGCAAACAGGAACTGAAGTGCTTTAACGAAATAGTTCCTAAGTCCTTAAAAACGAGCAGCTCCAAGCACCTAGAATGAGTATGGCAAGGAGCTAAGTCACTTTCCTCGTGGGACTTTTCACCAATAAAACATGAAAGTGAAAATCTTGGCCTTTAAATATGGCCTCAGCCAGCCATGATCTGTGCAGCAATTTAACCACACCGTCCTGAGCTTGACCCTCACGCTGTCTCCACTCTGTGCCCCTGGGGTGCCATGTGGGCTCCAACTCCAACTCTGGCACCATTGCTCCTGTTCTGCCACCTGCCCTGCTGCCGGCTGACTGTTTCTCTGGTCCTAAATCCTGAAGCTGCCTTGGTGAGCTATGTTCATGTTTCCTTTTTGTCTTCTGATAGCCAATGGAAGAGACATGACTTCCCAACTCTATTTCCATACGTTGAGAGATGCCAGTCACCAAATAACTTTAGCCCCTATTTGCAATTATCAAAAGACAATCATATCATTCAGCTATAACTGACTTCAAAATGCCAAATGTGCTGCAGTCTGCTTTGCCAATGTTTGAGAAATTGGTGTGTGACATGAAGCTGCCAGGATGACCCCCACCCCCCCATGTTCTACTCTGTGACAGTTGGGCTTTGGTGCTTCCCAGGGAAAACCAATGACACAGTCTGCAGAGGTGCCAGAACACGTGGGAGAGTTAAGTACATTCTCAAAGTGTAGTCCCTGGACCAGCGCCCTCTGCAAGATCTCTGGGTGATTCTGATGTGTGCTCAGGTGTGTGAGCCGCTGCCCTAGCCTGGTATTTGATGTTATACTGATAGTGTTCCACCAGTGCTGTCTAACATTAGAGATGATAAGCTGCCTGCACACCTGTTTAGCTAATTAGCTATACTGGGGTGGGCGAGAGAGAAGCTGGAGCCAGGGGCGTGGCTTTGAGCCTCTTATAGGTGTTGATCCCATGGCTGTCACCCTCTGAGAGGTGTCACATGGAACGCTGGGTCCATGTCTGTAACAAGTCAAGGCTGCGTCGTCCTCAGGAGGGGTCACCTCTGAGTTGTCACGGGTGCTGCCCATTTATCTTCATGCCTGTGTCAGTGGAGGGCTGGCAAAGCCCTCTGTGTTTACGCAGGTCCTCATTTGCTCCTCACAGCCCTGTGAGGTGGGCAGAAGAGGAGTAAACGTCACTCGTCTTATATTCCATTGGCTTTCCTCGCTGGTTGATAGAAAAATTAAGACAAACCTCAGGCTGCTGTCAAACCCCCACCTATTCTCACCCCCAAACCTCCGCAGCCTGGACTTTCTAACTCAGTCTTGGCTTTGGAGAGTCGTTGACTTCAGGGCAAGTGGGAGAAAGCATGTCCCCAGGCAGCGCTAGATTCCTGGCGCCCTTAAATTTTCAAAAGGTGAGAGTCACCTGACTAGACTAGGTATCCCTTTGACACCTGTGGACGCCCTTTCCCCTCGGGACCTTCAGCCCCTTGGGCTGCTGGTCCAGTGCACTTTAGGCAGGCCTGGGCTCGCATGGGGCTCTCTACCTGATAGTCGAGTGAACTGAGCAATTTATTGAGCCTCCCAACGCTCAGGTTTCTCACTTGTAAAATACAGAGAATGATATCTAGCTCAGAGGGCTTGAATTACTCTTAGTCAGGGTCCTCCAGAGAGACAGAACCAACAGGACATATACAGAGAGATATTTATGGGAGAGAATTTATTAGGGGAAGGGACTCAGGTGGCTATGGAGAACAGGGAACCCAGTAAGGTGGCTCAGTCCAAAGCTGAAGGCCTCTGAACCAAGCTGATGGCACAGCTCTGTGTCCTCGCACGAAGGCCCGAGAGCTGCCAGGTACAGCAGGGAGGAAGGCTGGTGCAGGTTGTGGCGTCTGAAGGCCCAAGAACTTGGAGTTCTAATGTCTAAGGGCAGGAGAAAAAAGAGTGTTCCAGCTCCAGAAGAGAGAGAGAGAGAATTTGCCGTTCTTCTGCCTTTTTGAGCCATCCCAGCCTCAGCCGATTGGACGGTGCCCACCCACATGGGGAAGAGCAGATCTTTGGTATGCAGTGAATCAAACGTTCATCTACTCTGGACACACCTGCACAGACATACCCAGAGACAGCTCTCTGCCAGCTCTCTGTGCCTCCCTTAACCTGGTCAAGGTGACACCCGTTGTTAACCACCACAGAGCCAGTGTGAACAAGAAATGGTAGACAATGCCTAAGAAAAATGTTGCCACTGCAGCAGGAGCTCAGTGTCCTCCCCACTCCCCCTAACACTTTATCAACCAATCTATAAATGGGGTATAAATTCAAATCCTTTCCAAATACGTTCTCGCATGCTGCGAGCACCTGACTCTAACAGACTCAGTCAATCATTTGTTCACTTACCTCCCTGTTCATCCTCTACCAATCCGCCCATCCCGTCAGCCACCTTAACAGTGTGGGCCAGCCTCTGACATGTGGCACCTGCAGGGGGGGACACCCAGAGAAGACTCCGCTCCCACCCCCTCCACGAAGACTCCCCCTTCCCTCCACAGTTAATCCCTTCACCTTCCACCCCTGACTCCTAGAATTTATCTTACCTTTCCCTGTACTCAGCAATTTAAATCTCCAATGAAAATAGAATTTATTATCATCAGCTTTTTAAAGACATTTATTGTGTACCTCCTTCTTCCCTACTAGAATATAATGATGTCTCCCTCTCTCTCTCTCCTATTTCTCTCTTTCTCCTTTCTCTCTCTTCCCTCTCTCTCTTCTATTTCTTTTCCTCCTGTCTCTGTTTCTCAGTCTCTCTCACACACACACACAAACACACACGCTCAGAATCTAGGAGAGTGCCCTGGATCTACTAGACTCTCAGTTTCCGTTGTTATGATATTGACTAGAAGACCGAGACATGGGTTCTCCTCTGGCCTGAAGAAAATGGCAGTGGCTTTTAACAGGGTACGTGTGAACTCTCTCAAGTTAGTTGTTCTTCTGTTCTATGCCTTTTTTTGTAATTATTGTCTATAATACATAAAAACTCTACTTATTGTATAGCTTTAACTCCAAAGGCCTACATTTTCCTTTAAAAAACATGTATATTTAAAGTAAAAGCATAGCGTTGGATTCAGAAGTTGCAAAAAAAATTTATTTACATCAAACCTTACAGTTGGAGCAGTTTCAAGAAACCGCAAATGCCTATAATTTCTCCCTCCCTCTGTGTTCATTAGAGTCCCGAAAGGAAGTCGTCATACAGCTTGGTTACTTTAATAAGTGCTTATTCAACCAGTAAATGAAAGATTGATAATAGCAGATAGTTCGGGCGGCATTAAGTTGTATTTGCTTGAAATGAACAAATGTAAACCTTTTCTGGAGCAGAACAGAGTTCACTCTTGTGCCTTTCGGGACAGAATTTCTGACAGTAAATTTCCCCAGGGAAGGAGCTTGAGGGATCAGTCACGTTTCTGCTGTATCTGCTGTAAGCAGTCACCTTATGTCCACAAGTTTTTCTCTCCTGAGGTTGGACACAGCAGATGCTGGATAAATCAAGACAAACCCCACGTTTTACACCCCTCAACTCCCACCCAGTGTGCCAGCCCCGCAGAAACATGTGCAGTTTCCGAATAGCACCATGAATTTGCACATATGGTTTTGACGTCCTAACATATTTTTGTCTCCTTTATTTGCCTGTCTCTTACTTGGTCCTTAGGATACTGTGGAGAAGTCCTTCCCCTCAGGAGCCCTCCTCGTAGCCCACCCTCCCAGCCTTGCGGCGGGCTACCGGCCCCTCTCTCAGCGCTGTCGGGCTCTGCCGTGTGGGTGCTGGCGCTGACGCCTATCCAACTGCGCTGGGAACTCGGTGAGGCCGGAGAGTGTGACTCTCTTGTCATTGTAGCCCTGGAAAATTACTTTACTTTTAATTGTGGTAAAATACACATCACATAAAATGTATTATCTTAACCATTTTCAAGTGTATGGTTCAGCAGTGGTCATTGGGTTCGCATCGTTGTGCAACCAATCCCCAGAAATTTTTCATCCCGCAAACTTGAAACTCTGTGCCTGTCAAACAACAACTCTCCATTCCCCCTTCCCCCAGCCCCTGGAAACCATCATTCTATTTTCTATGTCTACGAATTTGGCTATTCTAAGTACCTTATGTAAGGGGAATTATACAATATTTGCCTTTTCATAATTGGCTTATTTTACTTAGCATAATTTCCCCAAATTTTATCTGTGTCATAATAATGTAATAGATATAAATGCTGTATCTAGCATTTATCAGAATTTCCTTCCTTTTTAAGACCAAACGTTCATTACATGTACATACACTAAAGTTGCTTCCATTTTCTGGCTATTACGAATAATGCTGCTGTGAACATAGGTGCATAAGTACCTGTTCAAAACCCTTATTTCAGTTGTTTGGATATACCCTCACAACTGGAATTGCTGGATTCTACGGTAGTTATATTTTTAACTCTTTGAGGAACTGCTGTCCTGTTTTCCAGCGGCTGCGGCATTTTCCATCCCCACCGACGGCATCCCAGCGATTCAATTCTCCATGTCCTTGTCGACAGCTGAGGTGGGATCTCCGGCAAATTTTTAATGTGCAGTGAACATGGATCAGAGAAGATGGATTTCAAATTCACATCTGATGATACTGAGGTGGCTATTTTCAGCATGGATGCAGGAGACCAAAATGTTTGGCCAAAGAAAACTTTTCATTATCTTTAGTGGTTTTCAAACTCACATTTGAGAGATTCATGCAGCTGCAAATTCTAAGTAAATTAGGTGAAATAGGAGACTGTCCCTCCAATCATGGGAATGGCAAGACATGAGCTCAGGGATTCCTCCAGTGCTCTGCAAATCTCCTCTCTCTCCTGTCATTTCCTCACATCCTCTGTGTGAAAGCCCCTGTCCACTGAGATTTCAGGAAGTCAGTGGACCTAGCTAGAAAGTGAAAGTTAGGATTGTACCAGGGCAATCAGAATTCACCATCCAATTTCCTTATCCTAAAAATGTCTTACCCCAATATTGTATCCGCCCCCAAACTACTGTGCAACCTTCCTCCTTCCCCATATTTGAGCTTTTTGTATGATTAATATGAGTGAACACTACTCTGGGTTATCACGGACAAGGCAATGTCCCAAGCACTTTGCACCTATGAACGTTCCTGTCCTTTACAAAAACTTATGACATAGCTTATCACCAGCAGCATCATCACTGTTACTTTGTAGATGAGGAAACCGAGACACAAGAGGTTCAGTAACTCTATCAAAGCCACACGGTGGAAAACCGACAGCGCAGGCAACCTGGGCTGAGAGTTGGTCACCTTACTCACCACGCTCCACTGGTAAGATGCTCTGACTCCGTTTCATTCATATCCTGCTATTGTTTACCAAAATTATTGAAAGAACAGTCTTTATTTGCCTCTTCTCTTCCCTGCCCTCCTTTCACTCTTCCTCCTACCACAGTGTAGCCGGAGCCTCTGCTTCCCCCTTGGTCCTCCACGAGACTCGGTCCCCTGGGCCCCACCCACCAGCCTAGTGGACACCACCATCCACACTCCCCACGGTTCACTCACACTCAACATGCCAGAAATTGAGAATGGGAGATCTGGGGAAATGCTCTCCCTAAACCTGCTCCTTTTTTGCCTATCCCATTTCTCTAAGAGTGGCACCACTGTCCAGGCGCTGACCAGGCTGGACATTGAGTCTCATCCTCACCCTCTTCATTTTGATGAGGTCAAGACCAAGGATAAGAAATTTCAAGTTGCCACATGTAATGATCCCTCCCCACATTAGTTTTACATCCTTTCTCTCTCTACTTTGGAGCAGGCTGAAACTCAGCAGCTTGTTGAAGGTAGTCCTGGGTCAGCATCGTCTGCCCCTTCCCCTTGCAGCAGAAACAGATGTTAATTCAGAACTCGGATCGCCATCCTATGAGAACGGACAAAAGAAGACATGCACTGAGAGTGCACACTCTTCCAGGAGTCCCCAAAAAGGGCAGATTGTGGCAGTCTGTCACTCTCCTGGCTGTGAACGAGGTCCGTCTCCTTGAAGGCAGTGTGACAGAGCGGAGACAGCACTTTCCTGGAGAGCTGGTTCTGAGCCCCAGCCTGGTGCTGTGACCAGCTGGCCACCTGACCTCTCCAATCTTCAGTTCCCTTTCTGTGAAATGCTGCCATTAACTTTGTGAATGCCTCACCATGGGTTGCAGCTAAGTGCTTTGTGAATTTCAAGGATAACTCCAGGGGTGAGGGGTTCCTTTCTCCTTGACAGAGTCTGCAGGCTGTGGTCAGTTTCCTAGCAACCGTCTCCAGCAGGTGGGAGTCTCAAGAACGCACACACCAGGCAGAAGAATAGATTTTCCCTTCTCATTTTCCTAATGGTTGATCACAAGAAAGAGCAAAACCAAAGAACACAGGGGCATTTACTGAGATCTGTCCTCTGCTGATGAAGACATGTGCTGCCCCCTGTCTCCCGTGTCTCCCAGTGCACATACTGGCCACTTAGATTAAAGAGTGGAGGAAACGTGAGTGCCTGCCCTGGGGGCCACCCTACAGGTGCTGGCTTCAGACCCCAGACCTCGTTCCCACCAGTCCCAATCTCATTCAAAGCACTCTGGGTTGCCTCAGATTAAAGCAACTTCTGTGGACTGAATTGTGTTTCCCCAAATGTCTATGTTGAAGCCGTGACCCCCAGCATGATGGCAGTTAGACATGGGGCTTTGAGAAGACAATTAGGTGTAGATGAGGCCATGAGGGTGGGGCACTCATGCTGGGATTAGTGCCCTCATTAGAAGATACACCAGGAAGCTCTCTCCCCGCAACCCTCTCTCCGTGGATGCACCAAGGAAAGGCCATGGGAATACACAGGAGACGGTGTCTGTCTACAAGCCAGGAAGAGAAAACCCTCACCAGAACTTGACCAAAGGCACCCTGACCTTGGACTTCCGGTCTCCAGAGAGAAAATACATTTCTATTGTTTGTGCCACCCACAGGTCTATGGCATTTTATTACAGCAGCCTGGGAAGACTAAGACAGTTACGACTCTGTTCTGAAACTAGACCGATAACCCTGAGTCGTGCCGCCTGAAACCCAGAGGAGATGGCCGTGCATACTGAGAACTGGAGAGTGATGTCCTGAAAGCCAGGCATCCTCCACTATGTGGGCATGGAAGGCCTGCTTCACAGAAGTTCCTTATTAAGTGTGCTTTATCGATTGAGAAACAATCTAGAGTACCAGTGTGAAAAGTTTGTTGTAAGTTTAGGGGATGAGAGTATCAGCTGACAGAGGGTGAGAGGCCAAGTCCCAAAGGCCTCCTTCACTTCTGACACCAGCTGGGAGGTTGGGGGGCTCCCCAAACCACCCTCATTTTTGATAATTCACTAGATGGACTCATGGAACTATTACACTCACAGCTCGAGTTTATTACAGGGAGGGGATACAGATCACAATCAGCTGAAGCAAGAAAGGCATAGGGCGGAGTCCTGTCCTCTCGCCTTGGTGTCAGTTCATGTTGCCCTCCTGGCTTTGCTGTGTGATGACACACAGTACGGTCAACCAGGGAAGCTCTCCTGAGTGGCGCTGTCCAGAGTTTTATTGGAATTTCGTTACGTAGGATTCGATTGATTGAATGATTGCCACATGGTTGATTTTAGCCTCCAGGAGAACAGAAACCACATAATCCAAAGTCTCACTCTGAATTCTCTGCTGTTTTTTTTTACGTCCAGCTCCCACCCTACCAGGTGCAGTTGGTCCACCCTCTGGCCAATCCCCCAACCCCCCTACCCCCTGCTCTAAACAAAGACACTCCTATCAGGTGTGCTATAGATTACCTACTAGAAGCCAGGAGCAAAAGCCAGACCTATCTTTGGGTGAGGCCAAATTCTTCACTCCACAGGGAGCACTGCAGGAACCCGTAGTTACAGGGTTCAATGAACACTTGACCCAGCCCAGAAATACAGAGTAGCGGCAAGAACATTGCACCCAGTGGCAGAGAGACTGAGGTGTGAGTTGCAGCTCAGCCAGTGGCTAACTGGGAAATTCTAGACCGGCCATGTAATTTCTCTGAACCTCAGTTTCCTCATCTATGAAATGAGGGAAGCAGTTGGTCCTATATCATACCGGGGGCTTAATTTAGAAACCAATTGTTAAGTACCTACCAGAGTCCCTAGCACCAAGCAGTTGGCCAACAATGACATTTTTCTCCAATGTCCTTCTTCCCACTGCTTCCTACTCCTCACCAACAGGGGCGCTGAAGAAGGAGACACCTCTCCTTGACTGGGCAGTGACTTCTACTTCCAGCACATGGTTACAATAGGAGAGATCTTTTTTTTTAAAACACACACAAACACACACATGCATATTTACATTCTGAAATAAAATCCACTCTTCAGTACTATGGGAGTGATTTCAACAGCTGTGAGTCAACATAAACTATCACAAGGGTGTGATTTCCATGGCACCTGCCTCGGGTACAGAGGAGGAAGGAGGGGAGTGTGCCTTCTTGTCCACACTCCTCCCTGGTGTCATGCCATGGCCCTCTCCAGAAAGACTGTTGACCTAAAGGAAATGATTCTTCAGTGACCTTGCGGGGCCACCTGAATGAAGACCTTGGAAGGCTCCAGTTGTCCTTACCAGTCCTCTCACCTTAGAAAACCAGCAACGAAGTGGATCACTTCAGGCTGTGACTGTCACTGAATCCCTAGATCTAGATGACTGGCTGGGTCAGGATATCATTTATCAAAACTAGTAAAGGGAAGTGGAGTGGGGAGGTTGAGGAGTCTCTCTGAGGAGATGGAGGTGGGATTAAATAGTTTTTGGAGACTCACTCCCACCCTGTGTCAAGAAACATCATTTTCTGATGTGTGTCTATGGTGGTAGTAGGGAAAATTCAGTTGGCCAGATACAGAAAGAACAATTACTCTCCAGGAGTATTCGTGAAGTAGGCATAAAATAAAACTATTTAACTAAGTGCTTTGGATACATTAAAATATATATATATATATAATCTTTTAAATCTAAGAAAGGAAGGAAGTCAGGGCATTGTATAACTCAGAGGACTGTCTACATGGGAGAATAGTCATCACAGCACCTGCTACGTTGGAGACGGTTCGCCAGCAGCTGAAAGAAGGCTCAGACTTTCAGTGTGACATCCTCAGACTAACTCCACTAACCCCACGGTGGGTGGTACTTGAGAGTAAATACAGATGTTGATTTGTTGTCGGATGCCCACAATGACTGGCATCTGGTAAGAAAACCACCATTTGTCAAAGGATAGGAAGGGATTGAGTGATTCTGGAAGAATAAATGTTGAATGAGTATTTGTTGGATGAACAATACGATTTTATCAGAAAGGATACATTTGCCAACTATTTATGTAGGGGATATCATACTTTGGTTGTGCTCATATTATATTAGTTTGCTATGGCTGCCATGACAAAGTATACCGCATACTGAGTAGCTTGAAACAGCAGGGATTTCTTCTCTCATGGTGCTGGAGGCTGGAAGTCTGAAATCAGGGTGCTGGCAGGGCCGTGCTCCCTCTGAAGTCTCCCGGGGGTCCCCTTCCTCCTCTGGCCAGCTCCTGGCAGCCCTGGCTCTCCTCGCCTTGTGGACGCACCACTGAGGTCTCGGCCTCTGGGGTCCCACCGCTGTCTTCTCCCTGTGTCTTCACACTGTTTTCCCTGTGTGTGCGTGTGTGTGTATGTGTGTGTGTGTATGCCCGTGTGCGTTTCAAATTCTCCTCTTCTTGTAAAGACTCTTGTTATATCGGGTTAGGGGCCCCCCTTACTCCAGTGTGACGTCATTTTGACTTAAGTAATTACATCTGTAACATGATCATATTTTCAAACAAGGTCAGATTCTGCGGTACTGGGAGTTAGGACTTCCACACGCATTAATATTTCAGGCAACACAATTCGGCCCAAACACTGGTCCTTCCCCTTGCCACGACAGGGTGACTGTACCTGCTTGCAGCAGCCATGGACTTGAAGTCTTCGTCCATTAGGGTTGGGGTAATTTTATTTCGTCACTTGATTTTCATCCACTTTTTTCCTTTGTCACTGTCACAAATGTATTTTAAAGCTGAGGCTGCTGCAACCAGAGCTGCCGGCAGCGCCGGGCTGCGGTGCCCCCGGCCCTTCCGAGGGGCGGCTCTGAGGCTCGAGGCGGCAGGGCCCGGGCAGCGCGCGCAGCTTCCACCCGAGCGGCGGAGGCAGGAATATCTTCCAAGCATATGGAAAGCAGGGAGCTGGGGAGGTGCGCGGAGCCAGGACACAGCGACGAGCTTCGCAGGGCTCTGGCGTGCAGGGGAGGGGACAAAAATAACCAGCAAATCTCTTCTCTGCGGAGAGCCTCCCGCGAGGGGATCGACAGACAAGTGATGGGAGGAAACAGGACGCGGATCTGGGCTCGCGAACCGGACAGGTTGTGGCTCCAGATGGCAAAAAAAGAAGAAACGGAGCCATGAGCAACAACAGTTTTATTCGGTTTGAACACTCACAAAGTTTTCTTTAATTATTACTCCCTCCTGGGACTCCAGCTGCACCAGGAGTGGAGGGGCAGACAGCGGGGAGCTGGTGGCAGAGCGACACGGAGCCCGGCCGGCCTGTGCGGGAGTGAGTGGGCAGGAAGCTCCTGGCTGTGTTTTCCAAGGGACTCAGGTGACAGCCTGTCAGAACGTGTGGCTGCGGTTTGTCTCCCTCAAGGTCCCAGTGCTTTGAGCTACCAGGAGCAGACAGCTGGGCCGGGAGAAGAGACTCACTCCGTGGTCAGCCACCCCCAGGAGCGGCTGCGTCGATGGCAGCCTGGCAGGACGCTCGCCGCTGGCGGAGGGCCAGGATGCGCACAGCGCAAGGAGACCAGGCGCTGGAAGCGAGTGTGGGCAAAGCAAGAGCGGATGTTTTCAAAACATTCCTCTGCAAAGACAGAAACTCCCAGGGAAATGTCAGCTCCCTCACCTGGAGTTCAGTTCCTGTGCGTTCTAAATGTAGGAGTGCGCCGTGCGAGAAGCACAGATGGTGGGGGGTTTGGGTTCTAGCCTGAGCCTTGCGAGGCCCTGCTGTGAACCCAGGAAACTCGCTGGGCTCTCAGAGCCTCCGTCTTCTCACCCGCCCAACGTGTTCCCTTCCCCCTCTGCAGAGGGAGGTCTGCGGAGTGCACACGCAGAGCACGGGGCAGCTATGGGCACGCGTGGAAAGCACATTTCCCGCCACCCAGCTCCCCCAGAAATGCAGTCAGCCCACATGCGCTCCAAAGGCGTGGAAACTAATCGGCTTTGTCTCTGCAAAGGAGGGTGTCACTGGGGCATTAATGGAATCCGATACTGAGCCCATCTGGAAAATAGATGGCAACACAATTTCCTCCCGGGCTGTTTCTTTAAGAGTTTATGGAATTCGTTTAAGCAACCCAATACGTGTAACAACAAATCTTCCACATCAATTTTCAAAGCCTTAAAAACTAAAATAGTATTATTTTTACTGAATCTGAGGTGAATCAATAGCTGCAGGGCCAGTGTGGACCGGTAGGAATGTAACTGAGCTGGCCGTCAGGGACTGAGACTTAAATTCTTGTTCTCTCTGGGGGTGACTGGTGACTTTGTTCAATAGCTTGTCACCTTGGTGCCTGTGCCTCCTCAACTTGGACACAAGGCCTCACGTACAAAAAATGAATACATAGATGGAAAATAAAATTGTTTGACTCGATTAAAACATTGTAGGGCATACGATATAAACATACGACATGTATTGATGCACAGACGTGTACAGTTGTCTGCAGGGATGCACATCTTCCTTGCCATTGAATATTCTCCATGATACAATTTTATTTTAGACTTCCAATAATTATACCTTGATTTCATGAAGTGCTCTTAAGGTGTTCCCATACCTTGATGAAATTGTTTTCTTTGTTCCTGTAGAACATTCCTATTTATCCTGTGCACACTTGACCATGTATAGAGGTGCCATAGACTCTGAGCTCCTTGAAGATATGGTCCAGTTTTAGCCCACTCTGTTTCCCCACTTCCCCAAACAGGGCCTGGTGTGCAATAAGAACCAGTGATTATTTGCTGCACTGTCACAGCAAGCACAATGAGACCTGGGCACCCATGGGTGCAAACTCAACAGCCTGTGGCAGTGAAGACTTCGCTGTAAGTCATCAAATAACCTCTGGGAAACACAGCTGGTGCAGAGTCAGCACAGCGGCCTCCGAGGGCAGGGCCCGAGTACTACGTGGTCCCTACTCTGGACTTGCTCTGACAAAGTACAGGGGGACCTAGAGACAGTCCTAGGATGTTTTCTCCAGAAACTTAAAATAAGAAAATGTATTTGCACTCTATGAATGAAATATTTAGAATGGTGCAGAATATTACAGAGCTTAGATCAGTGTTGAGTTTCCAAGGAAAACTTTCTTTTACCAGGGTTCAGAACAGGTTGAGAATGAAAATAAAAGAATGGCAGTTAAAAGCCAAGACAAGCTCTGGATTACTGTGGTGTCCATGTTGACAGACACAGATAGTGTGAGAGCCCAAGAGTCTTGCTAGGAAGTGAGATGTCAGAATGTGGCACTTAACTGCCAGCCCTCCTGGAACCATGGACCTTCCCACACCTGAAGATGCCCAGGAAGAGCAGCCCAGGGCATCCTCCCAGGGCCAGGGGGGAGAAAAGAGGAGTGAGAACCACAGCTTAGGACAACCTTTCTCCTGGAAACCCTCCCCGTGCGGCAATAGGGTAGGCCAGGTTAAAGGCACTGAAGGCCATCTCCACTGCACTGAAGCCTATTTACAGCACAAGCCTAGACAGGGGAAATCCATGATGGGAGCATCGCGGGGTGAATGTGCCAACATTCCATTTTCAGGGCACCTGCCCTGGGCTAGGCCCTGAGCTGGTTTTCTCCAGATCACGTCTAATCCTCGCAACTCCAGCAGTGGCTGGAGGGATATTGTGCAGCCTGTCCTAGGTATAGTCCAGTTGCAAGGTGAGAAGCACCCATTGTTGCAGCCTGATGTCAAATACACCTTATTCCTCTCACTGCATCTCTCTGCCTGATTGCGTGCTCACCAAGCAGCCCTGTGATTATGACTTGGCTCCCACGGAGCTTGCCTGTAGGGAGCGATTGTGAATGTCTGGTCTTTCCAACAGATGCAGTTCCCCCTGCAAATTAATAAATCACCATTCTGGTTACAGACACCAATGTCTTGGGGGCTTTGTTAGACTGGATCAGCATCTCTGAGTCTGATTAACCCTGAGATCCTCAGGAGGGAGAGTTTCTGAGTCTACAGTACTGGAAACTAAACACTGGCAGGGCCAGTGGGGTTTTAGGCTACCTGGAAGTTCAGACAAACACTACCCCCCATAAAATCCATCCCACCTTCACCTTCAGACATCCACCTGCTCTGCCAATGCCCCCCAACCATCTTCCTCTCTTCATTTTCTGGCTGCTTTATGGCTATAATGAAAGAAAATACAGATTTATTTAGGCTAAATAGCATGATCATTACCATGATTTCAAGTATTCTTGAATTTGAAACACACACGTACACACACATGCACACGCACCTAGTGATTACAATCCAGGGATGGAAAAGACAGAGCCCTGCCTTCAAAAATTGTGCAAGTTAGTGCAGAAAACTGCACGAAACAGGTAAATACAACACCATTTACTACATAAAATGGGCTTTAAGGTGGAAGGACGGACTTTTCCAGGAGAGGAAGGTGTAATAAGGAAAAGATGATGCAGCCGGAGGCAAAACATGGGCTGATCAAGACCCAGGCGCAGGTTCCTGGTGCCCGGGGCGTGGCACCAGGCCCACGAGGAAGTTCGAATGAACCCCGGAGCCTCACTGTCCAGCTCTAGGAACTCCAGGTTTCTGTGGAAAGGTGGGTGTGGAAGAGCTTTCAGGTTCTTCGCAGCTCAGAGGCTCTACAAACCGTGACCGTCTTTGGCCTGGACTAGAATCGCAGAGCCAGTGTATGCCTTAAATGATCCCACACCTTGTCTGCCATGTTCAGGAGTCTGGATTTTATTCTGAAGGCTGTGGACGGTCCTGAGAGGATTAAAGTGTGTGCGTCTGTTTGTGCGGAGGGGTGGAGGGAGGCAACACATACAGATTTCTGAATGAGATGTTGCGTTAGGCACCTGGCTGGGTGGCAAGAGTAGAAGGTTGGAAGATGGAAGAAGATGCCATCCTCGTGAGGGAAGGTGGGCTGAGTGTCCTGAGCATAAGGCCCTCTGAGGCCATCTTACAATGTACTGGAACACCCTGCCCCGCAGAGCCTACTAACCAAGAAACACCTGCTGACTGGCCTCAGTCCTGCTCGGAGCTGCTGCCCCCAGCAGTAGCTGCCTGAGGTCCGACTGACTCATATCAGTGCCCAGGAGGCTCCTCCAGAAACCCTCCAGAAAGCAGCAATTAGCAGCATCGTCCGGATCCACCTCCTGCAGCATTCACTCAAAATCCTCCAATATTGGGCTAGACACGTCAGGTGGTATCACCCCCCAAGCTCCCACTTTCCTGGCCCTCCTTTGGTGCCCTGCTCTCTCCTCCAACCTTTCAATCTCCAGGGCCACCTCCTGACTCTGCAGAATGGGTCCAGGGGCTCCTTCTCACAGTTGTCCCCTCAGATACCCTGTGATCTAGTAAATTCATGCATGCACTCCCATTACTTTGGCCAACATGGCACAAATACACTTCAGATTAAAAGAAGAGCTGAGGGTGATGGAGGACATCCCATTCCTTCCTCCTGCCTGTCCTCCCTCCCCCTCATTCCCTCTTTTTATTTCCTTAAATTTTTTTATCATAAAATATAATATATATACACACTGTATATATTTACATTTAGTATATATTCCTAGAGAATGGGGTTGCCATGAACTCCCGTATACCTGCTCTCCAGGTGAGAATGAGAATGGTGTCCCTACGTCTGAAGGCACCTGTGCCCCTCTCAGCGCCATCCCCCTCTCCCAGGGTGAAGTTATGAGTTCCTCAGCTGGGAGTTCAGCATCCCTTCCTATTTAAAATAAGGATGGCTTATTGAATGTAGGTATGACCCTCTAAACAATATATTTAATTTTAGAAACTTATAAAACTGAAATCAAGCAGTATTTATTCTTCACAATGTGATTTCTTTCTTTACATTTCTGTTCATGTTGATGTGTGCACCTGTAATTCATTTACCTTTCCTGCTGTATATGATGATTTGCAGCCATACAATTTTTTTTTCTTTGCTAAACATTGTCTATGTTCCTTCAACGGATATTTGGGTTGTTTCCAGTTTCTTGCCACAACTGGGACTGCTGTGGCCATTCCTGGGCCTATGTCCGCATCCATGGGTTGTGGTGCTCCATGACCTCAATAGTAGTGAGTATTCCATGTACCAAACATACAGATGGGAGGGTTTTCATTATTTTCACATATAAACCTTAAGCCATGTTGGGTTTATTTTTGTGTATAGTGTGAGTAGAAGTCTAATTTAATTTTTCCATACACTTAAACAATTTTCCTGGTTTTAATTTTTTGGAATTTTTTTGACCATTGATCTGCTTCTGAATTTGTTCTATTTTCTGTTCCACTCATTTGTATATTTCTGCACAAATATCATCTTTATGATGTAGTATTCCTATGCATTAGAATGAGCTGTCTTACAGAGGTTTATCAATTTTATTACTATTACCAATAAATTACTTTATATTGTAATATTATTGGTGTAACTATTATATCTTGTGTTCTCTTGCATTCATTTCTGGTCTTTTTTTTAATGCCTTTCGTTCTATATTCTTACTTTTTATTCTGTGCTTCATTCTCTACTTCATAAATGTGATGCCCAGATCACTAATTTTCAAACTTTATTTTTAAAATGTCATCATTTAAGTCTACAACTTTTTCTAAAAATGTTAATATGAACCTTCTGTCTGATATGCTTTATTTTTTCACTGTATGGTTTTTATTTTTATTGTAATTTATCATTTCTTCTTTAACCTATGCATTGGTATAGTACTGGATGACTTTAGCTATCTTCCCTCTCAGAACTTGATAATTGTCAGGGGAAATTAGAATTATAGTCTTCAAATTCTTTTTCTTTAAAGTATACAGACAATAACACAAGGCTTGGTGACATTTCAGTGTCTCACTATTGCATATATTTTATATCCTAAACAAACCAAAAAAGGGATATGTGTAGGACAGAAGAAAGGTTTTAACTAAAATACCTGGCATAAAATCTTTGACACTAAAAGCACTTGTGCTTTGCATTATAATTCACTAAAAGACTTTTGCACACATTCTACATTTTGGAACTTTCAGTAATCCCAGGTAAAGGCCTGGCATGTAGCTCTGCAGCGGTAGAGCAAGGGCTAGGACTCAGATGCTTTCATTTCAATTCCTGCTCTTTTCCAATGGCTGGTTTTCTCTTTAGTCTATACCAACAACCACATTAGATGGGACTCTCTAAGAATAATGTTCTCCTGGTATTTCTATTATTTAATAACTTTCCTTAGAGAAGAGACCAAGATGGATTTGTGTTATATCGTTGTGTTATATACAATAATTGATATTTTAGTTTGAGTTTGCAATAACATCTTGCCACTGTAAATAGTAACTGCAGACCATCCAAATGTTAATAGTTGGCTTTCATTTCATTGCACTTGATGCTGAATCCCATATATTTCTTGCTCTGTAGTATTTCTCATCCTACAGCATATTTGACATATGATTTACACAATACCTTCCTTTGAAATTATCTTTTGCCTCCATTTTCATATCACATTACCAGATTGGTTATCTCAATATTTCAATTCACTTTTATTGTTCAATTTCACCAACAGTATCTGAATGACAAATTAAAGAGCTGTAACGTGTAGAATCAGTATAACATACTGGAAATATTAATATTAGAGAAGGATTTCCTACCTTATGTTACTTGTCTCCTCGTGGTCAGTTCCCTGTGGTGCCCTGTTGCCACATGTTCTGGGCATGTGCTCGTATTCTTCTCTCACGTCTTGGAGGAAAATCTAGAATTTATGTTACACACGGGCATCAATCTAATATCCTTGGATATTTTTATACAGTTGTACATAAAAGCTTTCTATTTTCACTTTTCTCATCTTCAGTGTCATGAGTGAAAAATTTGATTCACCTTGGTGGCTCTGCACCTGCAGTATTTTTTATCTATGTTATCTACATTCTATTTGCGATCTGCACGCATGCAGTCGATGATAACCTACATGAAATTATTACCGTCCATTGTTCAAAATGATAGCTGAATATAGCTTTTCCACACAGGAGTGAGGACCTATTTTATTGTGTTTCTCTTTAATCTCACCAGAAGTAAACACGAACACTGCAAAGGTCTGAATAGTTGCAAAATATATGAATAAAAACAGTTAGGATTTAAGATGCCCTGACTTTGGTTTATGAAAATCCAGAGGATGTGTCTACTCAAATTCATTTTTATGCTACTGGCAATCAATGCAGTGACCCTTAACAGAAGTTTAGGAGGAGCTAAATACATAGTTGGACGGAAAGGGAAAAATAAAGGCCTGTCTCCAAACCTCTCAATGTTCAGAATTCCTCTGTCTTTCTTCAAAGCTTTCTAAGATCCATAAGTAATATTTTGATATAAATAATTTAATTCTACATCTTCACTTTTTATCTTAATGTGCTTGATCATAACAAGCACATTTACCAGCAGCCATTATTACCCCAAGGTTATAACCGAGTAGATGTTCTCCCAAAACATAAAGGTCAAATCTCTGGGGGTCGAATCAGCTTCGGAGGTGAGCAGCCCCTCTGGCGGCAGCGGCACTTTCCTTTCCAGAGTGCCTGCGGTGCTCATTACTGGTAGGATATAATGTCAGGTTTGCCATTTGAAGGGCTGTATAACTTTAGCCAACTTTCTCAAATTATGTAAGTCAGTTTTTTCAAGTCTGAAAAGGCATAATGCTGATATCACGCCCTCACAGTTATTGTGGGGATTAAATAGAATAATTCACTGAGAAAGTGCAAAACAGAGTACATGGTACAGAACAACATTCAACAAATGTTTATCAGATAAATAAAATAGAGAATGGATGAATGGCATGCTTCTATATGTGATCTTTTCTTCTACTGACAATCTTCTGCTGTTCCCAAGAGCCCACATATTCCAGTCCAGCCCGTGGCGTATCAGGCTCCTGTTGGACAAAGCAACAGGAACAGGACCTGTCAGACTGACCGCCTCACCGGTTAGAAAGTCTCGTTTCACCCCGCTCTTCATCGTCAGGTGGAGGTTAAGAGGGATTTAGTTTCACGCTTTGCAAACTTGTTGCAACAACTTTGTTGAGAAGTCTGGGGGTGGGAAATGGAAACTCAGAATGTTCCCTATATATATATATATGTATGTATTTTTAAATTATATGTAAGACCGACAGAGCTTTTCATTATAATTATTTTCATAACTAAACTTCTTGCACTATAGATTCTGTTCTTTATCGGTGGGTAATTTAAAATCCAATTATCGCTCATATACATCAAAATAACACATTTGATATTTATATTTATCACAGATCTGCCATTTAACACCTCATGTTATGCTCTGCTTTCTTCTCATGATCACATTCCAAAATACAGTCTACGGTCCAATTTTTTTTTTCTGTTTTATCGTGGGCATGGCAAGTGTATTGGGAAATAAGTGGGTTCAATGGAACGTCAGTTTTCTGCACCATGCAGCTTCATCTACGCAGTCCAAAATGTAAAATGTGCTTCTTGTATATCCTCGCTGCTGTGATCGTTCCCATGTCAGCATTTACAATATTCACCACCAAATGATTGAACAGTGAGTTCTGATAAACTGAGCGATGGTGTTTAACTGTTCTTTGTTCATTGATACCAAAGAAAGCTTAAACTGAATAGGTAAAAAGAGGCAGATGGGGGAGGAATAAATCCTTCCCCAGAACTATCTCCATAGCTAAGGAGGCACTTATCCAAAAGACCGGAAGCCTCCCTGTAACAAGATCTCTCCACTGAAGCCCAGCGTGCTGAGCAAGAGGTCGAGAGACAACAGTCTCTGCCTTCAAGGAGCTTACAGACTTGGTTGTCCACTTTGACCTTTCGAATGCATCAATTTTATAACACCAAGCCCTACCAGAAGTGCTGCATGCTCTCATAACAAAAGATAATAACTATAATACATTTTTTTCTGTGATGGTCTGGAGACTGTTCCACCATGTGGAGTTGTTGAATTTCAGGTCAAATCTAGGTCCTTAGGTAGCCTGGGAATTAGCTCAGATTCAAGCCCAGATCCGTCTTTACATCAGGAAACCATGAGCAACACCAGAGAGGCAGGCATGGTTTGGATCTGCTACCTACGCCGCTTTGCAAAGATGAGTACTTTACTAAAATAATAAAAGTAATCTTCTCTTGCTTAGCTCTTAAATCACCAATATACTTTTACAGCTTTTCTCCTCTTTTTTTTCCTAAAAACAAAGATTTGTCATATGATCAGATTCCAACCAAGATACATGGCTTAGAGAATCCAGTGACGTTCACCTTTAAAATGTGACTTTCCCAGTGGTCAAAAGAGCTAAGTGATGGTAAAGATGAGACTTATAAAGAGATCTAAGTCAAAATCACTGTAAATAAATACATTTCATACCCCAAAAGCTGTCATGTAAAAATCCTGTCTGAAAAGAGAAAAAATCAGAATACCTTTGTAAAGAAAGACGAGCCCTAACATAGGTCGTTAATTTTCCTTCCAAATGCACCCCTGGCTCTGCAGGCGTCCTTGAAGAACATTGTTGTCTGCAGCCAGCCACAAGATTACCTTTCTAATGACCTGCCTCGGGCAGACCTGACAGCTCATATCCTGAGGCAGGTGACGGGATCTCACCTGTGTCTGATGGGTCTCAGGGTCTGCACCTTTGAGGCCCATTCTGAGGCTGCGGCTTCCAGAGTCAACCTGGATCTGGAAACAAGACCTGGGTTCTGCCCCTGGCTCTGCTGTGTCACAGCTCTGTCAGCTGAAGCAAGTTGGAAGTTCTTTGGCCCTCCGCTTGCTTAATCTGGGAAATGGAGACCATGGTTTCTCCCATGTCTACTGCATGACTTTGAGACAGCTATTTATTGCATTCAGAGACCCTTTTGTCTTTACTTCCGTGGATTCCAAAAGAGTGAGATTGCCAAACCCTGACATATATAAGCAGGAGGTAAGTGTATGTGCGAGATGCAATGTTTATTTATGCATTCTGTATACATATGTATATACAGACATAAACATATTCTTCAAAATTAACTTTTCAAAATACTCCATAAAATCCCTTTCCTTTTTGCTGTTTCATCTTTTAATTCTGTCAGGCACTTGGTCCCTTTACAATTTATAAATCAGCCACATTAATCTGTCTTCCACCTCCTCTCTGGGCTCCTTGCTCAGCCACAGCACGCTCCCGCCGCGCCTGTGCGCACGGCGTCCCGAATCACAGCCTCCCCAGCCTTAGGATTGTTTTCAAAGGGCTAAAAATTGCCATACTCACAAAAACAAAACAAAACAAAAATGGCAACCTTGTTTGCCTTGCCAGTCTGTCAGAGCTTGAAAAACAAACTTCATCCCAGAAAGACAAACACACACACAGCAAACAAGCAGGAGCTGGTGGCAGATCCGAGAGTCTCCAGGCCAGAGAACAACAGTGGGAACACGGCCGGGCGGGGCTGCAGACAGACGGCACCGGGCAAACGTGGTGGAAAAGGGGAAAAGAGCCTAACCCCAGCAGTGGAAATTAAAGGCGTTGGAAGGAGAACTTTCCCCCATTTGCACAAACTTCCCCTCAAATGCCCACACATCCCCTGGCCAGCCAAGCTCACGTTTTCGAAGCTACATAAGATTTTAGCCCCACTCCTCTCCTCCTGTTGTGTCATTGCCAAGGGAAAGCCACCGCTACCCCCGGGTTACACGGAAGCATATTTACCTAACTTAACTTTCTCTGGTGTATAATGTCAGGTATATAAATACACACATCCGAAAAGACACTGAAATCTCAATTTTGCAGATCATTGTTGGAATGGATCAAAGCCAATCAACTGCATATTTCTTGGAAGCCTTCATTTTACAACCTCTGATGAGATACAAAATAAAAAGGCGACTTTGGCGGGTATCTATAATAACAGTTTATATTAATATTCTACAGGAATCCTTTCTTCCAAGGAATCGAAGGACTTGCGATGAGATTGGATCCTGCCCCAGCTCCAGCTACAGCAGGAGAACATGGCAGTGCTTGGCAGCCGTAGCCCAACCTCAGCTCTGTCTCCAGAAGATGGGAGCACTAAACTGCACAAATTACAAGTTACGGTCTTTGTTCATATACACGCTGATCTGTTGAAGTTTAGTAGCTGCTGGCTCCAAGAGGATGAGAGCGGATCTCGCTCATTGAGGGGTCAGTCACCATTCAAGAAAGTTCTTATGTGGCCACTGAACTTAGCAGTGCCGTAAGATACCTTTTAGTGAAGATTTTCTACTTCCCATGCGCTGTGTGAATCTCTTACCTCATGCCATGCAAATCTCCACGCTCCTCTGAGGTTGGTGTGATTATGCTTATTGTTCCTATGAGGAAATAAAGACCCAGGGAGGTCAAGAAACTTGTCTTATGACTTAGCCAGTAAGTGGTAGAGTCAGGATTTGTATTCAGTTCTTTCTGGTTGCAAATTCCATGCCTTGTTTCCGGCTCTGATGCATACTGGCCCCCATGATAGAGTGAGTAGAGCTCACCATTTCCTTGTAAGCATGGTGTTCTTTCCACTTCACCATACCAAGGGAATGGGACCAGAATTGTCAAAGTTCCTACTTTCCTAAAAGTGTATACTTCAGAGCATTCTAGTCCCTAAACTGCCCCCAACACCCAACTCGGTACTCCATCAGTGCAGTTCCATGGGTCCCCTGAGTGCTCAGATGCCTTGTAGGATGGAGCCTGCTGTATTCCCCACATCTCTGGATCCTATACACTGGCTTTGAAGACTACCTGAAGGGTGCAGTGTCTACCGAGATTGCCTGGATGCAAGAAAACATGGACACAGTGGTCTCCTTGGTTCCTTTATTTAATTCTCTAATTAAGAAAATCTTCACTGAGCACTGATCGCATGCTAGACCAGGGCACAGATCAGGTTGACAAAGTCCTTCCATCTTCTCAGATATAACATTTAAAGGGATGCGAGAAACTGAGTTGATATTTTAATGCAGCAGAAGAAATCAAAATTAAAGCAAAAAATAAAAGATGAAGGAATGTCCAAATTTTAAATTAAGATGGGGCAGTATTAGTGCCTACTTTTTGGCCCCAGGCTCCAACGTGACTCAGCCCAGCTCCGTGCTAGCACTAGGAAGACAGAGACCCACCTGGCCCTTGGGGTGAGGGAGTGAGGCGTTTAAAGTGACCTGGTAGCAGTATAAGATGCAAATAACATCAGGTCCCTCCCTGTTAAAGTGGGAAATACAGTCTCTACTTCAAAAGAAAAGTACTAGAAAATTATTGGACTGGATCGAGTTTAATAGATTGGACTAAATTTAATTTTCCTGCTGTTGAGCTACAACGGAGCTTGGAATGAGGGAAGTTTTTAAAAATATGGAGGAAACCTCATGTTTTCACAAGCTGGGTGGTGACTATTAGTCACGGCAGCTGCGCATAACATGGCAGATTAGAGCCACTATAAAGTTGTTGTCTCTGCTCTCAACTGGGTGGTTACTGTGGCTTAAGAATACTCCTACCGAACACCCCAAGTCAACCGCCTCCCGTGGCCTGGGGCAGCAGGGTCACTGGTTCTCTCGAGTAAAAAGCACGGGTCTTCATTTACGTATTTTGCTCCATGCCATCTCACAGTCAACAGCAACACAGAGGGGACAGAGAACAAGGGTAGGCCTGTGACCTCCGGCGAGACCTGGGACGGGGAAGGAAGAGCCTGAGGGCAGACTGGAAAGTGCAGCGGCCAGGCCCTCTCTGTTGCTCCCGCAGCCCCGACCAGGATGCAGGTGAACTGTCCACGCCCATCCTGCAACTCAGCACAGATCAGGCACGTCAAAGGGCATCCATTGCGTTCGCAAATGCCATTACTTCATTTTAGGATGACAAAAACTACGTGAAAGAGGAATGTAACCACTACTCTATTTTACAGAAGAAGAAAACACTTCCCAGGAATTACCTGATGCATCCAAATTCCTACAACCTTTGTGAGGAAACGGATTATTGTCTCAGCCCTGTCACCGTGTCTGCGGCTCTCAGTCAACAGGCAGATGGGGACGCAGAGCAGGTGCAGCGCGAGTATCTGTGCACTGTCGCAGGTTCAGAAATGTCAACGTTCCTTAAATTTCCCAGGAAATGCCAACTGTGATTCCACACAGAAAAAGAATGAGTATTTTTTTTTCTGAAAGTATATATTTTTAACTTATATATTAAAAACTACAATCCTCAAAATATTAAATGCAGAGTTACCACATGACACAGTAATTCCACTGCTAGGTATATGTTCAAAGGCATAAAAACGTATGTTCACACCAACTTGTATGCACATCTATCAACTGAGGAATGGATAAATAACGTGGTATATCCATACAATGGGATGCTATTTAGGAATAAAAGGAAATGAAGTATGGATAGATGTTACAACATTTGAAAACTTTATGCCAAGGGAAAGAAGCCAGGCACAAAAGACTACTTATTAAATGATTCTATTTAGATAAAATGTCCGGAATAAGCCCTCAGGGGTTGGAGGTGAGGAGGTGGGGGAGTGACGACTAAGGGACACTGGGTTTCTTTTTGGGTGATGACAATGTTCTGGAATTAGGTAGTGGTAACAGTTGCGTAAGTTTGGGAATATATTATAAAATAGAATTGTAGACTTCAAACGGGTGAATTGTATGCTATGCTGATTATATCACAATAGAGATGGTAAGGAACAAACCCATAAAAAAAAAATCCTGCAGAATTGAACTAGGCAGAACCTAGAACTCTAGGAATCTGGCCAAAAGTAAAGGCAGTTTCCAGGGGAGCAGTGGGGAAACCTCGAGGCAAGAGAGGGGACTGTGAAGGCTGAAAGCCCTGGAGGGACTGATACAAATGATGTCCGGCACTGTTCAAGAAGACGGAAGGGCCAATAATGCCTTCAAGGCAGGGAGGAACGGCTGCGGGGAGAGGGCTGTGCAAATACCTTGGACTGTCCCTGCCTCTCTACGAAGCAGAGGCCAAACTGCAAAGGCCAGAGTTGGAGTCCAAGGCTGTGATGGCAGAGACTGGTGTGCACCCTGGGGTGCTCCCAGGGGCTCACAGGCCCAGGGAGGAGGCAGCCTGCTAAGCAAGGTGGTCACAGTCCCCAGAAACACCAGGAGGAGGTGCCTGTAGGTGGTTGCAGCAGGAGCCCTCCTGTCTGCAGCTGGGCGTGGGCGGAGTGGCAGAGGGTGTGTTTCTGAGCCGTTCTGCTCTGTGGTTTACTCGAGCACAGGAGCGAGGGGATCCGGGAAGGCGCTGGACTCTAGCCCGGGCCTGTCATGACTGTCTGTGGCAGTTTCTGTGGCCCCATTACACTCCCTGCTGGTGTTTTCTGGGGGAACACCTGCTTCCCGTGTGCTCCAGCCAGCCTGCTCTGAGCACAAGTCACCAGGTCAGGTGTTCAGTTAATCATCAGCTACCCTAGAAGCTTGGAGCAGGGAAAACAAAGTCCCTGACAGTGTTGGCCCCGTCAGCTTGGCCACTTCGAGGGTCATAAACAGAACTCCTTTCTTCCCCGGCTCCAGTGTCACCTGCTGAAAACACACAGGGAGGCCACCTGGCAGGGAGCTCAATCCACCTGGTGGTGGACAAGGTCAGTGACAAAAAGTCAGCACAGCCTGCCTGGAACCTGAGCGCCGCCTGCTGTCCAGCCACCCCAAACCGGAGACCCAAACCTGCGTGTGTTGTCCAAAGACACTCCCCAGACTACACAGAGGACACGCCGTCCTTCAGCACAGAGGGTCCCCTCACATTCTGTAAAAGGACTGCCGCAGTCCACACACCTGGGCAGGTGGAGCCGGGGGCCACCGAGGCAGCTAATCCTCAGGAGCAGGGACAGCCACCTCCACACGCGGGGCCACACGCACAGTTTGAAAGAGGTCTCCGGGGCACGCTTGGTAGCCACCAAAGCTGAGGGGGCGAGGCCGAGCTCTGCATGCGAAGGTTCGTCAGACGCTCTTGTCCTGTGTTCTTGAACCACCTTCTCCGCCCTCACGTAAGCCCTGTCTAGGATCTTCCCACCAACCGTGGGCCCCGGCCACACTTAGGGGACTGCGTTCAACTACTGGAGTCACAGTTCGGCTGAATGTAGAAAAATTAAAGCAGATCCGACAAGAGCGATAGCAACCAATTTGGAGAGTGTGATAGGGAAGGGTTTCCTATGAATTATATTAGCTTCATTAGGGCATTGTTATAATGTTGACATATTGGGGGGTGTCTGAGTCTCTTTCCACAGACCCAGCATGGGTGAAGTGTCTGTTTAATTCTTCTAGAACTCAGCATCTTAATTCCTGATCCCTGGGGAGAGTGCAGGTGGGAGCACACCTCATTTAATTCAGAATTTCCCTCCCCATTGCTCCCAGGCTGTGTTTAAGTCCTAGGAGCTCATGATTTCTGCAGCACCGAGGGTGTCGAGGGGGCACCAGGTAGGGCCTGGCCACTGCCATCTGCTCACTCAGCAAGCGGCACCACGGGTTCCTGAGACTCAGCCCACCGCGACCACTGACATGACATTTGCAGGCCCATCTGCGGGCCCTGCTCAGAGCCAGCCTCTCTCTGCTGATCCTGAGCCACACGTTGCACCTGGGCACCCGTGCACGTGTGGGGACCCCTGCGTCCCACCTGCACCACAGGAGCCAGCCCTCCCTGGAGTCCTCCTACCTCTGCAGGCTCAGACCAGAAAGCGCGAGGCACCCCTGCCCCTAGGGCTGGGCGAGGAGTCTGGGATTTGCTGCTTCTTTGGTCTCCATCCAGAAAACAGAAAACTGAGCTTTTATTTTCCCCACAGAACATCTCTGTATTATCTTTGTACTTCTCTGTGATTCTTATTCCTCATGACTCTGTTTTTAGGGGTCCCCCATGAGTGGGGTGTAGGGAAACCCCATACCTGGCATGCTCTTATCTAAATCTCTCTGCCATGATCTTTCCATGTAACTGAAAGCCGCATGTTTGAAACCAGAGAGCTGGAATGAAACACTGGCCCCTCTGCTCTTTGCTGCGGTTCCATCCTTGAGATAACCAGTGGGGATTAGACTAGCTTCTGCCTCCGTGCAGCCTGCAGAGAAAAGTGGGAAGTAAATAACAGGGGGAAAATTAACAAAGACAAACATCAATTAATATTTCAAAATTATGTTAGTATTTTATAATACATGGCAGTTTGCAAAGCTGATATATTCATTCTCATTTAAGTTTTTAATGAATCTTGTGGAGTGGATGCTATTATCCTGTTTATAAATGAGGAAGCAGAGTCCTTAACAATTACTCATTCTCTCTACAAATATTTATGGAAGGCCAGAAAAACTTCTAAAGCACAAGTGGCTTGTGAATTTGTTGCAAAACTATAATAGACTGTAAGCTACTTGAAGACAGGGGATATGTCTTATGATATTAATATTTTTCTTTTCCATGTTCTCTCTCTGTTATGGGCTGAATTGTGCCCCTCCTGCCCAAATGAATATGTTGAGATGTGATTCCCAGTCCCTTAGAGTATGACTGTATCTGGAGAAAAGACCGTTACATAGGTAATTAGAATAAAATGAGGTAATATATGTGGGATCCTATTTCAATATGACTAACGTCCTTATAAGAAGAGGGAATTAGGACACAGATACACACAGAGGGAAAGCAATGTGAGATAACATCAAGAAGGTGGACATCATCCAAGCCAAGGAGCAAGGCTTCAGGAGAAACCAAAGAAGCCAACGCCTTGATCTTGGACTTCCAGCCTCTAGAACTATAAGAAAATAAATTTCTGTTGTTTAAGACCCTTAGTCTGTGGTATTCTGTTATGGCAGCCTAACGAACTAGTACACTATCTCACTGCCGTGGTTAATATATCTCTGTTATATTAAATTATGGAATTTTAGAGAAGCAGGCAGTGCTTTAATTCCTTTGAAATTTGCTGTTCAAATTTCTTCATTCCATAAGTGCCTAATGTTTGCTGAGTTTTCTGCTGGGTTCTGGGAGGACAGAGACAGAAATAGTCCCTTCCTGCCTTTAAGGAGGACAACAGTCTAGAGCAGAAGCTGTGATTAGGTAATTGCACTTGAGGGGTTAGGGTTAGGGTGAGGGCAGAGTGAGGACACCATAATGTGGTCACTAGAAGGAAGACTGGCCAGTTTGGGTGTATTGGGAAGATTCACAAAGATATGACTTTGTGCCATTTTCTGACGAACGAGGAGGAATCATCAGTGAAGGAAAAGAGTAATGGAATTCTAGGTGGAAACCCTAAAAAGACTTCTACTAATTACAAAACAAAAAAATTTAAATTCCTTAGCAAGGCTTAAGAGATTCTCAATGGTTTGGTCTCTGCCTTCAGCCCACTATTATTCTTGCTACTCATCCTAACACTTCGGATCCCACCCTACAGCTTGCAGTTGTCAGACACCGTGAGATGTCCTATGCCTTGTCCTTTGCTTGGGGTGCCGCTTCCGCAGACGAAGTCCTGCCATCTGAGCTCTGTAAGGAACAGCTCCTCCTTTTCTTGAGATTCCACTCAAGGTCATCTCTTCTATGGCATCTTTCTGGGTATCCCCAAATGGAACCCACCTCTCCCTCTCTGGCCCCCATTATAGGCTGTCATATGGGCTACAATTATTTGTAGCCCATACGACATTTTGTTTCCTCGGATTTATTTCTATATCTGACTCCCTTTATTGGATTATAAGTCTCCTAATAATAGCAACCATGACATACTCATGTTAGTATCACTAGTACCCTTAGTATGTGCTCAACACATGTGTATTGGCTGAATGGATACACAAAGAGACCTGAGCTGCAAACATCATTGTGTATAAAAGGCAGCCACTTGTTCAGCGTGGTGGGCATGTACAGGGTTTGGAATCAAGAGTTGGGAACGAAGGCTTAAAAAATAGGTTGGCCTTTTATGTAGGGTTGCCAGATTTAGCAAATAAAAAATAAAGATGCCCAGTTAAACTTGAGTTTCATATAAACTGCAAACATATATATGCGCGCATGTGTGTGTGTGCCACACACATGCACATTTAGTCTAAGATGCCCCATGCAATATTTGGGACATATTTATATTAGAAAGTATTCATTTCTTGTCTGAAATTCAAATTTAACTCGGTGTCTGAGTTTTATCTGGCTGCCCTAATCATATGTTGTGCTGAGAAGCTTGAGTGCCCCACTGTACGTGGTAGAGACAGACAGCTCATCGTCTGGCTCTGGCAGATCCACGGTTTGGGTCATTCCTCTTTTCCAACTGATAGGTCACGAAAGACACGGCCGCCTCCCTCTCTATGCCCTTAATTCAGCAGTCAGCACTAGAGTCAAGTAGAATTAATCTCGGAGAATAAGTAATATTTTGCACAATGGAATTATAAATGCTGTACATGGAGAAAAGAGAGAAAAGAGTGGTGAAGACTTAAAAAAAAAAAAGAAAAGAAAAGAAAAAACAGCCAATATGGTCTTGGCCTTCATCAGAGATTCACACAGCTTCTGGGATGTATTTCCAAAGCTGAAACTTGAAGGGAAACCACAAGGATATTATGCCACCCTTCTCAGAATTTTAAGCAGAGGCCAAATGAATGTTTCCCCAGAATCCCCGATCAATTGCAACCACTGACATTCACGTCGGTCTCGTGGCACCTGCTTCCACCAAATGCTAGTGTTTAACATTTCTCACAGTGTTTCTAAACTCGAATTTGCTCACTGCTACCAGCTAGGAACAGATGCACCAGAGAGAACCTATTTGAAAGTGGGTGGCTTATTATGAACAACTTAGGGTCTATAAAAAAATCCCAACAAGAGCTGGAAGAAAAAAAATAAAAACTGCCAGAAGCTCTAAAAAATCTCTTCATAAGAAAACAGAATAGTTATCTGGAAATTCTGCAAATATGTAAAGGAATCTTGTTTTAGCAATGTTTTGCACTTTGGTATAAATTCCTAAAAGTTACCTCTAACTTGAATACAGAATTAAGTTACTGCCCCACCAAAAGAACTTCTTCAGGCCAGGTACAGTGACGTCCTCACACAAACCTTCATACAGTGCTGCCATGTTGGATGGAAATGAGCTTGGTTCTAGCCTTGGTTCTAACTTTCTGCTATGGCATGGCCATAGTACAATGACTTCTATTGGTTTTGTAGCATTGTTTCCTACAATGATTCCATATGACAGAGATTCTATTCTGTGTTGTCCAAGTATGGTAGCCACTAGACACGCAGGGCTGTTGAGCATTGAGTTGGGACTAGTTTGAATTGAAAAGTGCTGTGCATATAAAATATAAACCAAGTTTTGAAGAACTAACTAGAACAAAACATATATAAAAGATCATTAACAATTTTTATCTTGGATACATGTTGAAATGATACAATTGGGATACATTTGGTTAAATAAAATACATTATTACAATTAATTTCACTTTTCTATTTTTAATGTGACCACAAGAAGATTTAAAATCATATTTTTGCTCACCTGTGTGGCTCTTGTTAAAATCCAAGGCATGTTTTTAATCAAAGTCTAGCATTTGTTTTAACCGAATGTAAGAACTGTGGGACATTCTAAATCTTCCACTTTGGCATGGGCTCCAGGAGAGATCGAAATACCTCAATGTCACGGTGGAGGGAGCAGAAGTGGGGAGGGTTTTTGTGAGACTCTGACCAGAAACTTCATCAACCAACAAGTGAAGGAAGAATTCAAAGGGCTGTTTAAATCATACGCTTGACCTGACCTTGTACTTTGATTCGCTTTGTCCCAGCACAAACTCCTTAGGTGTTCTCACAAAATTCATTCAACAACTGGTGTTCTTTATGCAGTGATTTTTATCTCCATGAGGCTAGAAGACAAGATTTCAACATGTGCTGCAGCAAATTGTTAACAATCTTTGGTCAATTCCCTGAGCCTTCTCTGAGTGCCAAGAACTGGTGCTAATTATGGGGGAAACAGGGTGGGGATGGTGACGGGGGCAGGGGCGAGACTGGAGCGGAAACCGACAGGTTCCATATGGAGTGACAGGTGCCTGGAGCAGAGGAGGAAGCCCCAGCCCAGTGTGTGCAATGGCAGAGAGGGTCCCCTGAGGACATGAGGACTGGCGTCACCTCCTAGGAAGATGTCTTAGTTTCCATTGATAAGTAATTGGTGGATGCTGCAATCACTGTGCATGTCATCGATAGCAAGCTCCTGGTACCCAGAACCAGGGGTTTGGTGCTTGCTGGGCCACAGCAAGGAGCTTGTATAAAGCACTGAAGGGGAAAGGGCTCTGAAGAACAAGATCATATAATATTAAAATGTAAGTCATTTTCTCAGCTATGCTGTGAGTGACGTAATACTCCTTACCCATCTTACTATCCATATCATGACCCAGGTCACTGTCCTCAATATTAAATAAAAATGTGCCTTGGGTGAGGCTTTTTTGGTAGCACTTTGTAGGGATATAAAGAAAAGGTGAGAGGACACTATGGCCACCTGTGAATAGTCAAAAATTGAGACATGAGATGATTGAAAAGTAAGTAGAAGCAGCAAATCAGAGACAAAGGTGCTGGGAGAAACAGAAACTCTATGAGAATACACGACGATATGGAGTTGCAGATTTGAGCTGAGTTTGTCACCATTTATGGGACGGAAACATTTCTCAATGTTTAAATGCTAAAGAAAATGCTATGACCAATTGATTTCCTATACAAGCACTAAGACAATTCATTGGCAAAAGAGTTATTTTCCGACCAATGGCGCTGTGTCAACTGGATATCTACATGCAAAAGGATGAAGATGGACCCATAGCTCACACCATACAACAACGAACTCAAAACTTACAAACGTAAGAACTAAATTTATGAAGAACTAAATTACCAAACTCTTAGAAAAAATTGCAGGCATAAATATTCATGACCTTGAATGAGACGATGGTTTCTCAGATATGACACCCAAAGCACAAGCAACAAAAGGAAAATTAGACAAAGAAGACTTCATCAAAATTATAAACTTCTGGACTTCGCAGGGCACGATTAAGAAGGTGAAAAGATAACCCACAGAAAGGAAGAAAATATTTACAGATCATATATCCAATAAGAGACCTGTATCTGGATATATAAAACTCTTATAACTCAATAACAAAAAGACAACCCAATTTAAAAGTTACTGACAGATTTTGTACAAATAGCTATAAGCACAAAAAAATACTCAACATTATTGATCATCAGGAAAATGAAAATCAAAACCACTTAATAGACATACCACTTAATATCCACTAGGCTGACTCTAATCAAACATGCAAAAAATAACAAGTGTTGGTGAAAATACGGAGAAATCAGAATCCTTACGCATTGCTGATGGGATGTTGAAAACATGGTGCATTCGCTTTGTAAAAACAATTTGACAGTTTCTCAAAAACGAAACATAGAATTACCATATGACCCAGTAAAAGAATTGAAAATACAAAACACTAGTACACAAATGTTCTTAGCAGCATTATTCATAAGAGTCAAAAAGTGGAAACAACCCAAATGTCCATCAACTGATAAATGGGTAAACAAATATGGTCTAACCATAGAAGGAATATCACTCGGCTGTAAACAGGAGTGAAGGACTGACACATGCTAGAATATGGATGAACCTGGAAAACATTCTATTAAGTGAAGAAAGCCAGAAACGAAAAGTCACATCACATATGATTCCATTTATTTGAAATATCCAAAACAAGCAAATGCATCATGACAGAAAGTAAGAATAGTGTTTTCCGGGGGCTGGGGATGGGAGGTTGGTTGAAGAGACAGAAATTGCTGACTGATAAGGGATTTCTTTGATGGCGATAAAATACTCTGGAGTTTAATAGTGGTGATAGTTGCACAACTTTGGGGCTATACTGAAAACCACTGAAATGGTGATTTTATCTCAATAAAAAAAATGTGACTCCATAAAGTTCGAGGTTTGGGGAGACTTCCCCAAACAGAAAATTTGGTTGTATATACACACTGTGTGTATGTATTGAGCATCTACTATAAGCTATGCCATTTTCTGGGCTATTATATATGCTCTTGATCCAATTTATTCTTTGTAACGATTGTGTAAATTAACTATTGATGCCCACATTTCAAAAATGAGGAAAATGAGGCTCAGAGACCTATCTGGTTAAAAAAATAAATGAATCAATAAATCTAAATAATATCATCCCTATCTCTACACAGTTCTGAATCCAGTTCGAACAGTCCTTGACAATCAACACAGTCGGAAGCTGCACAAGTTCGGATGCGTGACTGCCCGTTCCCTGACATCTCTGCTGTGTGCAGCCCCTGCAGGCGAGCTCCCACCCGGTGCCCTGCGACTGTGCAGCTGACCTGGTGCCTCAGGCTTTGGAGTCTGAGAGCTGCAAATCTGCTGAGCCACATAGTGCTGGTTGTGTCTGGGAGAAGAGATGAGAAGAGTCCCCACACCGAAGCCAATTCGCATGTTGGTGCCACCAAGTTACTCACCCATTGTTCTCAGTTAATGTACAAACTGGCCCCTCCACACTTTACATGAACAGTCTGGATTTTTGAAGTGGAAGTTCAGATTCCATGTTGTATTTATTCAAATGCAACACAAAGGTGAGTGGTTCAAAGAGGGCTTGCCCTGAATTTCCATAGTGCTAAGCAGACTGTCATTTACTCTGTAGATCGTAGGCGATTGGGAGACATCTGGGGACCACAAGTGTCTCTCTTGAGGCTGGGCCATCACACAAGGTCAGGGAAGGGCTGAGGGAAGGCGGGGGCAGGGCAGTCAGCAGGAGGGAGGCTCAGCAGAACTGACGGACACGCCGGAGGGTTTGCACAGAGTCCTAAGGGCAGTGGCGGTGCCACCAGGCTCTAAGGAGACGCACAAGGTGGCCTCTCAGGATGAGGAACAGGGCTGCATTTTGTGGAGATCCCACCACACTCCCAGCAAGAGGAAGACTCTGTAAAGAAAACAAAAATGAATAGGTCTCAGAGGAAAGGCAAGCTTGGAGTAAAAGATAAAATGAGTGCAAAATAATAATTATTAAATGCCAATAAAAGCACAGATAACAAGTGTTCTAGAAGGCAATGAATGATGATTATTAAAAGGTGAGTGAACCTGGGAAAGTGGGACAGAGACCTCTCAGGAGAATGTGGCTTTGCCTGATGTGCAAAGGTGGATTTCCATGGGCAGAGAAACTGGGTTGGGAAGAAGCAACCTCCAGTCACCGGCTGGCAAGGTCATGACTTTAAAGGAAACCTCCAGAAAGGAGAGCAGTGCTGCTAGTACATTTTGACCCACAGCCTTTGAAAGTAGAAACTCTCCTTTAAAAAAATTAATATGGTGCTCAGTTTGTCCATCTTTCATGGACAAGTATCTAAGAAAAAAAAATTGTATTTGATTGAAAGTTCTGTGCCCGGTGCACACATCCTGACTCATGACACCAACCCCGCCCAAGGTGCAGGCACTTCCCACACAGCCGCGCGCACGCGGGCGCCTAGCCCAGACCTTCAGTGGCGTCCTGGCCACTTCCCCTCTCGGGTTGCTGGCTTCAGCATCGCAGGAAGGACAAACCCCAGCACGCGCTCGGAACCCGGGGCTGCCTCATCCAACACGCCTGGATGGAAGATCAGAAAGACAGGCACAGCCAGGGAGGAGGAGCACTACATCAGGAAGCCCACGGAGTCGGCCCACAGAGAAGGGCACTGAGGTGAACCAGGGAAAGGGGCCACCTCGGGGGACACCTTTTCACTTCCTCGCCTGCTTTTTAACTCCGGGCTGGAGGAAGCTAGGCCCTGGGTCGACGTGAAAGGTTCATGGATCCAAGGTACAAACATCACTCCCTCTTAACCAGCCGCCTGACCCTGCAAGTCCTGGAAGGCGCCAGGACTGAAACGTGGCCAGCAGGACAAGGCCTAGACCGGGAGTCGAGTCGGAAGACCTGGACCTGCACCTGCTCTGCCGCCTCCCGGGACCATGGGCTTCCATGGGGCGCTTCCTTTCTGGCAGCTTCGTTTTCGTCTGGTAAGTGGGGAGAAGATTCATGGAAGTTACCAAATGTAGTTCAATTGCAAAGGTTGCCACATTTCCTCGTCTTTCCCTTACAGCCCCTCGTGAAGCAGGTGCTACTATCCCCATTTTACAGAGGAGGAAACTGAAGCTCAGAGAGCTTAAGTGACTGGCCCAAATGGCACAGCTGGTTAACTAATGACTTGGGCTATTGCCCGGTCAGTCTGATCCCAAAGCCCTCACTCAGCAGACAATGGTTTTCTGCTTTTGTGGAAAATGGACTTAGCTCTCCCTCTTACCTCCTCGGAAGATGTTTGTGGAGTGGGAGGACATGAATGCACGTCCTGGAGGTCCATGACATGTGCTGTGCCCTAACCACGTCCCAGAGGAAGGGTGCTAGGAAAGCGGGCACAGGCCTGGGGTGAGCACTTGGAGGCCCCAGTCCATGCCACCTACCCTGCCTTGCATAGGGGTCAGGAGGAAACAGGAGACAGAGGCGCCATCGCTGAGACAGCCGGGCAGACCCCGGGCTCTCACACTGCTCCCAGAGGAATCACTCTCCCACTGCCATCTGGGTGGCTTCCAGCTCGTGGGGACACACTTTCAAGGCAGAGAGGAGACAGTCACCAGGCCTGGGGGAGCCTCCTCTCTGAAGCCTGGCAGGAGGGTGTGCAGGTGAGAATCACTGCAGCCTCCATGGGGGGCGCTGATTCAGGGACTGATGTAGGGCACTCCTCGGGGACCGTGGGCAGCTGGAATGGGATGGTCTTCCCTCAGCCTGTCCCGGCTCCCACAGATTGGCTGAAATCTGAGCACACAAGGACCAGGGAAGGCCAAATGGGAAGGGCTTCCGCAGGAGCATTTGTCCCGGAGAGAGCAATTCCGGGAGGAGGAGCCAGCCTGAGCAGCGTGAGTGTGCGGCTCACAGAGGCAGGACCAGACCTGCATCTGCAAATTACCAGCTGAGGACCCGAAGTGAGAGATTACACTCCCTGAGCTCAGCTCCCACACCTGAGGAGGAGGTATTAATCCCCAGCCTGAGAGGTCCTGAGAACGGAATGAGGCAGTGTGCTGAGTTACTATTCAGGAAGTCATGGCTGCTGCCACAGGGATGCTGATGCCAATGGTGATGACGCCAACCTCCCTCCATCATAGAAGCACAGGGCACCCATCTCTCTCCGTCACACTCTGTGGTTCACAGAGCTCTGCCACGACCCTCGTTTCATCTGAGCTTTGTGACAAGTGCACTAGGAAGGAAGTGCAAGGATGTCCCCTTTCTACAGATGATGAAACCGTGGCTCACCATGACTAAATGACCTTCAAAGGTGACAGAGTTGTAGGCACAAAAGCAAGGGCTGTCGCCTGGACCGGCTGGTCCTGGCCCGTCTCCTCCAAGGCTGGTAGCTGATGTGTAGCACTATGACTGGGCCTCTGCCAGGAAGCAAGACAAGCCTGTTTCTAGGGTTCCGTTGTGGAGGGCTGAATGCTGGAGTCTTTTATATACTTTCCAGCCAACAAGTGTTGGGCTGAATGCTTCTCCTTGAATAAATAGGAGTATAAACTCAATTGCACAAGTTTTCTCAAAAAAAAAAAAAAAGAAAGAAAGAAAAGAACAAAACGTGCTTAAGCGACATCCTTTTTTAGTTACTGAATCCTCCTTTGTATCACTAGGTGTGATCAGCCGGAGAAAATGCAATTGCCAAGTGGAGACTATCTAGGAAAATCTTCAAAATCTTTTTCACACTTTTTCCAACCTGCCGTACACGAAGGTCCCTAGATGCATCCAAGAGAATGTGGGAGCGATGCAAGGAAAAGTGGGAGCTCATCAGGACGTGCCCATTGCTGGGTGACGTTGAGAAAGGCCTTGAATATCCTGGCCTTAGTGTCCTCACCTGTAATGGAGAGGAATGGGAGATGCCCACTGCCCACCCTGGGCACACGTCCAACAGTGTACCTGGGACTACACCAACAACAACACAATGCAAGGATGTTCTCTCATCTAGAATGCAGAGGGCATCCAAATTTAACTGTCCAGATCTCTGCTCTGAACTCCAAACTCAGCCATATGACCGTGACCTACAGTGACCTACGTATAGTTTCCAGTTTCCAGCTACACAGTAGGTCACAGGCCACTTACAGTGGAATAGCAGTGGAAGAGCCCAGACTCGATTGGACTGACCTATATCAACCCTGGCTGCTACTATCACAGTGGTCACAGGCCACTTACATTGAATAGCAGTGGAAGAGCCCAGACTCGATTGGACTGACCTATATCAACCCTGGCACTTACTATCTATAAACTCTGGCAGTTTCCTCATCTGTAATATCCAAGTGACAATCATAGCAAACCAGCTCATAGGATGGCTGTGAAAATTCAACAAATTAATCCATATAGAGGGTTTAGAAGGGTCCATGCAAATAATATCATTTCAATATTCCCCAAACTCTCTCAAGTTTTCTATCACAGTGAATTCCTCCACCGTCCTTTCATCCATTTATCCACCCATCCAGTTCCTTAAGACTGAGACAGGAAAGTCAACTTAGCACCTTCCTCCACACTTTCCACGTCTTCTTCTCTTGGTCCCAATCTTTCCTCCATCACTTCCAGCACCTTTATGCAAGACACCACTCTCTCCCGGCATGACCCCTAACTCATTAGCATACACAGGATACTTTTTCAAAAATAAAAATCAGATTGTGTCATCCCCTGTGTCCCAATGCATTTAAAATTAAACCCAAACTTTTTATAATAGCCCTGCATAATCAAGCCCCCTTCCCATCTCTCGAACCTCACTTTGTATCATTCCTTCTTACACCCCCAGCTTGGGACACACTCGCCTCTTCCAATTTCCGGAAGGCACCAGGCTCTTTCCAATATTAGAATCTTCACAGACAACATCTGCTCCGCCTATAATGTTCTTCCTGTTCTCTTTGCAGGTTGGCTCTTCTCACTTCTTCAGATGACAGTCTTAATGTTACATCTTAAAAAAGGTCTTTCCTGAAAAAATATGTTTTTGCTTCATAACATATATGGCGACATAACACTATATATTCACATTTTTTGAGTATGTACATAGTATCTAGAGTAGTGTCCGATATGTAGCCACGAGACACATTTGCCTATTTGGTGCTTAAATGTAGCTAGTATGAGTTGAGATGCAGTGTAAGTACAAGTACACACTGAAACTTGAAGAATTAGTATCAAAGAAAAGAAAAACATTGCATTATTAACTGCAATGTTGATTACATATTGACATATTTCAGATATGTTTCGTTAAAATGTATTATTAAAATTAATTTCTTCTTACCTTTTTAATGAGGCTATTAGAAGATTTACGAACTTACAATTGCACATGTGGAGATCTACTGGAGATCATTGATCCAAAGCATAGAAATTTTCAATAAATACTTAGTGGAATGAATCAAAGAATCTTCCTGGAGCATCAATAGTCCTAGAACATATTTTCATATTGAAACAAACATGGACATGTTATGGAATATAATGGAAATTTCACACAGTTTTTAAACAAAACATGAGACAAAATAGAAATGTCGGTTGCAATGAGCATCCACTCACGAGCCACCCCTGAGTGAACTCTGTCTTGAGATACTGAATATCCTTTGTGATAAAGGTGGGGAAACCCTGACAGTGGTCTCAGGTCCTTCTTCTGTAGTTCTGTTAGCACTTTCAGGCAGGACCCCTTCCCTTCTTGGGGCAACGGGAGCAACTGCCTATCTCCCTCCTCTGTACCCCATTTCTGACAGCTGATTTTCCCTCTGACTCTGACCTGCTACCTGCCTTCTTTTCCATCAACTTGCCAGGACAATGGTTGCCTACCTGGGCCACCTCCTTGTCCTCCCTCTCTTCTCTGTGCTCTGGGAGGCCTCTAGGGGCAGCCCCTGGGAACAGTCCAGCCAGTAGCACACCCCAAGGTATAACCTATCCCCTGATGCAGGACGTCACATCCTGAGCCATTCCATTTCTGGGTTCCCTGTTTCTCTCTGGTTCTTTCATGGTCACCATGCAACATTCAGGTCCCTGCCACTCCTTGATTTCATGTCACCAAGAGCTAATTCCCATGGCCTAACCCCTTGTCCTCATTTTGCTCAGGTCTGTTTCAGCAGGTCACTCTGAGACCACCTTGGGGAAAGCCCTTCTCTGTTTGACTTGTCCCAGAGTCTGTGATATCACACATATTTCATGCCTCCCTGCCACACCTCCGCCACCATGTGATGAACCGAACAGACCACCATCCTCCCCCAAGGGTCTGCATTTAGACGGCAGCAACTCACAGGACCAAGCAAATGTTTCCCAGAAAGGTGAGTCTCATTGTGTTCCAGGTGACGGAAGCTCCCAAGCTTCAGTAATGAAGACCAAAGTCCTTTTCTAATAACAATGTTAAAATGTATTTGCATAGCACTTAGAAATGAATGCTGTTTCCTATAAGTTTTCTCATTTGGCATTCAAAACAATTCTGGAATGAAGGTGTTTTTATTTCCATTTTACAATTTTGCAAACTGAGACTTAAGTCCAAGGACATTCCTCAGGACTTCACTCACTCAGTTCATCTCCATTTAATGCACAAATGAAGGAGGCAAGAAGCTAGTGACTGAGAAGAGACAGATCTTCTGAGTGACAGGGCAGGGGGACCTCACACCACATGCTCTTGCAGTACAGCACAGCACTCTCTCTCAGAACTGCCGGTGCTGGGGAGGTGTCTTCGTGAAGGTGGGGTGACCCATAACCCGGTAACTTTTTTCATGCTATTTTCAATATTATTCCAGCCACAGAGGCTGTGGACACTGCCGCTCCCGGGGGTGCGGTCTGTACCCCTGCTCTAAGTCTGCTCCTTTGCATGGAGGGTTTCTAAAACTGGCATCTCAGTTCAAAGGAAATCCTTAGGGGCTGAAAAAATACCATTATTTAAAGGAATGAAAATAGGTTTTAATACCAAAATAGATTACAAATCAGACAAAATATTTTTTGGCATTCAATTTGATGGTTTGGAGAAACACAAAAGAAAAAGAGAAAAACCGTCTTTATCAAGGCATACTGTATAACGAGTATTGTAAAAACATGGAAGGACCTCACAGATTCAGAAAAACATATATGGAGGGAAAAGAAGGGGAAGGCAGAGCAAGTAGCAGTAGGACAGCTTGCTGGGCAGGGTGTTCCTGTGTGTCTATGGTGGCGGAGGCAGTGGGGTGGGGAAAGGTGTTTTCTGTTGACTTGCTGTCTTTATGGTCAGTGGTGAGTGAGGCCCAGGAAGGGTCCTTTTTGCCCTGGTTTAATGAATTATAATGAATGGTTTACAATTAGTGGATCAATATTTGTATCATAACAGCAGCCTCTCAAGTATTTCAGAACATTCTATTCTACATGCTACACTGAGCAGTTCCTTACCTGACATTATTAATAACAAATTATCTTTTGTTTTAATGCAAAGGTAAGCTTAGCTCAGCCTTGTTGGAACTAAACATAATTAAACAATAATGGTGCCCATTGTGCCTCAGGCATTAAGCTAAGGATGGGAGATACAGAGATTAATAGTCCATCTTTGCCCCGTAAGTGAAACTTTCTTTAGGGAAATTTTACATACTGATATTTGAACAAGAAGAAGATTGCAAGTTAAAAAATGATTATTCATATTACTAAAGGATTTGTATGTGTATGTGTTGTATTTAACATGAGCATTCACTGTCAGGTTATTTCAAATAATGAAACACTGTCGATTATTATAATTTTCATGGAGACAGTTTATAGAGATGATTTCAAGAATCCAGCCATTATACCACTTCCACATTTAATGCCTGTGCATTAAGAACTTTTATTATATATTCAAAAATGAAGACTCCTCTCTGAGAAAGGAAAAATGAAATTGATCACCAAAATACCACCAAATACCACCAAAATACCAGGCAAAACTAAAACATTGCCACTTACAAGAAAAAGTTATTCAATTAATTTTGGTCTATCCATTTATCAAAGTCATTAAAAAATATCATACGTTAAAAAATGCAAAGGCAAAATTGTCACAAGAAATTGTTATATCTCTTGTCTAGAATTCACACATATCACTTTGATACAAAGTTAAAATAATTAATTAAGATACACTTTCACCCCTTTAAAATAAAACGTATATTTTTATATTGTATATAATCTCCATGTATATTTACGCATATGTAAATGGAGTCCAAAAATTCATCTAGCAATATGTGTGGAAAGATCCTTGTATAGATAATATACAATATCATCCTCAGTGCTGCCAAAAGAATGGAAAGTCATGATTCTCATGTTTGTGGAGCTGCGGTTACCGCGGGGAGATGGAACACATCGTGGAGACAGGAATGAGCAACTTGTCAAGCGGCAGGGTTGGGTGAGCACCAGCGGCCAGAGTCCTGACTGCCGTGGCTGAGGGACCACTGGTGAACCCTCCAACTCTCCCACTTCACACCCAGATATAGTTCCGGCCCCACACTCATAAGCCTGGGCATTACTTGTTTATCCATTTGCCCATCTGCCTTTTTTTTTTAAAATTAGTTAATTTATTTTTTCTTTTCAAGCCTTCAGCTTCTAGGTGTGCCATTTGCAAGACTACTCCCCATGTGAGTTTTGAGTTCTGGTCCCAGATATAGTTCCGGCCCCACACTCATAAGCCTGGGCATTACTTGTTTATCCATTTGCCCATCTGCCTTTTTTTTTTTAAATTAGTTAATTTATTTTTTCTTTTCAAGCCTTCAGCTTCTAGGTGTGCCATTTGCAAGACTACTCCCCATGTGAGTTTTGAGTTCTGGTCCCACCAAGCACTTCCATTTGGCTCTCAGCACCCACGGCGGCCCCATCTCCCTGGCCACCCACTCAGAGTCACTGCAACCATCCTTCTCCCCTACCTCTCACCCTCCCCACCCCACCCCAGCCAGCCACCCTGCTGCGCAATAGAGAACATTAAAGCTATCAGGAACTTGCTCACATTCCTATTTAGGTTGCAATAGAAATCTATTGGTACCCGCTCCTACTTTGCTATTCTTCTTATGACAGAAAGGTTGTCCCTCGTCCTCCCCAAAGTTGATCCCTGTGCCAGTGGTTTGGATTCCTTTCTGCCTGCCCAATTTGATGTTTATACTCTCATCTTTCCTTTTCTGTTAAACCTTATCCTTTCAACTGGATTCTCCCCAGTGGCTTCCATGTATATTTAAAATCTCCTCTTTTACGAAAACATAAACCTCTCCTGCAATCCCTCACCTCCTCCCAGAAACCCTCCCTTAAGAGACAAACTTCTCGAGGCCTCATTCTCACACACACTCTATTTTTCTCATCTGCTTTTCACTTTTAAACTCCCATTGCTGCAGCTTTGGGGCCCTCCTACTTGACCTCTCAGAGTTACCTGACCCTCTTGACCTGAATCTCTCCTGTGGATTGAATTGTGTCCTCAAAAAAGGTATGTTGACATCTCAACCTCTGGTACCTGTGACTGTGACTTCATCTGGAAATAAGGTCTCAGAAGATGGAATGAAGTTACAATGGAAGTCGTTTGGGTGGCACTAATTCAGTGTGACTGTTGTTGTCACAGGAAGAAGAGGAGAGATAGGGAAGAGGCCAGGCAGTGATGGAGGCAGAGCCCAAGTGATATGTCCTCAAGCCAAGGAACACCAAGAACTGCTGGTCACACCAGACACTAAGGGAAACGCAGGGGATGGATGCCCCGAGAGCCTAGAAAAAGGGCACAGCCCTGTAGACACACTGATTTGGGGTCTCGGTCCTCCAGAATTGTGAGAGAGTAAATTTCCATTGTTTAAAGCCACTCACTTTGCAGTACTTTGTTAGGGCGGCCCAAAGAAGCTACTGTAATGAGCGAGAGATAAAATTCTCTGGTATTAATCCATGACAAGCTTACTTACATTCATTAGGAGAGTCTAGTCTACCCTAACTAACACAATGTCTCATTCCTCAAAGACTTCCAGAGAATTTGGGTAATCTGATAAAACTATTTTAATTAATCTTTTTCAGAGATGCCTATCTCATACTTTCCTTTGAAAAAAATCAAACCTTTGAACCAGAACAGTCATCTATGGCTATTTCAAGCCTTCAGAACTCTGAAGAGGTGTGGGATGAAGATTTCCATTCTGTGTCCTTCGTACCTGGGTGACCAGACGTCCTGGCAGGCTCCCAGGTCTCTTGGTTTATGCCCAGTGAAGGGGGCCCCTTTTCTCTCTCCCAACTGAGCTTATTTGGATAATAAATCATGATGGTGCCCCATTCAATGTCACTGGTTGAGTGACTACCTGTTCTGCCTTTTCATGGGTCTAGTCCTTGTTATAGAAAAATACATGTTTTAACAGTGACACGTAAAGAGTCTTCTCGCTGAGCTTCCTCTAGAGTCACTACTTAAAGACACCAACAGACACCCAGAGTCCACACAGGGCTTCGTTGTGTAAAAACTTTTAAAAAATTTTTCATAGAGAAAATAGTGTTTTATAAAAAGACAATTAAATACCAATAAAAGAGCATAAGTTTTATGGCTAGTGATCAGTGTGAGTATTACATTTTCTTCTCTCTCAATGTTTATAGTTTGATTTTTTTTTATTTAGCAATTTATTGTAAACATTTTATATGTTACTAAATACTCATTTGGAATCACCCTTTCTTATGAGTTGATATTATTCCACCACATGTAACCTACTTCTTAAAGGATGGGTCTACACTGCTAATGCCCTCTCCCTTCCCTCTGATCTTCAACCCACCCGATGTTTCCTGTTCCAGCAACACTGACCTACACAGCTCTTCACCGGGCCACTGGTACCCACCCATGGCCAAATCTGATGGGTGTGCTCTCTTCTGGATTTGTTGACAACATTATTTGGTTCTTTAAAAGGAACCACTGAGTTTTATAAACTCTAATACTTGAGGATCTTCTTCTTTTTCTGCGAATGTTTTTTCCTTTCCTTAAGTTTCTCTTCCCAAACTCATCTTTCATAATTGTTCTCAGTCTGCACTCCCTCTCCTTTAAACAACTTCACAGCCACTTCAAACTCGATTTGTCCAGAAATGAACTCAAAAGTCTCACTATCAGAGGGAAGAGGAGAAGAAGTGTGTTAATTTTTCAAACTTTTCATAGCAGGAAGTCAATAGATGTAGGAAGATAATGAAGCATGTAATTAAAAATAAACATTAATAACTTCGTCTTCCTAATGTACTAATTTTTTCTTAACATTGTGAAGTCCTTATAGAAACCTATAATTTGTGAAGAAATGTTTATTTGAAGTATTTACATTTCTTCATTTTTCTTTATTTTGTCTTTTTGTTTCAGGTAAAAAAATTTTTAATGTCTTTGATTAAAAATATCGTGTATAGTATGCCCATGTTTTCTCTCTATAGATAGATATAAAAATATATATATACACATATGACATTTATACCATATCTATATCTATCATGTATATATGCATATACATATGTATGTGTTCAGAATGAACTATATATATTATTCAGAGAGAGGGAGTGCTTTCATTTTTTTTTGTATTTTTTTATCTTCATGTGTTTGTTTTGTTTTAGTTTTTAATATGTAATGATAAAATTCATTTTAATTATTTCTTTTTAAATAAGCTTCCCAGACCACTCCTCTGATATTTTCCATTTCAGTGGACCCCACCCTCACCCCAGTCACCCAGGCTAGAAAATCAAAATTTACCTTTGACTTGTCTTCACCCGTATTCCTCATTCCCTGTGACAAGGGAATTTTACCTCTTAAATATTTCTCCAGTGATCCTCCTCTCCCCATTCCCACTACCCCTTTGTTCCTTCACATTGTGCCACCTCTCCCTTGAACTACTGCGAGAGCCTTATTTCTCTGGGGTGGGCTTGCTCAAACACCTGCTGCACACTGCTTCCAGAAAGTTCCAGCAAACTGCCATCACACCAGGTTACTCTCTGGCTCAAAACTCTTAGATGGTTTTCTATCATTAGAAAACAAAGTACAAGTTCCCTTTCTTGACTTATAAAAATACATCCAGGATCTATAAGGCTGCTGTCCCCTTCTCAGACTCATCTCTGGTCATGTCCAGAACTGTCTAACATCCCTACCACCGTCGCCAACTTCCATTTCTGTTCGCTTTCTTGTTTGGTTTGCCCCCAACACACTCCTTTGTTCATGATGCCAAATCCCGCACTATCTTTTAAACTAAGCTATGGAAGACTGCCTCAAATACTGAATGCCCAGGATTTTCAAAAGCCTCTTTGACATAATCTTGCGATGAATTCCTTGAGGTCACGGAGGATTTCTAATTCATTTTTATGTCCCCAAGTCTCAGTGCGGAGGAGGTGCCCAGGCAGCTCTCTGTGGAGTGGACTGTCGATGGGTCGGGTCAGCAAGGGATAAATGGAAGGAACCAGGTTTCTACCCACCTCTATTTCTCAGTTTCTTTAATTAATTCTAAGTCTTTAAATGACCCTGAACATAGAAATTTGGTTTATCTAATGAAATTAATGCTGGAATCAGTCTTTCCTAAGGAAAGCAGAATTAAATCCATGGCACAAAGCAATCTTACAGTTCATCAATAGGTTGAAAAATAATATGTTAGTCGGCCATAGAAAGTCTATGTATCCTGAAATATCTAAGGAAAAAAGTCAAAAACATAAGTTTTAAAACTATAGTGGACTGCAGTCACACTCTACTTTTTTCTACTTAATAATCAGGTAACATATAATATGTTCCTTAACTTCTCTGAGTTTCTTTCCTTCTCTCCTTCCTTCCTCCCTCCCTCCCTCCCTTCCTTCTTTTTTCTGTTTTTCTTTCTCTCGTAAAAGTGGATAATGCCTCCTATGGAGCTTTGAGAATTCATGGGGCGCAACCTCTACAGTACACCGTGTGGGACACACGACATTCTGAACCAACGCTCATTCCCTTTTGTTCCTACGACCCGTGTCTCCCCTCACCCCTGTCAGAATGCAAGGCAGCCATACTTCAGCATTTTGAACTTTTGATTAACACATACTTGCGTCTACCTTATAACTAATTCTCTTCTTGAAAGGAATGAAGGGATGTAATTTATTTATTGTTAATTTTATCTTACTTGACACATGATAATCACTTAATGAGTGTTTGGTCAGAGAAAAGTAATACTATAGCATTTATTATGTACCAGAGAATTCCTTAAAGGCATTATATACTAACGTATTTAATCCTTTCAACAACCCTATGTGGTAGGTAGGCACTCTTGCCATCCTCACCCTACGGGTAGGAAAACTGAGGCACAGAAAGTTTAAGTAACCCTCCTAGAGCCACTCAACTAAGTGGACATTAAGAAACTGACTGTGGAATCCAGGCTTTTAATGCAATTCAATATAGTCTCTCTCTCTCTGTCTCTCTTTGACTGTGGCAACAATATGTTTATTTCTTTAAAACATGTAGTTATAAACAATTTCAAATATGTAGAAAATTAAAACACTCAGGTACCAACTACCCAAATTTAACACATCTTAACATTTTGCCATGTCTCCTTGAGGTTTTTTTTTTAAAAAATAAAGAAAAAAGATAATGCTAAATCTCTCTTCGACTCACTCTCTCCCCACTCCCCTATCCTTCAAAAGTAACCATTATTCGGAAGTTGATCTATGTCATTATGGCGATGTTATGTCGCAATTAAATTATTTTATTTTTCACAAAACTCTTTAAAAAGTAAATACAGAACTAAGGCCATTTCTTATAACATTTTTATTTCTTCATCAAACCCTAGAAAATAAATATTAATAATATCATTAGACTTGAACATCACATCGTGTTTTTATATATGTAAATTTCACTGCTTACTTGAATGAAAGCAATTCCAGTTGAAACACCTCACTTTCAACACTAATCAAAGCATCTCACTTTCGTCTGTGCAGTTTCTGCACATTGCTGTGTTAGTACTTGTTAGACTGCCATTCAACAAAGGCAAGACACTGCCTCCACTCTGATTATTCTGGGAAATGTGAGAAATAAGATCATACTTCAATATCACTGCCTTCTAGATTATTAGAATCGTGGTTTCCTGCAGAGTATGTCAAAAGTTAGGCTCCACATATCTCCCCATCGGTACTTACTGCATCCGGAGGCATGGTGATGGGGTTTGGAGATGATTTATTACACGTGACACAGGTTTCTGTTTATGCACTCATAAAGGCCACGTCTGCAAGATCTATAGAGCCAGCTTGCACCAGTACACTGAGCTGAGATGAATAAATGAATAATTGTTTTGATAATATTAACCAAGCATGTGTTATGTCTCTTTGCAACATCTGTTATTAACAACATAAACAAAAGGAGTCCTCACTGTTTGTATGTTACTCTGCTTTCAGGAACAACGTAATGTTCCCAATTTGGTAAGCCTTTGCAGGTATCAATTAGAACAACACTTTTTTTCTGAATATCTCTGGATCAAGTGGAATGCAAGTGTTTTTAAAATAAGATGGCTGGATAAAAATCAATCGGTGATTTTATTTAAAATACCAACTGTCTCTCTAAGATTTTAATGCGGTATGTATATCTCAGAGTAGGGTAAGAAAATCAGTGAATGGTTTAACAAATAGCAGAGTTTATTATATGCAGCCAGGTTGAGAAACCATTGGCTTGGTCACACTTTCTACTGAGCCTGCCTCAACAGCCTATCAGACAAATGGCTGATAACATTTTGACTGATCATTTCTAATAATGACTGACTTACCAGCTTGCAAGGCAGTCCGCCCCAACTTTGCAGTGCTGGCAATAGGATAGTCCTCCCTGAAACAGACCATTTTGAAATATTAAACAGGTTCCCTGTTTATAGTGAACTGCCCCATTCAGAAAGCTGCTAGGGCTTGCCAGGATTTTTCTAAACAGAAAAGTAAGAATCAGCAGAATCCAGAGAGGGGGAAGAAGTAACACTCAACGTTATCTTTCAAAACACAAGGATATGACATGAGAAGGAGAAAAAAAACGGGAGAACGCTTTTATAGTTTGGTACATACCCCTGTTGCAGCCCACTTCCAGGGTGAGGGTGAAGGAAAAAGAAATCTAAGATAAGCTTGAGTCCTGTAATATTGTCCATGACAAAGATCAGCTGGCCCAAGACATGGGAGCTGTCCTGGAGAGGCTTGCCATTGGAAGCAGCAAGGACACAGGACGCTAATCCTCTAACCCTAACCCTAACCCGACCCTAATCCCAACAGTATTTCCTGTGGACTGGGGAGCACATAGTGGATGGAGATGTGGATGCTAAAACTGGTCAGTGTGGCTAGAAAATGGCACCGGGGGCCAGATCCCCATCCACGTGCTCAGCACCTTGGACAAGGTAATGCCTGCACCAAATAGGGGCTTGCATTTTCTCTCTGCATTCTACTCCTTGTGAGGACACAGCAAGAAGGAGCCCATCTACAATCCAGGCGGGGGGCCCTAATCAGGCATGGCATCTGCTGGTGGCTCAATCTTGAACTCCTAGCCTCCAAAATTACAAGAAATGAATATTTTTTAAGCCACCAGTCTATGGTAATTTTTTTTTTTTTTTTTTTTTTGAGACAGAGTCTCACTCTTTTGCCTGGGCTAGAGTGAGTGCTGTGGTGTCAGCCTAGATCACAGCAACCTCAAACTCCTGGGCTCAAGCGATCCTTCTGCCTCAGCCTCCCGAGTAGCTGGGACTACAGGCATGCACCACCATGCCCGGCTAATTTTTTCTATATATTTTTAGTTGTCCGATTAATTTCTTTCTATTTTTAGTAGAGACGGGGTCTCGCTCTTGCTCAGGCTGGTCTCGAACTCCTGAGCTCAAACAATCCACCCACCTCGGCCTCCCAGAGTGCTAGGATTACAGGCATGAGCCACCACGCCTGGCCTATGGTAATTTTTACAGTGGCTCCTACTAAGACAGAGATGATACATTATTCTTCTCCAGACCACATTCTCAATGCCACCATACTTCATTTGGCATAGCTATAATCCACCATTCTAGGTACACTATAATTTATACACATTTTCCATAACAGAGATGACTAAGTTATTGTTATCTGTTATACAAACATGGTCCAAGCTATTATTTTTCTCTAAACTCAGTTTGATGAATGTAATTTGAAGCATCACTTATTCTAATAATAGTTTTGGAGATAATATAAAATAATAAACTAGGAATAAAACATGATTTAAGCATTTACTATGTGCACAGATCATTCTAGGTATCAGAGGTGTCTTAGTCTGTTTTGTGTTGCTGTAACAGAATACCGCAGACTGGGTAATTTATAATGAACAGAAATGCATGTGGCTAATCCTGCTGGAGGCTGGGAAGTTCAAGAGTATGGAGCCTGCGTCTGCTGAGGGCCTTTGTGCTGGGTCATCTTATGGTGGGAGGAAAAAGGGTGAGACAGAGAGAGAGAGAGAGAGAGAGAGAGAGAGAGAGAGAAAGGGCCAAACTCATCTTTCTCACCTTTGTATCAGGAACCCATTCCTGTAATAACTAAACTGCTCCCGTGATAATGGCGTTAATCCACGCGTGAGGGGCAGAGTCCTCTAATCCTAATCACCTCTTAAAAGTCCCATCTCTCAACACTGTTGCATTAGGGAGTAAGTCTCCAACACATGAACTTCGGGAGACACAGTCAAATCCTAGCAAAAGGGGATACTAATCGGTCCAGATATTGTTCTGTCCAGAGATTCTAATGTACAAATTGTATTAATTGATCTGGTTAATCATGAAGCTTTCCTAAGAGGATATTTTGTTCTAATTTTACTTTTTGGTTTTCTATGTCTTTGATACATAGACAGCATAAGGATAAGGATAGGTTTCTGTAACAAAGACTCCTATAAACCTGTAGCTTGAAGAGTACAAAAGGTTATTTTTCTCATATGCAACAGTGCTGATGTTAACAGAACTAGGTTTTAGGGAAGCTTTGTTTCTTCTAGCCCTTCACAGAACCAGATTCATTTCAAAGCGTTGCTGTTCATCATGTGCCCTACTGTTACCATAGGCAAGGGGCAGCACACCAGGCCCCCGATCCGCTTTCTGTAAATAAAGTTTTATTGGAACAGAGCTATTCATTACATATTGTCTATGACTGTTTTTGTGTGCCGGTGGCAGAATTGAGCGCTAACACACAAACCATATCACCCACAGAGACTAAAACATTCATTATCTGGCTCTTTACAGAAAAAGTTTGCTGACCCCTGCCCTAGGGGACTGTCATGGATTGCATGGTTGAAGCTGAGTCACCACTGTATCTGAGCTCGGTTTGCAGAAAGGATAAGAGAGCACAGAAAAGGCACTCCCATCAGTGCCAGGCCTGGAAATGACACACATCACTTCTGCTGCTGCTGACTGGGAGGGAACTGAGTCATTGGCAGAGCAGTTCCGAGGCAGCCTGTGAAATGCAGTCGAGCTAACAGTTCCATGCAGGCTGTGAGTCCGCCTCATGGAAGGGGTGGAGAGGGCTTTGCTGATGGACATCAGCCTCCCCTGCATTCAACAGAAGAGAAGCAAATGTGTTTCTACTTTAATACACACAAACTTCATTCTTTTTTGGACAGAATAAATTCTGTCAATCCAATTTTCTCCTTTGATTTAATGCCTGTGTTTATTTTAAAGAAATATGTATCCATATGTTTCTACATCATTTATACCTCTCATCAAAATGTTGTTTCTCAACAGCTGTTGGGCATTCAAAATTCCTGGTAGAGAATGAATAGAAAGTTCAGTTTCTAAACCTGAAGCCTGGAAGTATACATGGCATCTTAGCTCAGCAGGTCAGCATGTACCTGGTCAACCCCCAAGAGAAAGCGAGGCTTCCTGAAGATGCTGAATGAAGCCGATTGCAACAAAGACCTTCTCCTGACCTCATCTACCAAATCGGATCAGTCACATCTATTTTCAGGCAATGCCAATAGGAACCAAGACACTTTGGATATATGACGGCCCCTACATTGTACAATAGATCCCACTTTATAGAATGCTTTCAAATTCTCGATCTCATTTGGATAGCATTAGACCCTGTAAGGTGACTGGCTCCATCACTCAGGCCCATCTAGCATCCCCTGTCCTGTTAGTATCTCCTAGTAGCATCCCGATCACTCTTGGCAGGGAAATAGCTTTGGTACCTTATCTCCTCCTGTGGAAGTTCAGAAACCCCAAGTTCAGCCAGTCTCTAGCTCCCGGGAGTCTCAATATCGAGAAAAGGACAAACAGATGGAATGGAAACTTCGCAGTTCAGCCTCCTGTATTTGGCAGTGAAGAGGCCAACAAACCATGGCCTAGTTTCTGCTCCTAGTCCTTAAAAGCTCCCTTGGCTCTTGTGTTTCTTCTAAGCCTGGTCCTCTAGCTGTACCCTAAATCTGTGATCCCTCCAATATCTTTTCAATAAATTTTCTTTTGACTGAGAATCCATTACCGTTGTTTGTAACTAAGAACTCAGATTGAAACACAATATTTTTAACAACCACATTATAGGGGAAGAAACCAGACTTCGAAATATTCTTTCCCACGGTCGCTCAGCCAGTAAGCTCCAGGACTGAACAAGAATCTGTGTCTTTCATTCTACATCCAGGATGCTTTGCCTTTCAGCAAATACTTCTGTAACCTCCCCTGTCTCTGAGAAGTTAAAGGAAAGTGTCTGCAGCCCTGCAGCCCTCTTTATTTGAGAAGGCCCAATTTTGGTGCCTTCTCTCCTCTGAAGCCTCTGCCACAATAGGCCAGTGCTAGTGGCTCTCTGGTCTATGTTCTCATAACAATTTCTCCTGTATGATACAATTATATATATAAAAGTATATACAAACAGCATAATTTCCCTTAAATTTCTATTAGAAGGAACACATAAATTTTATTAATAGATTATAAATGTTTTATATGATTCACTAAAATACATGCTTATCTAGAGGAAGAGCATTCTCTTATCTCTTACTACGGTGTCTTGTATAGCATGAAGACTCAGTCATCTCTGTTGGATAAAGGAATGAGTAAATGAACACATAAATGTGGTAGAATAATCTGTCCGAAATCTCAAGGGGATTGTCTGAGGCATCAGGGTTTTAGAAAAGAGGCATTAAGCATAACCTTATTTCCAGTCCAGCGTCAACCTCTTGTCAAGAACGAGAAATCTGCTACAGCATCTGTAAGTGAAAGAAGCTGAGGTTGTTACACCCCTGGTGTCTGAGGCCTTGTCGGCAACCATTCTGTTCAGCTGTTAGACAGGAAGGAACATGAAGAGTGTGGGGTGGCTGGTCTCAACCCCGTCCCATGGCTGAAGATGCTGAAAGGCCAAACTACTTGGGATTGTTTCTTCCACCAGTCTGCTAGGGAGCCCTGATGTGGGGCATTCTCTGAGGTTAGACTCATTTCCGGAAAGCCCTCTTAATATAAAAACGTCTTCCTTGGCAGAATCACCGGTGGTCCCGTGATGGCTATGGCAGCTTTGGGTTGTCAGGTAGAAGCTGAGGAGCTGCAGGTGACAGCGAACGTGCTGCCGTGTGCACGAGCCCATCTGCAAAGGCTGTGGGGCGGAGGCCTATTTGTTAGGGTCTGAGGGCAATGGTGGGGGCGGCTGAAAGACGCAGAAGGAAGGGCTGAGCTGTGCGTGGACAGGCACAGACATGGGTCTGGTGGCATAGGAAGGAACAGGAAGAGATGCTGAAGACAAATGCTGGAGACGTCTGCCCAGGAGAGACAGGATAGGTTTCCCTGGCCTTTCTGAAGTGCTTCCCAGAGTTCTACATCCTAAAAATTAACTCAGGAATAAACTCTTCTCAGGTGCCAACCTGGATCCATGGAGAGAGAATTTATTTCCTAGAGTAGCTAATTCAGAGAGTCCCCATGGGAGATAAAAGGAGAATTTTGTAAGCTTGAGTAGGATAATAAAACACATGGAATATTATTTCTACAACACATCTATGTGGGTGAAACTATAAGAACCATTAGTGAGGCACGAGTATCTACTTACCTCCACTATTCCCTCAGTCATGTGCTTAAAGTTGTGCTATTACTAATACGAGCAGCAACGTGGTGGTGACACCTTGTGATCATACATTAGACACGACCCATCACACATGTAAGATGCTGTCTTGCCTGGAGGTTCATTCTGGAAATTCCCTGGCTGCCATGATGATACAATAGTCATGTTTGGGGATTTCACATGGAAAAGAACTGCGAGAAGTTTCTAAGAAATTCAGGCAGCCTCTAGATGCTGACAGCAGCCTCTGACCAACATCTAGCAAAAATGATAACAAGGCGGAAGCTCTTTGCCCGGCAACCACAAGGAAATCAAGGCTGTAAACAGCAGAGTGAGTCTTAAAGGCACTTCCCCAGCTGGGGCTCCAGGAGACAGCCCAGCCCTGGCTAAACTGCAGCCTCATGAGACCCTCAGCAGGGGCCCCAGGTGAACATGTGCTGTGTTAAGCCACTAGCCTTGCGGGCATTTGTTGTGCATCAACAGAAAACCAATACAACATGTATTTGCATGATCTGTGTCTCACATTCCCACTGAAAAGAATAAGAAAGGAAGTGCAGTGGGATACAATAGAAAGAGTATTCTACTCTTGGGGAAAGACGTGGCTTTAAATTAAAATGTCATCTGTTGCTAACTTTATGATCTTGTGCAAGTCACTTAACCTTTCTGTACCTCATATTCTTCTCCAGCAAAATGGAAATGATAAAATGCAGGTAGGCAAGAGAATTTGGTAGTGTTGATTATTAGATTCAAGTAATCCTTTATTAGAAAATAGAAATATCTAATATTTATTGAGCACTTACTTTTGGGCCAGTGGACTAAATATATTATATGTATATACTCAATCTTTACGGTATCCTTAAGGGACAGATACTATTATCATCACATTTTACATATGAAGAAACAAAAACACAGAGCAATTAAAGGATGTATCCAATCAGATGGCTGAGATGGGAACCTAGACAGTCTATATCTCCCTGGGAGGTTGCTTGGATGTGGCAGGAGAGTCGTGGAAGGGACAACACTGGAGGCAGCAATGGTCAGGCCCCACCATGCTGCGCAGGCCACTCATAGAAGCTGAGACTTCTTCCAACCCGAGGGCAGGAGAGATAAGAAAGGATTCCCACAGCAACCTGACCATCCACTAAGCCTCGTGTCTAGGCATAGATATTTCTTTACAAAAATATTGTTGTAGGTGGTGGTGGCTGGCAGAAGACGGCACTCACCCTCTAGATCAGCTGGGCTTGCAGGAGACAATCCAAGAATCTACCGACCATATGTGACATCACTCTGCTGAGAAAGTTTCCACATCCCAAACAGCTGACTTACGGATGATATTTTTACTATGTCCTGTTTGGGAAGTGTCTGCCCTTAGTGTGTGTTTGTATAATTACATGAGTTTTTTCCATCAGATCTTTATATATAAAACCAGAGGGTTGGAGCTGGTAATAACTAGGTCATTGCAGCTGAAGAGGCTCATACAATTCCTATGCTTGTGTTTCTTGAAGGCAGAGGAAGAGAACACTCACTCCTCCTCCAGGCCCTCTGCGCCGAGGAGAGCTGGGCAGGTGACAGATTGGCAAGTTGTCAATGCAGCAGGAGCCACATTGAAGAACCGTGAGACACCCAAGAAGCTCAAAAGATCAAAATTATGTATTTGGTTATTCATAACCCTTTCAAGGAGCAAAGCATATGTCACTTGCCCCAGTAAAAACTAACAAACCTTGAGGATTTTAGGACTTTTCAGGGTGAGCTAGAGAAGCTATGTCTTCAAGGACCAGGAAGTGTATTCAGATCTTTATTCTCTCTAGGGTGGAATGAATTGTGCATATGGCCGCTGAGATCACTAAGCAGCACTAAAGCGCAGTGTCGCAGGTGAGCTTGATAAATCCCGTTCAGTTCTCAAGGCAGCTACTACCCACCTGTTATGTGGGGTGATTTTCCATGGGCTAGAGACATACATCAGGATGCAGGATGTTCAATCTGGGCCAGCTGTGTTCATAACCAGACAGACAGCAACATGATGGATGCTCCCAGAAGGAAACCAAGGAAGCTACTATGATGGAAGGCAGAGAGCAGAAAGCACCATATCCACATATAGAGCAGAAAATACAGGAAAAGGGAGGCTTAACCCAAGGACCCTCACTCTGTAATCGCTGGGTTTTGCCAAGGCAATGCTCTGTAATTCTTCTGGGGATTTATCATTACAGTACACAAAGTCCCTTAGGAAAGTGCGTGAGATGACATTCTCATGTCTTGTTTTTAGAGCTCTGAGAATGGGGGTCTTAAGGACAGTTACTCTACCCTTTTTCTTCTTGTTTGCCGAGCTTCTTGCACAAGGATGGACAAACTATGCCCACCGCCAGTTTGTGTATGGATTGTGAGCTAAGAGTGGTTCTTACATTTTTAAATCATTAAAAAAAAAACGAAAGAAGATTGATATTCCATATATTGGAAATTATATAAAATTCGAATTTTATAAGTAAAGTTTTCTTTTTCAACTTACCATCATTGACTTTTTGGGTTGGATCATTCTCTGCCGTGGGGAGGGGCCGTTCTGTGCATTGAAGGGTGTTTAGCCCCATCCTTGGCTTCCACCCACCTGGTGCGGACGGCGGCTCTTCTCCATTTGTTACGATCAAAGCTGTCTTCCTGTATTGCCAAACGTGCCCTGGAAGGCAAAATCGCTCCCTGTTGAAAATCCCTTTTTCCTTGAAACACAACCATGTTCACTCCTTTCACTGTTGTCTGTTTTTGCACAACAGCAGCAGAGTTGGGCAGTTAGAACAGAGACTGTTTGCCTCTTAAGGACAACTCTCTGCCCCTTTTCAGATAATGTTTCCTGACTCCTGGTCTAGCACGTGGAAGGAACTCAGCGTTTGGAAAAGGAAGAAGGGAAGAGAGGGAGAGAATCAGAGTATGGATTGGTCAGGCAAAATGCTTTTGGGGGAAAATGAGCAGATGTTTTTCTGACACTAAGACCAATGTTGGGCTTCAGGCCAGCCTTTTCCCAGGAACACCATAACTACAAGTTTACACCTCAGGCAACGTCCTCTGAGTCCCTAAGATCAGCTTCTTCTATTTTAAACCCCAAGAAGCTACCATCTATTATAGAAATTATAAGTCAACTCAAGAATAAAATGGGAGAACAGGTAAGTATTGAATTAAAATGGGAGAACAGGTTAAATATTGAACTTGTAAGCAAATCAGGACCCTTTTTAATAAATTAGCAGCATGGGATGGCTCAACAAATTCCGAGTGAACAGATTGAAAACTGTTTTGTGAAATCCATAGAAGAGAAAGGATTAGATATTGTTTGGACATTCAGCAGGTATCAGGCGCTCAGAATCTATACAGACACGTAGCCCTCTGGAGAACTCTTCGAGGTGGGCGTGGCCCCCTCATTTTTGTCAGGAGGAAATACGTGGGACACCACCCTTGAGGGACTGTCTTGGAGTCAGGAGCAGAGCTGGGACAGGGTAGGACCTGGATCCAGCCAAAGCCTCTACTCCAGTCCCTGCCATACTGCATATACGGTGAAGCTGAACAGGCCACGTCCACAAGGACAATAAATCTGCCTCTGGGTGAGCTGACGTTTCTAGAGATTCTGGGCACGAAGGGATCTGAGTCAGAGCCAGGCTCACCAAGTCCTTCCACCGCAGTGCGAATCTCCTGCAGCCGTCAGGGAGCTGGAGCTGACGTTCCCCGGTGACTCGGCCCGTCCCAGACATTGGTACAGCGTCAGTGTTCCCACGTCGCATGCTGAGCAGGGTTAGAAAGGCGCCGTCAGACCAGCCGAGGGAGGAAATGGACTGAAAAGCCATGTGTAAAAGCAGGCAGTATAAAGAGAGATTTATCAGTTGTTCTGACAAATTGACAGTGAAATTAAAAAGCTTAATTATTTCAGCATGAATTTTGAGAGGCTTCTTTTCCCACTGAACATATGAAAAAGTTTCAAAGCATTTTGCAGCAATAAAACATCTGTGACCCAATTTACATAAAACAGAATAAAATGGAGAGTTGTTATGGTAGCAAAGAGCACCAAGACGGTGTGAACTCTTGCTGCCTCTTCCATCCATAAATGCACCCTTGCGCATACAGCGGGCCACCCAAAATGTCCTTATAAGTCTTGAGTGTAGGGGCAGATGAGGAAGCAGGTTGTGTAGGACCCAACGCACCACCAAGCAGGATGTATAAAGGTACCTGACAGATCAAAGGCCAACAGAAGAGATGAGCTGAGAGTTCACTAATGGAAAGATAATGGCTTCCAGGGGTCTAGGGAGAAGATAAAATGAATAAATTTTAAGGACAAAAACACACTTGAAAAATATGGCACAAACACGTTATCTGAAAGTGTTGAATTATAAAGATTCTGAGATACTTCTTTCATCCCGCTTTGTGTGCTGCTAATGGAAAAGGGTGGGAGGTGTGGTGTGAAGGGTTTCATGGTTTATTTTGAAAGGTCTTCACTATGCCTGGAGCTTAGTCACAATGGATCAGGAAGTGCTTAAAAAATATATCTTTTGAAGAAAAATGAGATCCGATCCAATATACTCAATTCATATTCACGATTCTTGAATGATTTGAAGTGGATTATTTTAAACTGATATAAAACTTAACAGAAATCTGTTCTAAAGAATGTATAGAATATTGACATATGGTAATTTACTAATTAGAGAAAAAATAGGCAACACTTACTTCTGTAAGATGTGAAACTTAAATGGTGCAAAGAATTAACTAGATTGAATCAACAGTGAAAATTCTTGGACTTTGTGTCTTTGTCATTCAGTTTGAAAGTACTGTTTTCCGAGGGAACTTTCAGCTAATCCATGGTCTTAATAACAAGAACGTGAATTTAAAAAAGTAATTGCTTATAGATACCTTTAAATTAACTTTTTTGATCTCAAAAATTGATAAATTACACACGAATGCAGTGATTCTTAAGAGGAAGCACAATTTCTTGGCTGGGGATTGGGAACAAATCATATCTTTTATGTGAACTCACCTATATTTTATATATGATGACTAATTTTTTGAAAATAAACACTATAGGAATCAATAGCACACATCTTATCTGTGGGTCAAATGCAGCCTCTAAGTCACCGGTTTATGATCTCTGCCCCAAGTCCTCTGAAATCCGTTACAGTATAAATCCAAATAGGCCTTTGGTGGGTTAGACGACGCCCACAAACATTTCTTTATTCAGTCCACCAATTCAAGTGCTCATCTCTTGCAGAAACACCCTCACAATCACACCCAGAAATAATGTGTTACCAGGTATCTGGGCATTCCTTAGCTCGGTCAAGTTGACAGATAAAATCGGTCATTGTAATTAATAAAATATGAAAACATGACTCTGAATTGCTTAAATGTTAAAAAAATAGAAACAGAAATAATTAAATATTTAGAACTGAAA
>NW_012138858.1:2397305-2398045 GCF_000956105.1 Propithecus coquereli
CTTGGCAATTCACACTTGGAATATTTGAAAATATACTTTTATATCTGGTCAAATAAGTTCAAAGAAAACATGTTTGGCTAAGAAAGACCAATGAGAAACAGACACATTTGATTGCTACAGCAAATCTGGCAACGAGGATAAAAGTTTTGCGAAGTGGAAGCCACAGAGGAGAATACCAGTGCCATGGGACAGTGAGGTTGGCAAACTTTGCCAGTGACATAGAATAGAATAAAGAAAGGGGCCATTACTCTGAGATCATATGCCTAGGTTTATGTCCAAAATATAATGCAATATTCAAGGCAGAGTTAGTGAGAAGGACTGTGCCCATGAGGTCACAGTGACAGGCATATTTGGATAGGGCATTCTTGGGAAAGAACCCCGTTATATCAAAGGGGTTGGTGCTGGTCCTTTTTCTAAGTAGAGCTAGTATGAACAGTGTTTTCTATTCACCTTGCGTCTCAGAACTCGACAAAGCTGCTGATTCACCGAACCTAGAGTTTGTCTCATCCTCAGAGATCTGTTGAAAGAAAGCAGTAGACTTGGGAAGCTGAAAGGCTGCTTACTGGAAAGTTGAATCGATCCGTGCTAACCACATGCCTTCATGAAAACAGACCAGCTTTTTATGCAGTAATATTTATAATTTAAAAAAACCCTTCATCTTGATGCTATAAGTTAAGTGGGTTTATACAGAGACAATCTGAGAAATAGCACTTACGGCTTTACGATAAACTTCTATACCT
>NW_012138858.1:2398095-2399646 GCF_000956105.1 Propithecus coquereli
AAAAAAAGACTACTGGAGAGTCACAAATATCTTTTCCCAAAAAGTAAAATACTACATATTGCACTCAGAACAGAACAGATGGATCCTTTTCTAAGGAAAAAAAAAAAAAAAAAAAGACCATGACACCAGCATGGATGGCAAGAGAATGTCAGGTCATTACTGAGGGACATCCTTAACAGCAAATGTAAACAACAATAAGACACCACAACACACATGTTCGAATGCCAAAATCCAGAACACTGACAACACCACATGCTGGCGAGGATGTGGAGCAACAGGAACTCTCACTCTTCCACTTTGGAAGACAGTTTCACAGTTTCTCCTAAAACTAAACATACACTTACCATAGAGTCCAACAATCACACTCCTTAGATTTACCCAGAAGAGTTGAACAGATATGCCCACATAAAAACCTGCACAAGGATGTTCATAGCATCTTTATTCATAATTGCCAAAACTTGAAGGAAAACAAGATGTCTTTGGTAGGTGAATGGATATATAAATTGTGATACAACCAGATAATGGAATATTATTTAGGGTTAAACAGAAATGAGTTAAAAGCCATGGAGAGAACTTAAAAATGCATGTTACTGAGTGAAAGAAGCCAGTCTGAAAAGGCTACATAGTGTGATTCCAACTATATCACACTCCGGATGAGACAAAGCTATAGAGACAGTAAAAGATCAGTGGTTGCCAGAGGTTGGGGGTGGGGAGGTAGCGGGACAAATAGGTAGAGCGTGGGGGATTTTTAGGGCAATGGAACTACTTTGTCTGATACTGTAATGTGATACATGTCATTATACATTTGTTGTAACCCACAGAATGTTCATCACTAAGAGTGATGAACCCTTGTGTAAACTATGGACGTGGGTGATACAGATGTGTCAATGTGTGCTCATCCATCATAACAAACATACCGCTGCGGTAGGTGATGCTTATGGTGGGGCATGTGTGTGCTTGTGGGTGTGTGTGTGTGTGTGTGTGTGTGTGTATGAAGACGGGGTAATAATCACAAATAGTGATTATTTCAAGTGATTGTTTTCAAAAAAGATAAAGTTTGATAATTAAAAAACAAACAACCAACATCAGGTGATCAGAATAGAACAGCAATCCAGCACCAGCCACATGTGAAAGAGAAACCCAGAATCATGCCATTAATATCCACTGGGCACCCAATTTGTACCTCATCAAGATATTTACATATTCTCTTATCTGCATCTTGACAAAACTATTTTTGCAAAATCATCTTTCTGTTCTGCTACCTTGCTTTATGATCTTTTTACCTTTCTCTTAAAAAAATGTTTATTTTAATGAGTTATGCCCATTGGAAGTCACTGATTTCTTGACATTTCTGATTCATTATTTTTTTCCTAATTTTCTTTATTTCATTTAGTCATTATTATTTCTCTATACTGTTAGTTCAAGGTTTATGAGTCACTTCTGTTAGAAAATCCTTGATTGTCACTGTACTTTGAAGAGCTTTGGAAAAGTAGAGACAGTTTGCATTACTTTTGCATTACTAATAGCCTGTGTGTGAACTGAGCTACACCT
>NW_012138858.1:2404276-2405144 GCF_000956105.1 Propithecus coquereli
CAAGTTTTGCTGGCACTCTGGTGTGAGGCTTCCTATTTACCACTCTTAGCTCATGGTCCTCTGCTCCCATGACATGTTTGTTGTATTTCCTTCCTCCTGGGACCAAATTTCTTCTTCTCATCCTTTGTCTATTGTTCTAATGATGGTTTATTAGTGGTGAGTTCTTTCAGTCTTTGTGTAGAACTTGGTCTTTCATGACAAACACATCTATATTTAGCATTCGATTCTGAATGATAATTTGGCTGGGTATGAAATTCTAGATTAATAGATATTTTCTCTTAGCACTTACAAGATATTACTCCACTTTCTTCTGTATTTCACTGTTTAAGAATTTGGCTTCTAGTTTAATTTCTTTATGGATAATCTGCCTATTCTTTCTTACTGATCTGAGATTTGTCTTTAATGTTCTACAGCTTCATTCTGTTTTGTCTAGATGTAGATTTTTTATATTTTCTGCTAAGAATTCATTGCATCTAGGGATTCATGAGTTTTATTATTTCTGGAACAAACTCAGCCATTATCTCTTAAAATATTTCCTCTTCCTCATTCTCTGTAGTTTCACCTTCTAGTACTCTGGACAGACATATGTTGGACTTTTATATTTCATTCTACATACCAATCTTTCTTTTATAATTTCCTGCTTTTCATCTCTAGATAATTTCTCAGATGTATTCTCTTTCTCTCTTCAGTGACATCTAATATCAGCTTCATCCTGTTCACTACAGTATATTTATTTTAATGACCATATTTTTCATTCTGGCATTAGAAAGTTATGTCTAAGGATAAATCTGAAATTTATCCTGTCCACTGAGATTTTTATCTCAATTACCATATTTTTCATTATGGAATTTCTTTTTCTTTTTTTTTT
>NW_012138858.1:2405194-2407674 GCF_000956105.1 Propithecus coquereli
CGTTCATTGAGACAGAAAATAGAATCATGGTCGCCAGCAGCTGGGGATGGGGGGAACAGGGTGTCATTTTTTAATGTGTATACGGTTTCATTTGGGAAAGACGATAAAGGTTCCAGAGATGGATGCTGGTAATGGTTGTACAACAATGTGAATATAATCAATGCCACTGAACTGCACACTTAAAAATGATTAAAATGACAGGGGAGAGAGAGGGAGAGAGAGAGAGTGATTCCGACTTGGAGGGATACCGTGGGTAGCATCCATGTGGTGAGAGTATAAGGTGCTTGCGGGGATGGATTGGAGCCGTGTTTCAAAATGTTCCTGTAACCTAAGAGTTAGAATTTTTCCCCATGAGCACTAGAAAACCATCTGAGATTATTAATCAGGGCACTCTCTCAGTCAATTTTGTGTTTCCAATGAATTATTTTGGACAAAATGAAAATGGATGAAATGGCCACCGGGGAGATCAAGGAGGTCGGTCATGAGGCACCTGCAGACAGGACTGAGACTTACATCAGGGCGCCGGCACCAGGGGTTGGGAGAGAAGGGACAGATGGAAGATGAGCCTTTAGGAGGTGGAATTGGCAGAGCTCCGACGACCCATGGTAGTATTTTGAGAATTTCCCGAAGACACTCCCAAGTTTAATCCTCTGATTGCCAGTTGCACACATGCCAGTTGACATGTGTATCATTATCGTACCATGGCTCTCCTGAGAGGGGAACAGAAAGCAGAATCAGTGTCATAAACGCAGCTCTCTGTGCCACCAAGGTTAAGAAGGTGGAACAGATTTACAGCGATCTTGACAGTCACTGATGCCTAGCATTCTTCTGCTCATTAGCTCTGGTGAGGACCCACGGGTTTGGCCCAGAAAACATAAGTAGTATAAGTAGGCCCCTGAGTGCAACCCTCCGTGCTGCTCCTAGACAGCCAAATGCCTCTGGCTTTGACAGTGTTGTTCACTTGGATTCAGCTCAGGCCACAGACAATCTGCTTGCAGCTCTCAACTGCTCCTCAACCTGTGTCTCTCTTTATGGGACTTGTCAGAGCTCCTGCTTGTCTGTACCTTTGCAGAGATGGTGTGCGGGTCCATGACATGTGTCTGTAAAGCACTGAGGTCATACTCGGCTTATAGCAAGGAGCTAGTCATTTCATCCCCTCTTCTAACCCCTGGCTTGAGGTCAGCTCTCTGGTCTTTTACACTCTAAACTTTCATGCCACAGCCTTACCCAGTCACCACACTGATGCACTATAGATCCCACCAAACTGGCCCTCTAGCGTCCCATGGGGTGCTCCCTGCCAACTTCCTACTGCTGGTTGGAGAGGTTCTACCAGCAAAATGGAAGGAGCTGATGGACCCACTCTAGACCGTGTGGCTAGCTGCCTTTTCTCCTAGGCTGCCTAGCAGAGATAGATCTATCTTATTTTAACAACTGTACAAATGCTGATTTACCTCCATCCAATCCAACACGTATTTATGGAGGACCTACCATGAGCCAGTGATGGGCAATGAAGATAGAACAATAAATACAGCAGCTCTAAGTGTCCGGAGGTTTATCATCTACATGAAGGCACATAAATAAAGCCAACCAATTTAGAAAATATAAAATTGCATAACTGCTAAATAGGATAGACACACCCCTCCCAGGGCAGCCTTAAAGATAGAGTGTATTATTCTTATTAGTGAGGATGTGAGAAGTATGGACCAAGAAGTGTTTTTTTTTTTATGAATTTAATCATCTATAGTGAGGCTTAATTTATAATGAACAAAACATTTTAAGTGTACAGTGTAGTAAGTTTTGACAAATTTGTATGCACCCATGAAATTACAACCACAATCACGATAGACAAGGCTTCCTCTCGTCACCCCAACAGCTTCCCTTGTATCCTTCCCAATCAGTTCTCTCCCAGATCCCTCCCCCTTTCCCCAGGACAGCACTGACCTGTTTTCTAGAACTGTGATAGGATCAGTCTTTCCTAGATTCTGTACAAATGGAATCATATGGTATGTCCTCTTTTGTCTGGCTTCCTTTGTTCAGCTTCATATTTCTGAGATTCATTCATGTTCACTTAACAGTATTTCATTTCTTTTTATGGCTGAATAGCATTCTGTTGTATGCATATATTGCATCTTATTATCCATTGACATGTTGATGGACATTTGTTTCCAATTATAGGCTACAGTGAATAAAGCCATTGTGAACATTTGTGTGCATGTCTTTATGTGGATATGTATTTTTTCATTTCTCTTGCATGAATAACTAGAAATGGAATTGTTGGGTCATGTGGAAAGTTTCTGATTAACTTTACAAGAAATTGCTAAGTTTGTTTCCAAAGTGATTGTAACAATTTTATATTTTCGTCAAGAGTGCACGAGAGTCCCATTGGTCCCCACCTTTGATAACACTTGGCACTGTCAGTCTAATTGACATTTCAGCCATTTGAGTGGGTGTGTAGCTGTATCTCTTTGTTATTTTAATTT
>NW_012138858.1:2407724-2410189 GCF_000956105.1 Propithecus coquereli
TCTACCAAATAGCTGCTTTTGCATTGTTCTGGAGACAGGAAGCGGAAGAACAGAACACTGTAAACAAGATCAGGAAATATGATATTGGTCACAATCAAAGGCCTAGTATTTGTACATAACACGATCATGCTGTCTTCTGAGAGGCTTCCTTCTGCTGAGTCAGGATGTCAGGTTCTGCACCCGAAGCACCCACTTTGCTGGGGTGAATTTACAAAATGGCAGCAGAGAAAACCCTACCCCAAACCAGAGCTCTCGGCCCAGGCTTGGTTACTCTCCCCGCGGCTGTGGCTCTTGCCTTTGCTGAGCTCGTCATGTATGTGAGCTTCAGGGGCTGGGCCCGCTTTCTGCAGTCACACTAAAATGCCCTCATGCCAAATTTGAAGCAGCAGCAAACTTAGGAACATGGGCAAGACATTTTGACAAGAAAAAAAAAAGTCCCGTGACGATCCAAAGGTTTTCATAGTTAGGAATCATGTTAAGTAAGTTACATTAATCAAGATGTCTTAACATCAGAAAGCTACGAGGGAGGGGGCACTGCCATATTCCTGCAGTCAGCAGTGAAGGGATCTGTACAAATTGTAGGGCAGAGAAGCCTGAGTGGGCTCCCTGAGTGCTCCCTGAGTGCTCAGTTTTGTGTAGCATTTTAGCTCATTTAATCATTCAGTGTTACTCAAATGCTTATTCTGTTCCTACCATTGTGCTTCCCAGGGTAAGACAGACAGAGTGAGAGAAAGAGAGGAGAGGGGAGAGGGGATGGATTAGGGAAGTTGGTTCACACAATTGTGGAGGCCGAGAAGTCCCGTGATCTGCCCTCTGCACGCTGGAGGCCCAGGGGAGACAGTGGTGCGATTCAGCCCAAGGCCAAGGGCCCGAGAGATGAGGGGGCTGAGGTAAGCCCTGGAGTCTGGAGGCCTGAGACCCCGGAGCTCTGATGTCTGAGAGCAAGAGAAGATGAATTATCAGCTCCAGAAGAGAGAGGAGATTCTCCCTTCCTCCTCCTTTTTGTTCTATCCAGGGCCCCAATAAACTGGATGCTGCCCACTCACGTTGCTGAAGGCTGATCTTCAATTCCTCTCTCAGGACCGGGGAGTCGAGTGCTCAGAAAATAAGCTGGAAGCTCTATCCTGGAGTCAATTCTGTAACGATGATTTGGGGGTCACGTGTGACGTGAGTCAGCAGAAGGAGCCCTCTATGGCCCTGAGGTGCACTCACAGAATAGAAAAGCGCGGGTGTTTCGGAGAGACGGACACCGCGGCCAATGCAAACAGGAGCTTCTGCAACACTTCCCAGATTCCTGGGCGGCTTCATGGTCCTTCGTCCCCTCTCCTGGAATTCCCTAAGTCCACACCAGTTCCTTTCAACCCCTGCCATCTCATTTTTAGTTGACATGGTTTGACTGGGGTTTTATTTCATACAAAGGAAAGAACACTCACCCACAGAATTATGGTTGACTCTAAACAAGAGAACTGGAGAACGTTTCATAGAAAAGGTGACATTTACTTAAGTTTTATAGGATGAGAGAGTATTAGATTCTAAAAGAGTGAGACCCAAGAAATAAACCCTGACTTATATGGTCAAATAACTTTTAACAAGGTTGTCATGACCTCTCTCACTGGGGAAAGGACAGTCTTTTCAATGAAAGGTACTGGGAAAACTGGATATCCACATGCAAATGAATGAAGTTGATGTTTACTTTACCCCATATGCAAAAATTAACTCAAAATGGAATGAAGACCTAAACATAAAAATGAAAACTACAAAACTTTTAGAGGAAAAGATAAAAGCTTCATTATATTGGATTTGGCCATGATTTATTGGATATGACACCAGAAGCACAGGCAACAAAAGAAAAAATAGATAAATTGGATTTCACCAAAATTAAAAGCTTTTGTGCACCAAGGGACACCATCAACAGAGTGAAAAGGCAACCTAGAGAATGGGAGAAAATATTTGCAAATCATATATCTACTAAAAGGGATTAATATCCAGAATATATAAGGGACTCCTCAACAACAACAAAAATCTGATTCAAAAAATGGGCAAAGGACTTAGACAGACATTTCTCCAACAGAGATATACAAATTTCCAATAAACACATGAAAAGACACTTAATATTACTAATCATTGGGAAAATGAAAATCAAAACCACAATGAGATACCATTTCACATCTAGTGGATGGGGTGGCTGCTATACCCAAAAAAAAAAGAAAGAAAATAAGAAAATAACAAGTGCTGGCAAGGGTGTGGAGGAATTGGAACCTTTGTTCATTGTTGGTGGAATATAAAATGTGCAGCCATTCTCAAAAACATTTTGGTGATTTCTCAAAAAATGAAACAGATTTACCATGAGATCTAGCAATTCCTCTTCTGGGTATATACCCAAAAGAATTGAAAGACCGACCGTAACAGATATTTGCATATCAATATTCATAGTAGAATTGTTTCCTATAGCCAAAAGGTGAAAA
>NW_012138858.1:2410239-2412263 GCF_000956105.1 Propithecus coquereli
GAGCAGCGCACTGAATCTCGCCCATTCTATTTGAGACACTTCGCTTTTCAATAGGGAGTACTCAGAAGGAGATGAAAATTGTGCTGGCATCAGATTAAAAACAAGAGCAAAAAATGGAAACAAAATTGGTGAGTATCACTGGCAGAAGCTGAGGCTTATTTCTTCATCATTGTTAAATTTTCGGGAATTTATTTTTGAAAATTTCTATAGTGAAATGCCAGGCTCAGACAAGAACAATGGTGTGTTTAGTGACTGCTAATCAACAGTGATACTGATAATACATGTGTTTCAAAATGGAGAAGAAAGAAAGAAAGGAAGAGAGAGAGAGATGAAAGAAGGAAGGAAGGAAGAGAAAGGAAGGAAGGAAAGAAGGAAGGAAGGGAGAGAAAGGAAGGAAAAGAAAGAAGGAAGAGGGGAAGGGAGGGGGAGAGAAAGAGAGAAAAGAAAAGAAAAAAGAAAAAGTAAAGGAAAAAGGAAATAAAGCACCTACCCAAAGTGCAAGAACAGAACTAGTTTTAACAGTCACTCTTTTCTGCTCATCAAAATCAAGGCAGGGTCAGCAAAATGGTACTGAGTTATTATAGAGTCCTTTCCCAAAGATTCATGGCTGATACACCACAATCTCTATAGGTTTCTGAGCTAGAAATCCTCAGCCTAAAAGTTTCCATGGAAAGGATCACTTGCTTCCTGGAAATAGGGCAGGCAAGTGAGGGAGGTGTCCTTCGATTGAAGAAACTAACCCACTGTGGCTCCATTGCTCTAGTGTCACCACCGATGGTCAGGGAATTACTGAGAAGGGAGTGCTCTACCCAGGGACATTGTTTTCTTTCCAAGTTCATTTCCAGTGGGAACCCCCAAAGGTAGGATCACTCCCCAGTGCAGTAGACAACAGGTGCAGGAGAATCGATATCTGTGCTGCCTTTCTGACACTGAGCCACCCTCATGTGACAAATACCTGTTACACACTGTTAGAAACATTCTTGCACTAAGGACCTTTGGCGGGAAGGTCCCGAGATTTAAGCATCTGTAACACACCAGATGCAGAGCTGGGCCTTATCTCAGATACCATATTGTTCAGTGTTGTTTATTCTTACAAAAACCCTGGCAAGGTGGGGATTAGTCCACTTTGCAAATGAGGAAAACGAGATTTAGAAAGAGCACATATCCTCATCTCTGGACATAATAGTTAGTAATCATGGTGTCTTAGATTTGTTCCTGGCCCAAAGCCTCTCTGCTCTGTGGAAAATGGCAGAGTAGTGTGAACTTGACTGTAGTTTTGGCTGTGTTTGGGTTGCCTGCACTGACCTGTTTCCACACCCATTCCTAGCCTGGTTCTCTTTCTAGATAGTCTGTTGATTCTTTGAGTGACACTGACTCCTTCCAGTAAGTTCCTTTTCTGCTACGGGTATCTATTTCTGCTTCAGGTGCCTACTCAGGTACCTATCGTTTGCACCCAAGAATCCTGACTGCTGCAAATTGTGAGGGCTCATTGCAGAGGAAGGGTGGGTATGACCACCTGGAGGGACGACAGCACGTGAAGGAGGGCTGGAACCGAGACGGTGGGAAGGTCAGATTCAGGGGCAAAGGGAACAGCGTAGGCAAAGCCACAGCAGGCAAGTAATCGATGTGCTTTGAAACACTAGCCCAGTTTCAGAACCATTATAACTGGTTGGACTAATTCCTGCCGTCTTTTTAATTGACCTTCAGTGATAACTCTGTTGAAACGAATGATAATGTTTCCCAATTTCTCTTCATTTTCCATGAATTTGTCATAAGCAATCTTTTGTCTGGTTCCCTGAACTTGGGAATAACTGAATAAAAAGCCATGTGTGCGACTGAATGAACAGAGTGAGGTTTTTCTGTGTACATATCTTGTGGATACACCTACAGGCCTTTCAAAAATAGGAACTTTTGAAGCAAAAATCATTTTAAAATTCTGATCAAAGGTGTTAGTAGAGAGCTAGCCAAAAGCTAACAGGATATTAAATAAGAAAACAGAAAGAGAGAGAGAAGGAAAAGACAAG
>NW_012138858.1:2416223-2418923 GCF_000956105.1 Propithecus coquereli
GTTTTGGTTACATGGATTGCTTTTGTACTGCTGGAGTCCAAGTTAATATAAGTGTGCCCATCACCCAGATAGTGTACATTGTGCGAGTTAGGTGTGATTTCACCTAAACCAGGACTTTTGTATGCATATGAAGCATTAACTCTTCAACTGGTTATGAAGTAAAATAAAAATATTAAAGCTCACCCTCCCCCACACAGGCTGACTGAATGGACCACCTCTTGGCCAAGGGAATTGTCATGAGGAGGGAGGTCAGACATGCCTCATCACACCTCCCTGTCTTCTTGGGGACATCCTTTGTAACCCGTTAACAGGCCTAAGAATATGCAAGACAAACCTGCAGGTCCTCAATTTACATGACAAATCTATGTCCAGTGTCTTGTCTCTGATAAACAACTCCTATGTTAAAACATTGTAAGCCTTTAGACAAAGCTTCATGTCTTTAACAAATACAAATCAAAGAATCCTTAAACCCATCTATAACCTGTAAGCACCCCCCACCTTTGAGATGGTCCACCTTTTTGGGTCAAACCAATGTATGCCTCCCACGTATTGATTTATGACTTTACCTGTAACCCATGTCTCCCTGAAATGTATAAAACCAAACTGCAACCTAGCCACACCAAGTCCACTTGCTCAAGGGTTCTTAGGCGTGGCTCTAGGTCGTGGTCCTTAAATTTGGCTCAGAATAAATTTCTTTAAAATTCTTTTACAGAGTTTGGCCTTTTTTCCCGTTGGTCTTTGTTGATTCACAGTGAGATGTGATATTGTTGCAGCAGAGTTGACCGGGAACAAACCAAGTAGCACACAGAGATATGGCAAAAACAGGTTTTATTTCATGCCGGCCGGCAAGGCTCAGAGGGGAATTTGCTCTCCCCAAATTCTGAGCACCAGACAAAGGGCACAGCAGTCTTTTATACACTTTGCTTAAGGAAGGGGGGCACGATTACAACAGGGTTAACTTTAGTGAGGCAGAGTCCTAAGCTATTTCACGGCCTGGTAGTCTAATTGCTACAGGTGATTTATGAGGGTGACAACTGCTGGGGAAAAGTTGCAGGGGAGGAGGCCCAGGGAAAAGGTGCAAGGGAGGAAACTTGGTAATGGAATTTTCCACTTTAGTGGAATTTTCTGATTTTCCACTTCAATATTGCATTGCCCCAGTTATTTTTTTCAGGTATAAAACAAATGTTGTACAACTTTATGTGCAAATGTGTTTACATGGCAACTTATTTAAAATACTAAGACAAGTTTATCTGATTCTTGGAATCTCGTCTAAAACTCACATATCTCCACTCCAAAGCACACATTATGTACACTAATGTAGTTCTTTATCTTTTAAAAACTAATATTCATTACATACAGATGAACACACTGATCATACGTATTTACAGATGGAAACTGAATTATTGGCTATATTTTATTTACTTGTAATTTCCTCTTTGGGGTATCATTTTGTTGCTCATCTTACAGAAGCTTATATACTACGAAGATTTAATAAACTACTGAAGTATTTGAGGATAGTGATATCTGTTGTTTTTCCTGCTTAGTAGGAACATACACTGGCTGGTTGGTGATCTGCCGATTACAACTTGGAGTCGGCCTCTCTCTCACTGAATAAGGTAGCTGGGATTTCCTTGAGTCCTCATGGGACCTTGTCTCCACTTTTTTCCCAAAAAGCTGACAATGCCCTCGCACCCATTTCTGGCTCAAACACTGTCTGCGCAGTCCCCATCCTGGGACCTTCTCACTAGGGAACTTTGTAAGTTTTCCTCTTGTTTATTCAAAGCCTTTTATCAACTTATGACAGCATTTTTAGGATTTCTTTACTTTCTGGTTGAAAACCCAGGAATTTATTTTCTTCTTTCTAATATTTCAAGTTAAAATTATACTCCCTGTACCCCTTAGGAATGGGATGGCAAATACAAGACAGGAAGGCCCTGCATGCCCCGCTCTACCCATACATAGGAGACGTGGTTAATTGACCATGGCGTTGTTTCTATGCGGGCCCAGAGATGCTCAAGTCTTCTCAACACTGCCCTTCTATCATCAGCCCTCTGGAATCAACAGGGGAGATAAAATCTATTTACAATTCCTATCTCTATTTTTTCTCTCTCTCTTCCACCAAGTCTCTGTGCAAAACAGGATGAATCTCCACCACATCCCACTCTGCTCCCCTTGGAGACAGGTTCGTAGGCAGTTACCGTTACATGCTATAGCAGAGACATTTGCAATGAAAAGAATGGAAGCAACCACAGAAGAAAACGGTGTCTGGGTAATACAGCGTGTTCCCCAGAGATCGACTTTTCCACACCTAGAAAAAATAAAGTCTGTAAAAATTTTTCCCGTGGAAAGTTCCACCAAGGGAGTGCTTTTGCAGAAGTCATTCACAGATGGAGTGCTATCATTCCATGGATTTTGCAAAGAAATAGCAAAATTAGCAAAAAGCCTCAACATGACACATACCATTTTAGAGCTCTGTGAGTTAAGGTAGATTATTTCTATATTTTGAAGACTGAATGTTAATCAACTGCAGATAAAGACTGACAACACTTTATTAATATGTGCAAGCATTAAGCAACCTCGTCAGCCTGCTACAGAGAAGCACGTGATACAGGCATGAGACACACGAGCAGGATGGAGGAAAAGGACGTGAAGCCACTGTCCAGTGCTACCAACTTCCTAATGAGGACCAGTGGTAACTAA
>NW_012138858.1:2418973-2419941 GCF_000956105.1 Propithecus coquereli
ATGCAGGAACTTGTAGAAACACACAGTGGTTGGGAGGAATGGAAGCAAGACCAGGTCTTAGCTTCTCCAACCCTCTGACCTGGCTGTGATGCAAAATGGTCCTTCAATGTCCTTCCTACAGAATTTGTTCGGTTTTGGGACAGTCAGTTCTTCTACCTTCCCCAAAGGAATACACGAAATTTTGTTTTGAAGATTTTTTTTTTTTTTGGCAGATGCAGTGTTTTTCTGTGATTAGATGTGTCCCTTCCCAGTTTTCCCTTCAGAAAGACAGGATGGATCTGGGATGCAGTAAGAAGGCTTTGACTTTTGAAGCAAATGTAGATCTCTTGCATTTGCCTATGTTGATGCTCCTCTTGCTTTATGTTCATCTGGAGGATGAAGCACTTTGTGAACTCATCATGTTAAGTTCTGACCCCATCTCTAACATGCCCATGTTACATATGTAAGTGTCTGATGTCACAGCTGAAATTAATGGAATGTTTTCCAATCTTCATAGCTGCTTCCTCTGATAGAATTCCACACTCATTTTCTTTCTAGTAGAGATTCTAGCAATCTAGTAGAGATTCTAGATTTTTGTTCTTTTAATTTTGGCTATTATTTATACTTGGACAGGGATATTTACCAAAAGAAACAAACTCAAGCTATTATAGCATAAATGAAGGGTGAAGAAAAGGGAGCCAGTACATAGAATCAGAAGAATTCCATGGAACTCAGTCCTCTGTGTAACTGTCTTTCTCTGGGATGACAAGATACTTCACAGGTGTTCCACGTCATCTTTATTTTCTCTCTCTGGCTCCTGGCATCTCCGCAGGGCTCTTTGGTCCTGCTTTCCTTAGTAACTGGTCATGTGTGTCTTGGAGTCCCCCTGGCAGTGACTCTGCTTTATCTTAAAACTCCAGGGCTCAGCCTCATCTGATGCATTCCTGTTCGTCACTTAGCTTGACAGAGAAAAATCTGGGCAGGGTGTA
>NW_012138858.1:2423781-2475853 GCF_000956105.1 Propithecus coquereli
ACTAAAATGTATATGCCAGAATATTAAGTAAATATTAATTATAGGAGTAGCTGTAAAAAGTGAGATGTGGAAGAACAAATACATAATATGAGTATAAACACATAAAGCAAATCATACTTTGTTTGAAGAAAAATTCCAAGTTCTTAGGAAATGTCCCTAAATTTCTGACTGAAACATGGGATCAGATGTGAATGTTTCTTCCTCCTGATCTTATATTTTCCCATTATTTATAATTAGCATATATCACTTATTTCCCAGAATAATTCCTGAGATTATTTATGAGAGACTATACAAATAAATTCACTCACATGCAGCACCTCTAACTATTTCCAAATTTAGAACACCTCAACTCAATAATATTTGAAAGCTGAATATCTTGCCCCTTGCTGCTCTGACACAATATAGCTATGAAAAGACAGAGAGTAACTGTGTCTGCCAGGTGGAGGAGCTGCCCCGCCCTGCACGCACGGGCTTTGGGGACACCAGCGCCTTGACTGCAGTTGGGTTTTACACCCCTCGTTCAGTTTTCTTTCCCAGTCACGTAGTCTAAAAGAGCTAATGAGTGTCCCGTGAGGAGGCTTTCCTTAACTGTCTTAGCAGTACACAATGTCTAGAAAGAATGGTTCCATGCACTCATTTATTCATCTAGTAAACATTAGCTGGAGCTGGGCTTGGTGTTGGAGTTGGGGGAGTTAGACAGGTTTCTACTCTCAGGGAGTTCACAGGCTACTGGGTTAAAGAAATGCAGATGCCTACCCACAGCCTGGAAGCCAGGAGTCTACGGGACAGAGCCAGACACGACAGAGTTGACCGTCTCTGCCTGCAGGGGCAAGAGAGAGCCTGGAGGGCCTCACGGAGGAGATGGAGAATGGTGTCTTGGCCACACCCTGACAGATGCCAGGTGTCCCAGGTCACACAAACAGCACATGAGAAGAGGCAAGAAGGCACAGAAACTGGCTTGTGTCTTATAGTTATGAACAGGGGACGTGCTCACCAAGAGGACAGAATCCAGGTGTTACGGGATGAACCGTGTCCCCCAAATTCATGTATGGAAGTCCTAACCTCCAGACCTCAGAATGTGACCTTACTTGGAGACAGAGTCTCTACAGAGGCAATCAAGTTAAATGAGGTCATTGGGTGGGCTTAATCCAATGTCCACTATAACTGGTGTCCTTAGAAAGGGGGAAATTTGGAGACAGACAGACGCACTGAGAGGACGCTGCGTGAACATGAAGACAGTCATCTATTACGCAAACCAAGGAGAAAACCTGGAACAGACTCTGCTCACAGGCTCAAAGGCACCAAGCCTTTCGGCACCTCGATCTCGAACTTCCAGCCTCCAGAGCTGTAAAACAACAGATTTCCACTGTTTGAGACACCCAGTCTGGGGCATGTTGTCATGGCGATCACAGGACACTAGTACACCAGGTAACGGGCAGCTCTGGGCACCACATCACAGAGTGGGACATTTAACCTGTTGAAGAGGAAGCAACCTCAGAGGGTCCCAAGCAGAGTGTGACAGGGACAACTTGTTATTTGGGAGGGATGGTATGAATTCAGTGACCTGGTGAAGTTCAGCATGCCTTTCCTGATTATCTGCATCTAGATAACCCGGGTTAAGTGTTTTTAAAGCTGTGGTGTCTGCCTTCACGAAACTTCCAAGCTAGCAGGCCAAGGTTAAGTGCCAGATATAAATGACAGCAATGCACAGTAGTAGATGCTCAAATCGGGATGGATACCGAGAGCTACCACAGTGCAGAAAATGAAGAGATTAGCTTTGATACCTTTAGGAAAGTTCGGGACATATGATAAGGAAAAGACACAGTAATCTTTTGGTGAGGAAACAGTCTATCATTCAAAACATTATTGTAATAATTTACACACTTGTCTAGAGAAGTGTGGTAGCACTTGTGGCATGACTAAATATAGATATCTTAACGGAAAATTTCATATAGACAAAACCTACTGTATATGTACTTCTTTCAAAAGAAAATAACGGATAAAATGAAGTTATTGCTACTGTTGATATTTTAGAAACACCTTGATGTTGCCCAGTAGACAAACATGTATTTATAAAACCAATGAGGAAGACGAGAATTCTGCAGGAAATCCCGGAAAAGTAGCCAGATTGCAATGGTATCTGTCTGATGCATCGCAGGAATCCTGATCGTAGTTCTCATTCCTGGCCATACATGGGATGGATCAAGTCCTTCTGGAACCTTTCATCAGACTTTATGAGCTGTATCTCGATCTTCACCATTACTTGTTTTTATTTTGACCATCTCTCCACCTTGTTGTCTAACATATTGAGTTTCTGCTAGGAAAATTTAGCAGCAGCTTAAATTATACAAGGCCACGGGTTTCCAAGGGCTTATTTTTGTGTTCTGTTGAAGTCTTAACAGCTTGTGGCGCACACAGACAGGTGTGTGTCCGTGGGTGATGCTCACTAGCTCGGTTGCCTCGTATTATTGCAGTTTCTTCCACCACGCTGGCTACAAGGTGATGCGTTTTAAAATAAAAATTTTACCTAAAAGTCTGTGAAAATTTTCTGTTTGGTAATAGAAAACATACCGTTTCTTTTTATTTTGTTAATGAACAATTAGGTTTCCTACCCTATGAGAAAACAAAACAAAACAAACCTCTGTGATGTGTCCAGGGGCTGTTGAAAGAGGGTGACTCCCCACCTTTGAAGATGGAAAGCTGTTGTGAGCCGTGGAAAGAGATTGAGGATGATGGTGAAACCCCAGGCAAAATACTGAGTCACTGAGCGGTGGGCCTGTGACCTGTGAGTCCCCTTTCAATTTTCATGACACTGGGACATGTAAAAACTCCAGGTACCTCTTATTAAAAAATAAATACCTATGCTAGGCCTTGGGACAGCACACCTGCGTTTAATGTCCTGGCTAAACACTAGGGCTCAGGGCTTCCCAGCGCTGTCTGCACACGGGAAGCCCCTGGGAAGCTTTAAAAACTCTCAGTGCCCGCGCGGCACCCAGACCAATTAGACCAGCATCTGCGGGGTTGGGACCCTCGAAGCAGTATTTTTAATGTTCCTCAAGTGAGTACAATATAGCTGAGTTTACACCGGTATTGGCTCTATGTCGGGATAAGTCATTTCCACTGTCCTTACCTGGGGCTTTTCTACCCGTGGAATGTTCCAGTCTCTTCCGACTCAGGCTCAGGCTGCGTCAGAGAAAGAGAATGAAGGTGCTGAGTGACAGGGATTTCTGAGAGCCTCCTCGGTAAGCACCGTCCGCGTTTTATGACTCGAGAGGGCCCCTGACAGACAAGGGACACGGCCCTAGAGGGTGTCTGATCTCCCGGGCGTCTGCGGAAGCAGAGAGCTCAGCCTGGGGTTGAGGTTCCCCCTGTGGCAGGGAAAGGAAAGCGAAGTTAGCACAGGGACTCGCTCGTCACCAGCCAGCGTCCTTCCCGCCAGGCCAGCGCCGGCTCAGCCCTTCCTCCCGGGGACGCTGGGCCCTGGCCACTGAGCAGCAGGAGCCCGTGCAGGGAAGCCAGCCTGAGCGACGGTCAGTCGGGGAAAGAGGACTTGTGCGAGCGGAGGCGACGACTCCGAAAGCAAACCGTGACTCCTCTGGGCCCTGAACCCAGACGGGCGGCTGCCCGGTGGCAGCAAGGCCGGCCCGCGAGCGGACGGAGAGGCAGGGCGAGGCCCGCGCTCGCAGGCGCTGTCGGACCCGGGCTTCCGATGGGGGCGCTTCGACGCCCTTTCGGCAGAAGCAGGTGAGGATTTTGAGACAGCAGCCTTCCTTCCGCGGGGACGCCCAGAAAGCTCCGCTCTCGGTCGGCTGTTCTCCCAAAACGTGTGGTCTGCCCCACTCACTGGGAAATGAATCCTGAACTGGTAAAGCCTTTTCCTTGTGTCCCGCCTTCACCTTCGTGTCTCTGGGTCCCTGTTGAGGTCTGATTCATCCTCCGTCTCACTTAGTACCAAGCACAGTGCTTTGCAAACGAGCAGCACTTCTTAACTCTTTTTCTTTCAAGGCAATAGTAATTTGGGAAAATCACTGCAACTGGGGGGAGTCTGAGGAAACACAGGTGTGCAAATGGGGTGTAATAAAGTCATAAATGAAGTCAGGAGGGCAGGGGAGGAGACCTCTCTGCCTCAGTTGCAGGATGCCGGGGGCGTATCTGTACCATCAGGGCTCCCTTTTGATGCTAGAGCCATCTGTGCATGGACCTGTTAACGCCACCAGTCTGTGTGCTTTTAGATGGCAGCGCCCCAGCCCTCTTCATTTTAAATCAGGTATATATTAATACTAAGCTTCAGGGAGGACTGAGAATATTAGAACAAGAATGACATTAAACATCAGTATTCCAAAATAAACTTGGATCTCACTCTAGAGACAACAATTGTGAAAATCTAACTTTTTAATACTAAGTTGTGATGGCATGGGGAATGCAAACTTATCATAAGCCCATAGAGAGAACAAGAAACAAAGTCCTTCTAAACAGCAGCAGTGCCACCACAGACACTGGGCAGCTGTCCTGAGAGGCTGGTACAGGAGTCCAGGAAAGACAAGATGAGGGCTTAGCCATGTGGGCAGAGAAGCAGCAGGGAGAACAGGGACCAAGAAGGGCCTGAGAAGAGGGAGGGCAGAGGCCACACTGGAAGGCATCCATTCAGGCTTCCTAAGTCTATGGCACAGTCGTTAATTAGGATTCTCCCAGATTTCTATCTGGGTAAAATCCTAAGTTGTTTTGTGTGCTTGTTTGTTTAGAGATGGGGTCTTGCTATGTTGCCCAGGCTGGTCTTGAACTCCTGGGCTCAAGTGATCCTCCCACCTCAGCCTTCCAAGTAGCTGGGACTGCAGGCGTGTGCCCACCACACCTGGCTCTAAGTTACTAAATAGTGTTTTCACCTCTCATCTTCTGGAGAGCCCTTTTAGGGCCTCTGAGCTACCCAGAGTATCCCTCAGGGAGTCACACAGATACCAGGGAACATGTCATTGTCCCATATCACTTCTCTTAGGAAAAAAAAAATTGAAATTTCCTATGACAGCACAGAAAAATAGAACTGAAATGTTAAGCACACACCTGCATACTGAGAAGGTTTTCACCTCTGTACTTTTTTTTTAAAAGCACACCTACAGTTCCATCATTTCCTGTGTTTACTTCTCTCCCCAGAAGGAGCATGCCAGAGTTTACACCCCTTCTTTCTTCTGACCGGCAGGAGGTCTGGCCACCCATCACCGGGACAGCTGGATCTTAGTACCCCCTCAACAGGCTGGATAACTCAGACCTACCTGGTTGCCTCACACTTCAGTCAGCACCGCTGTTCAAAACACCAGTTGTGAAGGAGGCAACCGTGATTGGAGCAGGTGGGCTGTGTGGGCTGAGATGTTGCACCTACAAAATCTGCAGAGAAAAAGAACTTCATGGTGCAGTTCACTGCACTTTAAAACACACACAGACAGACTTGCATTCACTGAGAACCTAGAACAAGGAGTGAGCGAGCCACAAACGGGGAGCATCACCAGCACAAAGGCAGCGCCTTGCCCTGGGCTCAAACTCCAGAAATGCCAGAATGCAAACATCTGAAATGTGTGTTTCTGATTTCTTTGCTGTATCTGTACAAGCTTCTGGGAGGTGGGGAACTTGACTTTCTCATCTCAGCATCCTGAGCCCTGCACATTGCCTGTGGGCACACAAAACACGCTGAATAAAGGAGAGACAGGGAAGGAGAGAGAGAGAAAAACACAAGGAGGGAAGGAGGGATGTTTCCTTCTTCCTTTCACAAAAGAATTCACCGTGTGGTCCCCTTAAATAGTACGCTTCCGGGGCCAGCTGGATGGCAGTTTAGAGACCATTAATTACCTGACACATCAGGCAAGCATCAGAAGAGAAATTATAAAAATAGTTTCTATTTCTATAGCAATTTCATACTTGCTTTCTCATTTGGTTCTTGAGTCTCCTCCGATTCCAGTTAAAGTATTGGAGGTTTTGTTTGGTTTTGATGATACAGAAAAAGTGGGTGATGAAATATCTCACAATTTATTCCAATAAGCAATTGCAGAGTATAACTCAATTCACAAAAATTTATTCTTTTTTATTTATTCATTCATTTTATAAACATTTTGTAAGTTCCTACCATGTGCTAGGCTTTGTGCTGGGAGGCCCATTTTGGCTTGTAATTTGCAACACGTAATGCAAAGCATGATATTTCTTTTTAAGCAATAAATACTTAAGCTGAAATAATAGCCTTATTCTTTATCTTTGTAATCATATGTAAGTTACCTTTCTGGTACCTTAGCTTTATCACAAGGAAAGTAGGGGAGATGATACATACCTGAAGCATTAACATGAGAGAAAGATCAAAAAATAATAAAAACACCCTGCACTTGCTGGGAACACAGTAGGTACTAGGTAAAGTTTTATTTTCTTTTCCTCTACTAATTCATAAGTTAGGGCCAGATTAACCGATTAATAAACATAGTTACTCTTGTTATGGTAAAAGACATAAGTATCAGAATTTCCAAGGTCGGGTATCATCTTCTCCAAACAAAGCAAAGTTGCTAGAGAAGCCAACACATACGCTATCCTGTGCTACTGAACTCCAGGTGAATCTCATTGCAGGTGCTATGAGGTTTCAAAGGACAGTTCTCCATGGGCTGGGCTCATGATAAAAACATTATTAGAAGATGTAAGCTTTGAAATACACATGAAATATGGGAACATTCCTCCAAAGAAGGAAGATGCGAGGCTTCCCTGGCAAAGAGCTTGGCATGATCAGAGATCCCTCAGCAGCCATGCCCCTAACCTCCGTCCTCGCAGTGGGTTTCCATTGCCTCGTTCGTCATCACTCTCTAACAATGATGTTTGCTGGGAATCTTGTCTGTAAAGCAGCCGTGGGTTAGGAGATAAAATCCAGTGGCATTCTTCCTCATGAAGCACATGCCATGTTTTAAAATAAATGGATTTCATTGTTGTTTATTTTAGGGATGAATTTGATATAGGGAGTGTCTTTGTTGGACACCCCCCGAACTCCAGATCATTGATTCATTCATTTCGTAACTTATTTATTAAACATACTGCAAAGACCATATTAAGTTAAAAGCAATTTATAACTTAGTTCTTTTCTGCTACTGCCTTTCAAACCTGCTGTATATTTTCTCTCTTCCTTACTGCACTACTTAGGGTTCTCCAGAGAAAGAGAACCAATGGGAGAAATACAGATAGATAGATAGATGATAGATAGATAGATAGATAGATAGATAGATAGATAATCATAACTGGCTCATGTGATTATGGAGAAGTTGCACAATCTACCATCAGCAAGCTGGAGCACCAGGAAATCCAGTGGTGTAATTCAATCCAAGTTCAGAGGCCTGAGAACCAGGAGCACCAACATTCAAGAGCAGAAGACGGATGTCCCGGGTCAAACAGAGGATACATTTGCCCTTGCTCTGGCTTATCACTGTATTTGGGCCTCAACAAACGGGATGATGCCACGCACATTGGTGAGGCCAGATCTTCCTTACTCAGTCTACTGATTCAAATGGCAGTCTCTTCCAGAAACTCCCCACCAAGGCACAACCAGAAGTAATGTTTCACCAGCTCTCTGGGCACCCCTTAGTCCAATCGGTGTGACATGTAAAAGTAACCATCACACTCCCCAATAAAACACAGTCCCATCATTTATCTGATCACTTTCAGACGTCAACAAACACCCTCATTTCTCAGTGTTAGGAAAATTAGTCAATCCTACTATCAAAGCTTCAGTCTTTAATTCAATATAAAGTTTTCTTTTTTCTCTCTACTCCTAGTGCAGGCCAGATTTGTGATTCTGAGGATGAGCAGTAGGAGAGACGTAAGGCTGCTCCCTCCAGCTCCTATCCTGTAAGCTTTAGTTACCGATTTCTGCATGTTCTAAAGGAGAAAGAAGTGGTTAAACATGATATTACCATTTTTGTTGAAATGAATTATAAATTATGAATTATAAAATGCAACAGAATTTTGATAAAATGAACACACACACACAACATACGTCCTTAATTCTAAAGCACGCTCTTGCATTATATACATAATTATGTAGAATTATGAACAAAGTACATTGCAATCTTGACTTCTACCATTGCCTTTCATCGTGGGTACCTTCTGTATAGTTGACTCCCAAATACTGGCCCTTCCCACAGAGCACAGCTGTGGGTTCCTGGGACACGCTCAGTGCTCTCCACATAAACTTTCCCCTAATGTAGGCCCCATATTCTTCACCTGACTCCTTCCAACTTTTCCTCAGGGCCTGTTTGTGGAAAACCAAAATGTTCTCGGTTTAGCAGCTTCAACAAAAGGCTTTGGAAACACAAAGTTTTCCTTATAATTATGTCAGTTCTGTCCAAGATGTAGGAATCTGAAAAGACTATTATTCCTACCTTTATATCAACAAGAAAAAGATAATCTGCAAAGTCACAACTTTTAATGAACCCATAAGACAGCTGAAGTCTTAGTGGAGACAACCTGAAATCTAAGAGAAGACTGGCACATTCAAGAAACAATGGAACACCAGCACTTGTTTACCTGAGACAGGTGCTGCCAATCACCAACTGTCAACCACGGTATAACAAGGGACAGTGGAATACTTCTGGGAGAGTTATAAGAAATTAGAGAATGAATACCTCTGAAGCACAGTAAGAAGAGAAACCTAAATCAAGATGGACCAGACATTAAAAACTTCTGACAAGCCAATTATCACCATAAACACAAGTTAATAATAGAGGAATTTGAATCCTATGGTGTACTATGATGGTTACCATCACAACAAAAAGTCCCACATTCAGCTCAACTCCTTAGGAGATTAACTTAAACCCCCACACTAAGACCTAGCAGTAAAACAGGTATATCTATTTTCAGGCATAAAGATTATTTACAGCAATCTCTAGAATCTTACACAAGATGTCTGGCTACAACCAAAAATTACGAGAAACAAACAAATGCAACACACTTCCAAGAGACAAAGTAATCAACAAAATCAGACTCTGAGATGACACAGGCATGGGAACTAACATTCAGGGAATTTAGAACAACTGTGATTCATTTATTAGAGGCTCTAATAAAAAATGTAGACAATATGCAAGGACACACGAGTGACTTCAATGGAGAGATGAAACTATAAGAAGGTATAAACGGAAAAGCCGGGCTTGAAACATACAAGAGATGAAATGTGCCGTTTATGCACATACTGGGTTGAATAGTGTTCTACCAAAATTCATGTCACTTGGAAGCTCAGAAGGTGACCTTATTTGGAAATAAAGTCTTTCTAAATATAATTAGTTAAAATTGTGTCATACTGGATTAGAGTGGACCCTTTATCCAATAACTGGTGTCCTCATAGGGAAGGGAGATTTGGAGACCCAGAGGCACACAGGGAGAGGGTGCCCAGGTGAAGAAGTGGCCAGAGATTAGAGTGAAGCTGTCCCAACCCAAAGAATGCCTGGGGCAAACAGGAGTTGGAAGAAGCAAGGAAAGACCCTTCACCAGAGCCTTCAGGGGCATCAGAGCCCTACTGGCACCTTGATTTCAGACATCTAGCCTCCAACCTATGAGAGAATAATTTATCTTCTTATAAACCACTCAGTTTGTGGTATTTTGTTCTGGTGGCCCAACAGGTTCATCAGTATCTTCACAGAGCAAAGGAATAAAACTGTGAACCTAGACATAGGTTAGTAGAAATTATCCAAACTGATACCCAAAGAAAGAGTTTAATACATTTTAAAATGAATAAATCATCCAAGAGCTGTGGGATAATATCAAACAGTATGAAAAATGTCACTGGAATGTCAGAAGGAGAAGAGGGATATAATGGAAGAAATATTTGGATAATTTTCCAAAATTAATGACAGATGTCAAACCATAGATCTAAGAAGCTTAGAGAATACCATATTGAATAATTACCAGGACACACGCATACACGCGCACACATGTGCGTGTGTGCGCACGCGCACACACACACACACACACACTTGGACACACCATATTTAAACTACAGAAAATCAAATACAAACAAAATCTTGAAGAAAGATGGAGAGGAAAGAAAGACACATCCCGTACAGAGGAGAAGAATTACAGCGGACTTCTTTTCAGAAACCATGGTATCCAGGAAATAATAGAGTGATATTTAAAGAGGAAAAAAGAACTATAAACCCAGAATGCTATACACATGAAAATTTGTTTCAAAAATGAAAGAGAATTAAAAACCCTCTCAGAGGCTGGGCATAGTGGCTCATGCCAGCCATGCCCGCGCTTTGGGAGGCCAAGGTGGAAAGATCTCTTCAGGTGGAGAATTTGAGACCAGCCCGAGCAACACAGTGAGACCTTGGTTCTACAAAAAATTAAAAATTAGCCAGGCGTGGTAGCACACACCTGTAGTTCCAGCTACTTGCGTGGCTGAGGCAGGAAGATCGCTTGAGCCCAGGAGTCTGAGGTTGCTCTGAGCTGTGTTGATGCCACCACTCTAGCCTGGGCGACAGAGTGAGACACTGTCTCAAAAAAAAAAAAAAAACAACAAACCTCTCTGAGATAAAAACTGAAAAAATGCACTGCCAGCAGAGCTGAATATCCAAAGAGGATACGACACCAGACAGAAACTTGGATATAAAAAAAGAGGTTAATAGCAATGGGAAAGGAAATAAAGTAAAAACTAAAGTTAATATTTCTCATTTTTAATTGCTCTACTAAGTTCCTGGAACTTATCAATGAGTTTTTTAAAATCATAGGATGCAAAATGAATACGCAAAAATCACTTTTATTTCAATGCCAATAAAGAATTGGAAATCAAATTTTAAATGAGCACCAAAAAATGAAATACTCAGCTTTAAATTTAGCAAAATGAGTGAAAAATTGATATGTTGAATATGATAAAATTTACATGAAAATAATGAAAGACCTAAATAATGGGGGAATTGTTCATGAATTAGAGGCCTCGGTGTTGCTTAACATCAATTTTCCCTTAAATTGATCTACAGAATCAACGTAATTCCGATCCAAATCCCAGGAGGAGTTTTAGTCAGTATCAACAAGCTCATTCTAACATTTATGGGAAAGGCATAAGAACCAGAACAGCCAAAATAATTTTGAAAAATAACAAAAAATTTAGAAAACTCATATTACCTGATTTCAAGATTGACGCTAATGCCACACAATTCAAGGCAGCACGGTGTTAGGACAGAATGTCCCAGCTCAAAGGGAGAGAATGAAGAGTTTAGAAATAGATGTAAGAAAATGTGGTTGATTGCTTTTTGACAAAGCGGCAAAAGCATTTCAATAGAAAAAATAGTCTTTTCAAAAAAGGGTGCTAGAAAAATCTTCATAAGCAAAAAGATGAACCCTGATCCATACCTTGTACCTTATACTAAAAATATTTCGAAATACATCAGTGACTTGATTGTAGATCATTAAGACTATAAAACTTCTAAAGGAAATCCTAGGAGAAAATCTTTGTGACCTTGGATTAGAAGAAGTGTTCTGAGATAAGACAACAAAAGAAAGAAATTATTGACAAATTAGACTTTATCAAAATTGCAAACCTTATCTTTGTGAAAGATACTATTAAGAGAATGGAAAGACAAGGCAGAGACTGGAAGAAAATATGTGTAAATCACACATTGGACAAAGGCTTTGCATTTAGAATATATGAACAACTCATAAAACTTAACAATAAAAAATCCTAAGTGAAATGTAGGCAGAAGATTTGAGCATTTCATCAAAGAAGAAATACAGTTGTCAAATAAGTACAGAAAATGATATTCTTCATCATGAATCATTAGAAAACTCCAAATTAAAGCCATAATGAGACACCACTACTCATGTATTAAAAATGGTTTAAAAATAATATTACCAAGTACTGGCAAAGAGGTGGAAAACTGGAATTTTTATACCTTATGCCTGCTGGTATGAATGCAAAATTGTAGAACCACTTTGGAAAATGCTTTTGCGAGTTTTTAAAAATATAGATATACACTTGTCATATAACCCACTAATCCCACTCCTAGATATTTACTCAAGTGAAATAAAATCGTATGTTCACGCGAAAACCTCTAAGTGCATGTTGATAGCAGCCTTATTTCTAATAGAAAGAAAAGGAGAGAAAAAAATATCTTCCTGCTGATAAATGGATACACAACTATAATATATTCATATAACAGATTAATGATAAAAGGGCTAATTGTCAAATGCATTTTGCTAAATGAAAGAAGTAAAAGGCTACATACTACATTATTCCATTTCTATAGCACTCCAGAAAAGGCAGAAAAGTGGGAAGGTGAACTGCTCAGTCACTGCTGAATTTAGGGGTGGGAGGAGGCGTTAATTACAAAGGGTCAGCACAAGTAGATTCTGAGGGGTGTTGGAACCCCCTTTTGTATCTTGATTGTGGTTATTTATTCATTTGTCAAACTTATAGAACTGCACAGCACACAGAGTGAATTTTATTATATGCAAATGTAAAACTAAATGAATAAATACATCCTGTTACAGTGCATTCATTCACACATTCAATTTCTCATCCTTCATGTTTATTATATGCCAGGAGGTAAAAATAAATGATCAATAATAGTCTCAGAAGAAGTCACTATAAAACCTCTGAAACAGGCCTAGCTGGATCCTGGAAAGGCTCATGAGATTTAAAGAAATATTTTTTTTAAGATTATGTCCACACCCCAAGCTCCTAGTATATCTTCCCCTTTAATCTTTACACACAATTTAAGAGTAAACTTTTCCTTAAGTTATCTAAAATCTCTAAGTAATTAATGATGTGTGGCCTTCAGATATGATTTCACAAGTTATGAACGCTTTGTTTTATAAAGCTATATTTCTTCTCTCTGTTGGAAATGGAAGGACAGTTAATGGTCCTGCCTAATGATATTGATTATTAGGTATATTTTCACATTTAAGAATATAGCATTTTACTGTCCTATACTTAAAATGATATCTTCTGTAATGATAATTCTCTTTTATTATGCAATTACAGCCTTTCTCATCTTACAGATTAAATGATTAATTCTCTACCCTAAAAAAATACAAACTCTACGCATCTTCATCCAGAGCAGTAATTCTTCTCCTGACGGATGTTAAAAATCATACCTGCACATGCTCTCTATGACTTAAACTTTTAGATGCTCTCTATGACTTAAACTTTTAGGATGCATAGAAATACATGTAAGGAACAAAACGGCCCAACTTGGGTCTGACCCAAGGTCTCTAACAAGTGCATGAAAACATAAGAAGGCCTTTCTAACATGTTGGGGGAACTCTCTTCACAATCTAAGCTAGTTAAAAAGAATGTACTCATGTGTCATTTCACCTGTGATTGCCAGACCAAAGCTCTAACATTGAACTTGTCTACACCCCATTAACAGGAAAAATTAATCATCTTTATGGCTCACTTTCTATTTGAAATGCTTCTAGGCCAAATTATATGGTATCAATAACAAAGATAAACAGTGAAGTGTCTGCAGCTGGACTTGCAGCTTTCATGTGGGCTGGCTGAGAACAGGTTTTCATCCCACGGAGCTGATACCTCAGTAGTTTCCAGAATGTGCCTTTGCACTCACTGGGGGCTCCTGTCGGCACCAATGCAGTGCACTGCTGAGGTCAGATGGAACCAAAGATCTTTTGCCTTCTAGGAGCTTGCTGCCCAGGTCAGAGAGAACGCTAACACGAAAGGATTGAGAGATGCTTGGGACCAAATGGATACATGATTAAGGACGGCAAGATAAATAATGAAAGCCACGCCTGCTTATTTCACACACTGGAGATTTCTGAAATAGCTTTGGATATGTCACATATTGATAAATCCAGCCATCTTTGTCCTCAGCCAAAGGACTTTTTTTATTATTTAGTTTTTCATGTATATAATTTCAAGATATTTATGGACTGCTTTCTAGGAATCTATAATAGAGTTGGGAAAACAAAGCATATACATACAAAACAGTTAAAAAATAACTGAAGGACAGTTAAACCTGAGAATCCAAAAAGGTAGCAGATACAGAAGCCACAAAGGGTACAGGAACTCAGAGAGGCGGGAGAGTGAAGCCTCCAGATTGCCCCGAGGCTCCTCGGGAAGGACTCAAATTGTACCAAGAAGAAGAGAGGATAGTGTTACAGAACAGAAAAGGCACTTTATGTAAGTTTTAAATTCAGGTAAGTTATATAATGTTGGAAACAACATTATTCTCAGAAATGGGCAAAACGACTTCTGGGAACCTCAGATTCACGTCCTTTAAGCCCATTGGGCCAAGCATATTGCCCAGCACCCTTCCAGCAAACCAGAGGTGTGCACTGGTTGTCCCCTTTGGGTCAGGGAACCGCCCCTGGACTAACCACCTAGCCACAAAGATAGGCTGAGAAGACAGGTCGGTCTCAGCCTCGGTTGCAGATTCATTCCAGGTGACCGCGTGGAACAGAGGACAGGCAGCTCTTTGGAGGACATGGGGTGGACGGCTGTCAGAAGTGACAGCCATCTCCTGCATCTTCCTGCCAACCCCTGTCCACCATGACGTCCACCATGCTTGCCCTGGGAAAGTCCGCCTCCTTTCTGTTTCCTGTCCGTGCCACCTTTGTTCCAGACTCTAAGGCCAAGACTCTGCCCATATTGTTTGTCTCTGCTGGAATGCTATTCCTCTTTCTTTCTTCTTTTCAAACACCACCCACTCGTCAGGCTCAAAGCAAGGCAGCGTCCTCCATGAGGAACTCCCCTAATTGAGATGCTTCTCTCTCTGCTCCTCGCAGGCCCTACAGCCCGTATTCAAAGAACGTTCATGTTCCTTTCACCCAGCTTTCCCAGTACTTAAGATTGTGCCGCAGCCTCTCCAGCACCCACTGTATCTGCTATGTCCCTGTGTGTACAGGGGTGCATATCTTTTATCATTAGTTTTTGTTTGTTTGTTTGTTTGTTTGTTTTGAGAGCAGGGCACAGACATGAAGTGCCATCATCCCCAAATACCCCAGTATGTATTTGCCCAGAATATAACTATCCTCCACCTCCCCAGGTCTGGATACCGACATTCATACCACACTACCATCCAATCTGGAGACCCCCTTCAAATTTCATCAACTGTCCCAAAAGTGTCTCATTTTACTCTGTCTCCCAAAATCCCACCTAGGAACGTGCATGGCATTCAGTTCTCATGTCCCTCCAGTCTTCCCCTACATTGCAAGGGTGGTGCTAAAACAGTGTCCAGTGTATCCTCACGCATGGTCAGACTCGGGCCATTATTTCCCATCAGAAATCACACAGAAATGGCACTGTGCTCTGCTCTGTGTATCACACCAAGTGCATGTGATGCTGGCCCACCATGTAGACCTTGGTCACCTGCTCTTGTTGGTGTCTGCCGGTTTTCTCCACTACAAAGCCATCATTTCTCCCTTTTTAATGGATTAGTACTTTGTGGGGTGATGTCACATCAATATCCTGCTCCTCATGAAACCTCCACTCACCAGCATGGCCCCTTTCTGATGGGTCCCCCAGATGGACCACCAGCATGCCCAGCTGCTAACAGTGACTTTCTGTCTCCATCGTTCCTTCTGTGTTTGTCATCCAGCATCTATTCGTCCATTCATTTATGCATCTACTATCTATTATCTATTTATCCATGTATATGTGTATGGACTCATGGTTTTCTATTTTGCTCAATTTATTTATTCCTATAGTTATTTTTTAATGCTCAAATTATCCCAAATTTACCCAGTGGTAAATTTGTGTCCTCTTGATACAATCCCTTTACTTTTTAATTAATAGAGTCTTCTGTAAAGCAGTTTCAGATTTGCAGAAAACTTAAATGGAAAGTAGAGATAGTCCTTTTCTACCCTCGTTACCTTCTTTCTCCCTGGCTAACATCTTTGGTGCGGTACGTTTGTTACATGTCTATATATTTTTAATTAGAAAACTTCATTAAATACATGTAAAATAGGAAATGAAATAAGAACATGAATCAGATTTCTCTTATCATCCATTTCATAGATAAAATTATTGTATGTTCTATGCTCATAACTTAGAAATCATGTTTATAAAATATTTTCAAACCAAGAGAGATACATGATGAACATTTTTCTAAATAAATATTCCATTACAATGGTGACTTTTAAATGAGAAGAGAAGGAAAATATCTTCCCTGGATGAGTAAGGAGAATATAAGAAACACTTGACACTTTTAAAGATATACACCCACTCAGTCCAGAGATTCTGATACAGTGCCCATGGAAGTCCTACTTTATATAGTACTTGGGCCATGCCCTACTGGGATAAATTGTATCATCAATCATAAAACTTTTCTTCCTTGCCATGGAGGAAGCACAGTCTCAAATCTTAGATCCAAGGCTCAGATCAAGCAAAGTGATTCGCTTTGACCAGCAGAACATAAGCAGTCATGGCCTCTACCAAGTTCAAGTACACAAGTTCAGAGGCATTGCAAGCTTCTGCCAGCCTCTTGAGCTTTTGTTCCACCATGACTTATCTTAAGCCTGGGTGCTGGAGGGTTTAGCCCAATCTTCAGGCTGAAGCCAAGCAAGCTTAGCAAAGCAGAGCCCAGTAGAGTCACAGTAAACCTGCAGACCCATGAGTGAGAAGAAAGCATCTATTGTATAAGCCAACGACATTTGGGGATTCTTTGTTACTGCTGCAAAGCTGACTAAAACAGCCGTAAACTGTTCACTTGTGGAATAAATTCCAGGGACCTTAATCCTTAGGTCCTTTGTGCTATATTAAACCTAATTAGCATGAAGTTTTGACAGGTGATGCTGTTTCTCTCAGTAGCAGAGATTGCAAAAGTTAAGAATCAATCAGACTTCTTTTAACACTGGTATATTCACTTTTCTTTGTTAAACTGGTTTCTCTAGACACACACACAAATATTGGGAACTGACAGTCATAGTTCTGTAGTCCTGAGCTAACCAAGTCCAAGGTTTCCAAAGTATGGTACTCATCAGTATCATTTGGGGAAATATTTAAATATTATGAATCCCTCGGCAGGTCTCACTTAAACTGTCTAATTCAGAATTTCTGAATTTGGGTTTTATATAATCTATCTAGGTGCTTCTTACCTGGCCAGCTGGGCACATTCTGGGGAGCAGTTCGACCACTTCATTTTATAAATGAGCAAAGAGAGGCTCTATGATAATTGAAAGCAATGATTTGGAAAAGGACAGCTACAGAGATGTGCTATGGAGACAGGAGGCATGGCCAACAGTTGTCTAGAACCCAGAAGAAAGCAAGCACAATCGTGTGGCAACAGGTAGTACTAGGGCTCAGCAAAATAACATTTTGCCCAAGAAAATTTTATATTACATTTCAACACGATAGCACTAATTACTTTATAATTTTGCTTCCTCATTTTTTTCTTCCACTTGTGAATTCACTAGAAACAGACAGAATGTTTATAAATGTGCATGTAATAAATAAATGGGTGGACAAATGAGTGAATGGATATAATCTATTTCCAAAACAGTGATATTAGAATAGTCTTTTTATTTTAAGTCTAGATCTTTAAAAAGTAAAGCTTTAGCTGTCTGGAAAATTGCTCATGGAGCACATCTCACTCTACCAACAAATGAATGAGATCTTACTCTTCCATTTTCCGGGTGCATCCATGGGAGGATATGTGAGTAACAGCAGTGTAGGCAACATCTGTCCCCCACAAATGGTGTTTCCTCTGAATATTATTTTTCAATGAGACAATATTGCACATTGAGAAAAGTATAAGACTTGGAGTCAGCCAGAATCTTCCACTCACCGCTTCCTTAACCAGGATCCCACATCTCTTTGAGCTTTTATTTCCTTCTCTGTAAAATGGAGAAAATACCTACATTATAGGGTTTGGCCTGGTAAGAATCTGGCCATAAATAAATAGCGCCGGCCAGAGTCTAGAGCACGGAAGGTGACAGCAAAGGTGTTCTCGGCACCAGTTTCCTGGCTCAATCCTCAGCACTTCCCTTCCTGTTCTCTACGGGACCCTCCCAAGTACTGGATGAGTAGCCGTTGAATCATGCTAACGCTGGCGCTAGGAAGCAAAGCTTGCAGTGCATGCTGGCACCCAGAGCAAATAGCCTTGTGGAAGTTATTTCACATTTCACCTGAATAATGCTGATTTCCTCCCAGGTGAAGAAAAATGCTGGTAATTTTCACTCACCCCTTTGGATTTTATTATGAAGCGACACTCACGTCTTTGTGTGGCTGCTCTGTGAAGAACTTTCTCCAGCCTCGCAAACACTCGGGCAAAGCCTGTGGCACTTGGGCTGGCCTGGCACTTCCCCAAGCCCGCACCTGCATGGCTGCTGATGACTTCCCGGCTCTCAGCACTGCTGCTCCAGAGCTCGATTTGGGGGAAGAGGGGTGTGCGTGTTGTTCATTTTAACCGCCCTGCTCCAAATACTGAAGGCGTCATTTTTCCCACATTGTTTTGGAGAGTTCATCGGCGCTAACGGGCTCTGTCCCTTAAGCGGCACGGTGGGAGTTCCCTTGCAAAGCAGGAGCAGATGAGATCCTGTGCAGCCACCCTGCAGGCCAGCAGCCACCTGGCTTGCCCCTCCAAGGGCTACACAAGATGCTTCCCAAGGAGCCCAGTGCCAACAGCTGCTCCTGTGTGGCTGCTTGGCGACCCCAAGCTGAGAACCCCGGGCATCAATCTCCAGGCAGGATAGGCTGCCACATCTGCCCTCCTCGTGCATGCATGTACACATTGACGCATGCATGGTGCACACACATGCAAACATCCCCCCACACACACATACACAGGTGCATCCATACCCATGCACATGCATGCACACCCAATGCACACTTGCACACGCACCCACACTCACACCACACACACACTCTGAAGCACACACTCCTGGGCTCATCGCCAATTGCGATTTCCACACAGGCCAGCTTTTCCCCAGGTGTATTAAGGACCTGTCACAGCTAGAAAATGTGTGTGGCTCATGTCTGTGCCCCAGACATCATTCTTCCGGGCAAGAAGCTAGGAGAGCGGAAAGGGGGCATTAAAACATGCACATAATGTAACAATCTTAGTAAAACATCCCCAAACTACGAGATCTCTCCGACAAGAGGCACGGCTTCCTGAGAGTCAAGTCAAAGTCTTTAACTTGGTCTTCAGGGGTTCATGGCTTGGCCTCTGGCAGCTTCTCTGCCCCCTTCTCCTCACAGTGCTGCACACGCCTGCCCACCTGCTGCGAGTTCTGCCTCTGTCATGCACATTCTCAGCGACTACTTGGAGGCTCGTGTTCTCTGTTGCACTCAGTGAACTCATAAGCATACTTCAAATCCCAGCTCACACGTGCTCCCCTCTGTGTAGGGCTTTTCTCTTCACCCCGTCCCCATCCCACAGTGGGCAGGAGTAGTCCTCCTCCTCCCTGTACTCTCAGAAGCTACTGGGCTCTTCATGCATTTCATTTCTCTCCATAACAATAGTGCTGCAATGTATTTAAATTGTCCTTCCCACTCATCCCACATTGGAGGAAAATGAGTCTTAGAAAGGCTGGAGGAATTGTACGAAGCCGCCTCACTTCTAAGTGGAAAAACTTGCATTTGGACTTACACATCTGGCTTCCAACGCCGTTTCTCTTTCACGATACACTTTGCCTTTCTTGACTCCAACGGTGCTGAGCGGAAGCCTTTGTGACAATGCACGCAGGGGTTACCCTTAGCTGTTTATGAACGCGTCCTGTGTCCACACTCACGCCAGGCCCTGGACTGACTGGGAACAGGACCTGCGCTTTCTGCATCACTATCCCGTGCTCCATGGGGCTAAATAATGAGAAATGCCTGTCACTCCTGAGAACCAACCTTCTCTGTCACCATAACAAGAACATCTTGCACTAAAGCTCCTCCCAGATTCTGAAGTACCTTCACGCTTACTCCTAACAGTGGCAGTGCGAGGCAGAGAGAATAGTACTTACAGACCACACATTGCATTGCACAGATGAAGAAACTGAGAGTCAGAGTGGTCGACTTGCCCAAGCAAACAACGCCAGGGAAAGACAGAGGAAGGGCTTAGGCACCGGACCCCACTCGTAATCCAGTGTCACTGCCCCTCGATAGAGCAGCCTCCCGAGCGGCTCCGTGCATGGTTTTCACTAGGAAGCATATGGGTTCTGAGCCCAGGCTACAGTTGCTCACCGCCTTGCCATGTGGTGAGTTCCGCGCTTCCCGCCCCAGGCTGTGCTCCTCCCAGCACGACCTGCCCGACGGGACGTGTGCTTCCCTCCTCTGGCTCTGGTGTAGAAACAGTGACTGCACACAAGGTGACACAATTGCATTCTTCATTTCCCCGAAACACGTAAGTGTCCTTCCACCCTTTCTTTATCCAGAGAATCTTAGCAGTGATATATGATTGCATTATAGAAAAAAATAGCTTCTTTATTAAATGCTGGCATGAATTAACATGTTGAGGTCTGTGTCCTTCAGACAGTTAAAGGCTGATGGTTTCAAGACTGGGCCTGCAAGGCGGCTGCCACCTCTTCCCCATGTCCGCCTGCATCCATTCGCTTATCGAGGCACCTGCGTGCTGGGACGGGGAAAGACAAAGCAGAGTGTGCACGGGGTGCACATACTGGTGGGAGGTTTGTGAGCGGAGAGCAGGGACAGGCCTGAGCAAACTGACCTGCAGTGAGGGGCAGGGACCTGCTTGGGAAAAGGTTCTCTCCTGAGCAAGGACCAAGACTGACCAGCCAGCCTTCGTCCAAAAATACTGTGTACTGAGGGGAGAACGACTGACTGTGTGAAGCCAAAAAATCTGAGCTGCTGCCCTTAGGATTTCAGAAAATTGCACTGTAGGACCCCTTGTTAGAGAATTAATGCTGGACAGAGCCCTTTGCTCCGATCTCCTGGGGGAGCGCATCTTCTAGTAGGGCGGCGGCTGATCAGATGCCCAAAGGGAGCAAAATGCAGCTCGAAGCCACTGCTCCGAGTAGAGTCCCAACAAAGACAGGCCGAGAAGTCAGCCCAGGCTAAGGGGAGAAGAGGAGGACACTCCTTGCCCATCCCTGACTCCCAGCGCGTCTACAGGAGGCTACGGAAGAAAAGAGAGGATCAATGACATAAGCAGCCCACGGGGACAGACAGCAGAGCACCAGGCCTTCCTTGGGATGAAAGGACACTCCCGTGACTCCCGTTAGGCCCCTCCCATCACGCTGGGCGTTTAGAGTGGTCTCTGCAGTAAAAGCGATGTGCAGAGATCCAGGGTCAAGCTGGAGCCCGCCCCCTTCCCATTCAGCTTGGCCACCACAGTGGACTTTTCTTGAATCAAACCATGTCCAGGACAATGTCAGCTGTGAGTGGGACCAGAGATCCGACCTGACACCAACCCGCAGTACAGAGCAGATACAATATCCCTCTCTCACTCAAAAGACAGCCTATGGGTTACTGACCTCAAGGGTGTTCTACAAACTCTCTTAAACATTCAACAAATCTAAGTATCTTCCCTTAGTCTTGAAAAGACAAAAAATGACACCCCACTGGACATCCTCCTTGGTGGCATAAGAACATAGCACTTCTCACACCCAAGCCACAGACATGTCTTTTGAAATATTTTTAATGCATTTCTATGTTTGGTTTAAAAATGGATAATCACAATAATAATCCTTGGTTTAAAGAAAATTCTGAATCTCATCACCTGAAAAACATGCATACACCACAGATCCTGGACCTGAAAGAAGACAGCACAGCTTCAATTCTCACCGCACCTGAAGGGAACAGCAAGGTTGTTGGAGAGCTTGAGAAAACAGACAACAATGGCCTCATTTTTCTTACACTCAAAATTGTAGCTAGGACGAGTACGCTGTATCTACCTGGTGTATGGAACACAATCAGCTGGGACCAACCAGCCACGTGGCCAAACCCAGCCTCCCATCCACCTGATGAAGTTCTTCCCTGGAGCACGGCCACACCCGCTGGTCTACGCATCAAGCTGTGGTGCTTCCACGCGGTAGTAGCAGAGCTGAGCGGTTGTGACAGATTCTAGATAGGACGAAAAGCTGAAAATATCTGCTACCCGGCCTTTATAGAAAAAGTTTGCCAGCACCTGCCAAAAGCCATCAGTGTGGACTCACGGATGTTTTTAGCCATATCATGAGACAGGAAGTTGCCTGGCATCAAAGTGTTCAGGTCTGGGGGCCGTCAGCCAAGGACAGTAAAAGCAGGGGCCCCGCATCAGCACACCAGCCCCCAGCTACGCAGAGCCGTGCTGTTCGCCAAGCACTGTTTGCCATTATCCCTACAATGACCTTCCGACTGCCTAAGTTTAAGATTTGTGGCTCAAAAGAAAATAGTCACCCCATCGATTATACACAAGTGCTAAATTTACGTCACACTGTAGAATACTTTATCCTCCTAACTTAATTTATAATTGCTATTACACTAGAAATCCTCTGATGTTAAGAAATCTAAACTTAGGGGAAACCAGCATTTATTGAGTTAGGAGCCAACCATCAGGAAAGGTAATTTCATAATGTTTTCATTATTGCACACATCAAAAACAATCCTTTTTCTTGAGGGGAAAATTGAGGCTCGGAGATTCGGTAACATTCCCACGGTTACCCAGAAGTTCATGGCACACCCGGCCTTGGGAGCCTGGTGTGTGGGCTTCCAGAGGAGCCCTGGGGCCGTTCCAGGCCTGTAGACCTCTGCCGCGGGTCAGAACCCGCTCTCCAACTCATTACAGCCAAGCATTCCACCTCATCGTCCCCGAAATGCCCGGGTGCTTCTTCGACACAAAGACAGAGTACTTGAAGGACTTAACCATTAATCAAGAGGCTCGTCCCAGCCTCCTCCTGACACGGAGCGTGGGGCCCCTGCGGCTGACGGGCAGTGTGTGAGAGTTGATAGAATACCCACGCTGATGGCGGTCACAGTCGGCTCTGCCAAGCAGAGACACCCGCCCTGGTTTGATGAGAGTGATGATTTTTAAAGAACCTTGTTTGAAAAGAAACAAAGGGCATTTAACAGCCTGCTTTCTGATCCCAGTCTGTCGCAAAGAAGGCACATTATAGAAACATTAGCACTCAACTAAGGCTGAGGCAACCCCGGAATGGGTGGTGGGGACGGCAGAGGTGATTTATCAGGACCCAGGACCAGAGCTGCACACGAGCAATTCTCCAGATTCCCCACGAGCTCAAGGCTTTGTGCCCACACGGATCAGAGCCTGGCATCTCTGTGTACACACGAGTCCCCTCCCCATTAGGGCAAGTCTCAGGCCTGGCTTGGGCAGAGGGTATGGGCTCAAGATTATGCTTCCAAAATGAGCAGATGGTGCGACCATGTTCCATGTGCGAGAGAGATCACGCCCAGCTAACATGAGCATCTTGACAGAGCACCAAGTAACGCATTCATCAATCCCGACGTGGCAACTGACAGGCGCTGCCTGCTGGCCGCCACCCCTTCACAGCATGGCGAAACCTTCCAATTATTGAGGTCACAGATGTCAAAGCCTTCCTAGCACATATTCTAAAATGTCAAAATCACCCTTGGCATCTCTTTCTTTATCTCTCCAAGATAAATCCTAACACTCTCATCACATGTCCAAAGCTTCCACTGGGGGTTGGATCTTCTTTGGAAAAATGAAAGGTATTCAAGCTGAGCACGGTCACCTCCACCTGATCCTTCCCACCAGGAGCCAGCGCTTCCCTTCCCTGGCTTCCCTCTGCTGAACAAGCTCCTGTCCCCACAAAAGGAAAGAACCCCAGCCTGGAAACTAGCAACCCCAGATCCTACTGGCTGCTAGTGCACTAACTTTGCAAGTCTTGGTTTTACAAGCTTTAAAATGGAAATAATTGCTGCTGTTAAACCTGTCTTGCTGATATGCAGGGAACATTGGAAGCACTTTGCAAAACATAAAATAATCCTTATCAAGACAAAACTTAATTCATTATGAATAAATAAAAGTCTGTTGTCGATTCTCTGTCACTAGATGGAATTGTCCTTTTGCCCCTGACATCTTGCATGAGCTGGGCAATAGTGCGACTCACAGGAATAGTCAGGTGAAAGCCGGCTAAGCCAGGAGCAGGTGCCATGGAGGGTGTGGTAGATACGCCCGAGCACAGTGAAAAGATGACAGTGTGGGAAGGAGGGAGCAGAGGAGAGGCACAGGCTGGGGGACACATGTCAAGGTGAAGGGTCGCTGTTCAGGAGAGCAGACTGAGATGCAGCATCTATGAACAGAGGTGTGGAGAGGACAGAAAGGAGAGGAGAGTGTGATTGTGACACTCTGACAGGTACGTAACTAAATCCTTGGACTTGGGGCACAGGGTGAGATGCGTCTTCCTGGAGAGCCAGCCTGTGCCATAGGATGGAAGTTCTATGCCAGGTGAGATGCCCCAGCCTGGCCTATGTCATCAAATTTTTCATAACACCAGCTTTGCTGTTCACACCAGGACAAGTTGGTCATCGTTGTGTCCTCCTGCCACTCCCTTGGCTTCCCCACTGCTGAGTCCCTTGAAAGAGGCAGCTGTGTTCACTGCCTGCACCTCCTCACTGCCCATCGGTGCTTGCTGCGGATGACATGGCAAAGCTCACCAGTGAGCCACTGAGCGCGGCACGGAGGGCTCGGCCTGCAGCTCACTGGGTTCCTCCCTCGTGGGGGTCTGGTCATCTGCCCTCTCCTTCCCCCTTCTGCATGAGCCCCTCCTCCTCTCAAGGAAGCTGGTCCTCAGGAATGTTTCCCTGCCATCCCTTTCCTGTCATCTCATGGCATGGTAGCCTGCAGAATCCTATAGAGATCCACAGTCTCCATTCTATACGTGGGGGCGTGTGTATGTATATGCACGTGTGGCGAGTGTGTTTGTGTGTGTATCCATACCTGTACATGTACACGCACACACACACACACACACACACACACTGAGGACCTCCAAATTTGCCTTTCTGACCTGTACTTTTCTCTTAAGATCCAGCATTGAATGCTAAGCAGACACCACATCTCGTTTTTGTTTCATGGTGCCCTTTGAGATTAGTGTGTGTTTAGTACGTTAAGTACTTATAAATCTTCGTTGAAAGAAGGAAGGGAGGAAAGATGGAAGAAAAGGAAGGAAGGAAAGAGAGAGGGAGATGGAGGGAGGGAGGAGTGAAGGAAGGAAGGGCGGGAGAATCCGGGAAATGACTTCCTGCAGAGCTCTCACCAAATGTCTCCCAGAACCCATGAGCTCAGTGTTTTCAAGACTGGCCTCATTTTGCCCACACCCCCACCACCCACCTCCTCCAGCACCTCTGTCCCATGAAATGCATGTCACTTCTCCCGAAGTCCCCGTTCCAGCTCTGGCACCACACCAGCTTCCTTCTGCTCACACTCCCCTCACCGCCCCAGCAGATGGGTGGCCGGTTCCTGACAATCGCTCCGTCCCCTCTGCAGCTGCCACAACACAGGCTCTTGTCACTTTCCTCCTAGAGTCTGCTGTTATCATCTCAACCCCACCCACACTCAACAAACCTTCCCAAGCTGACAAAGTCGTCATTCCCACCTCAACCCCGATCACGCCACTCCCCAGCTTCATGCAGCTGCAGCAGTGGCTCCAAATGGCCTGGAGAACACAGTGCACACACACCCAGCGTCATCCCAAGGCCAGCCGGGGCCGCACCATGCCCACCACCACAGTGTGGCCTCACCTCCAATCGCATAGTCCAGCCTTTTCCATGCCTCCGTGCCTCGGCTCCACCCCTCTTTTCCTGGACTTCCTTCCCTGCCCCACTGTTTGCCCGCTCAGCACCCCAACCCCCTTGTGGCTCACTGCACCTGCCATAGGCAGAGTGACACCGCCACAGGTTTACATCTCAATCCCTGGAACCTGCGGACATGTCACGTTACCTGGCAAGAGGGATTCTGCAGATGTGATTAAACTGAGGATCTTGAGAAGGGGCCATTATTCTGGTTACTTGGGTGAGCCCAGTGTGGTCCCCACAGTCCTTATAAGAGGGGAGAGATGTGAGATGACAGAGCAGCGGTTGGCACCATGGGCTTTGAAGATCCAGGAGGGGCCACAAGTCATGGAATGATCTGTGGAAGCTGAGAAAGGCAAGGAACTGATTCTCCCCAAATCCCCGCTCTGAAGGAACAGAGCTTTGCTGACACTTTGATTTTAGCCCATAAGATCCCACTTCAGGGTCTGGCCTCCAAAACTGCAAGATAATCAATTTGTACTGCATTAATCCACTAAGTTTATAGCAATTTGTTGCAGCAACAATAGAAAGGGAATACAATACCCAAACTTCCCTTCAAATCACATATCTAGGACACTTTATTTACGTATTTACTTTCTGACAAGGCTGTTTCCTTGCATGACATTGGAAACTCCATGAGGACTGGAGACTGTTTAATCTTTGGATTCTTGACATGATACACTATAGATATTTATCCGAAGAGTAAATTAACTAATACACACACGGTACACACCAAAAGTTCCAGTAGGTATTCAAATTGGTTGATTAACATAGTAAGTACATAATACCTAGAAGCAGACTTAATATTAAAAACCACATTAACTGAAAAATGATGAGAAATGAAATTGAGAACGGTTGAGAGAGCCGGACTCCAATTCTGTCACCAACTACCGAGGAGAACTTGAGAAAACCATTCTTTGGGTCAATTTGTTACTAAGTGAAGGTATTGAATGATTCCATGATTTCTGGAATCATCCAACATTAAAAAAAAAAATTATTTTCAAAGAAAAATCATGGTATAAGTTAATGTAACTTAAGTGTTATAAGTTAAATGACTGAAATGTTATAAGTTGAAATAGCCCTATTTTTTTTAAAGGTGAGGATAAGCTTAAGGAAATGTTAACATTTCAGATCCTCATTGGGTTAAACACAGGAGTCAGCACTGCTGGGAAAATCAGCAGCGCAGAGTAAGAAGTCAGAAAGACAAGATGTAAATATTGCCTCCACCACATCCTGGTGATACAAATTTAAAGAAATTAGTTAACTTCTCTGAGCCTCGGTTTCCCCACCACATGAGGATAATGAGGCTCATTCCCTGCATGCAAGCCCGCATGGGACTTGGCATGTCGTGGAAACTCAAATAGCTCTTCCCTTCCCCTGCTCTCTTTAGAGTATTAATAACGCCTCACAGTCTAAAGCGTTCTGGAGCTCTTTCACATACATTTTCTCATGTTACCGACATCGCAAGTTGGCAGGGGGAACTCTGTCTCAGTCTGTAAAAGAGATTCGTAAAGATGACAGCCACGGAGGAGCGTGTCCAGTCACTCGGCCGGGCGTTGAAAGGACAGCGAGCGCCCCGTCCTCATCGTCTACAATTCCAAGTGAACAGGCAAGGCCAACAACTGCTTATGGACAGAGGCATGAACCCCTCCGTGCAATCTCACATGGGAGGGGTGCGGGTGGGGGCCTGGCAGGGTCCGCCACACGAGGAGAGCCTCAGGAGGAAGGTGGCACCGCCAGGCTGAAGCAGGCTGGGTGTGCCACCTGAGGCTGGGGGACTCCAGGCCCAGATGCCCAGCAAAGTGAGAACTTCCCAGGCAAATGTCACAGGAGTGTCACGTTAATACTGTCTGGGCTATTTTGACAGGAGGTTCCTGTCTTACTGCTCAGGATCAAACCTGTCGTCTCATTTACACGCCATCTTTCATCTTCAGATTCCAAGGAGCTTGATAAAATCAATGTATCAATGTCACCTTCCTGTGGAGTCATGCTGAATAATCTAGAACATTTTTGCATTTATTTGAAATAGTTGAGGCTCTGTCAATACGAACAGATATCAAATAGGCACATCTTATCATACATAAGAAAATCGGAAACTCATTTTAGGGAGGGGCAGGTTAATCGCATTGCTAAGGTAGCCTCATATTTGCAGACAGAATTCTTCATGTAATTTATTTCAATCTCGCTCTGTGTGATTTTTAAAACACAAACTATGTTTTATTTATGTGCAACTTGACTGTATGTTTACTTCTTAAAATGAGAAATTCCACATTTTAAAGATACGAAAATCATTTGCAAGTTGTCTATCTTAATAGTTCATTTAGTAGTTAAGGAAACTGAAACACAAGGAAAACAAATGACTTTTAATCACTTAAAAAGTCATTTTTAAATGATTGCACGGCAAGGTATTGGCCAAGCAAGGAATATTGCCACTACTCATTATATCAACAATTTACATTTTTATAGAGCAGTACAAGGCGAAAAGCAGTTTCATATATATTCGTTCATTCTACAACTGTTTATTCATTGCAAATGTTACCAGGCCCTGCGGGTACAAAGAGTTGGAACCAGGAAGACAAGGACTGAGTATGGACATCGCGTCTCATCGAAATCCTTTACTGAACCCGGATCTAGTCAGTTACTGCCCCTCTGTGTTCCACAGTTCCAGGTGGAATTAGATTATTACAGCTACCAAACTTCATTCCACAGGTCTCATCAAGTGTCTTTCCCCCCAGTCAGCACTGTGAGGTTATGGAAGGAAGGGATGTTTTCCCTTTTGGCATCCTATTCTCATAGCACGTGCTTAACAAATGCTGGCTGAAACAAACCAGCTTTCCCTTCTAGAAATATTACCAGTGAATGGTGCTATAATCACTTATTGCTTACCTCAGCCTCTCAAGTGGAGCTAGAAAAATATTTTATGTTTAATACATAATTTAATATTCAATATATAATTTAATAAGTATATATAAAAAAATTTCTGGTTTATTAAGGATCCTGAGCATAGTGGAAATGAAAAGGCCTTATGAATCATGTCAGTAAATTATAATAGGAATTCCATTTATTTTGAAATTTATTTGTAAAGACTTCTAAAATAGGGTTTGTATTACAATGTGATAATTACAATTGTATTGATTAAAATTATTAATTTGAAAAAAATATATTTAAAAAAATCCAATCTGCCACTGGAAACATCACAGTTTCAAGCCTTAACTTTCATTTCGCCTTCCAAATAATCCAGAAATAATTATGCATTGCAAAAAATCCACCATCACGTCGGATCGTCAATTGCCAAGTCAACCGTCTTTACTTTCCTGAAGAAAATGCGGACTCTTGGCAGCATTTAATCACTGCAAACCTTCACAGCTTTCCCCATTACTGGTTTCCTGCTGCAAATTTCAGCAGATTGGACACACGAGGTGTCACTATATTTAAAAGTTCATGCTGAACGTTTTGCTCAGTTGGAAAAGATTAAGAGCCCCGACGACGCGGTGCTTCCAGCATCTGCTCAGGTGAACAGTGGAGCTGCTGACCCCGTAATGCGTTCCCTGCTGGCAAAGACAATCCCGACACTTCTCCATCCACTTCACAGAAAACAGGTAAAAATGAGCCATATTACATCTCTGAATGGCAATTTCTCTACATTGTATTGCTTTTTTATAATATCCCAAGCTGCTCACACAAATAGAAACCTATTTTGTTTTATTTCTGCAAAGGGAAATCTCCTGATCCTGAAAACAATAGACTTTTCAAGGTAAATTATGCCTGAATGTGTATAATATCAATGCAATAACTTGAAGAAGAGAACAAAATTTGGTAAATTGGCTGGTTATTTTGTCAACTTCTTGCCAAACTGTTGGTTCAACTGGCTTTTTCCCACTGAATTGACAGGCTCGAGTGCTGCTTTTCTCTCTGCCAGTTCACTGCACAAGAGTTAGTTCAAGGTGAATGCTTCATTGCCAAGCAGCCACTGCATAAAATTCCTAATCTCTTCTCTCTCCACTCCACCCCATGAAATCCTACATGTCTTGTTGGTTTTGCTCAACTACCACTTCTTCCAAGGAGCCTTCCCCAATTCCCTGAGTCACAATTATGTGGTTCTTTTTACTTCTGAAGTCCATTTGTGGAACCACTGATAATAGTTTTTATTTCATTCTGGCTATATTATAAAAATAGCATGTGTTTATCACTCCTCAGTAGTAGAAACCGTGTCTTATTTATTACATAACAGATTACACTGAATTCCACAATACTAAATAGTAATTAGAATCAAAGAGTTACTTTGCTTATCTATGAAAAGGAAGTTGCCCTTGGCTCTTTCCAAAAGTTTTCAGTCTCTTCCTCTGCTTGGTTCATGCATCATAGTCAGCAAAACTTTAGGTGCTGGGCCTCCATCTGTCTGTTCGCAAGGAACATGGAAGGATAGAAAGTCCAACAGAACTGATTTTTCAACAGCTGTGATGAGTGGCTGCTTGCGGGCACAGAGACCGGGAGTTCCTAGTTAGGACGGCTTCCACGTGGAAGGCTCTATGGAGGCAAAGGCAGCTTGTTCAGGACAAGGATTACCTAATGTTATGGGGATTGCTAAGTAGACAAGGAAGAAGCACAGAAGATAAGGTTTATATGTTTTGAAATATCTCTTTTTGCCTTTTTCTTTTTTAATCCAATTTCCTTCCTTCTAGCCCTTCTACCATATTTGGCCAGTGTAAGGGGAAGTCTAGCTCTGTCTCTACTACTACATTGCACGTTTGCCTAAGGAACTCATGTTCTCGATCTCACTCCCCACGCTCTCCCATGAAGTGGATGGTCCATTTGTCTTCCAAGGGATGTTCAGATTTGCCAAGGTACAGGTAACTTTCTCTAATGGGTATGATCCAATATCCTAGATCTCAGTGATGCTATCTTGGAACCCATTTCCAGGATAACAACATTAATCCAATCCTGAAGATGAAGCCCTCAGTGGCCTGATCACCTCTCAATGGTCCCATCTCCTAATACTGTTCCAATAGCAATTAAATTTCAACCTGAGTTTTGGAGGGGACATTCAAACCATAGCAATAATCTACTGCTTACCTGTTACCTTTACCTGCATAATCCTATGTGTATTTAACAGTTTCAAAACTATTAATAACCCCTCCTCCTTTTCTTGTCCTTGTCTTCTTGCATTCCGCATTCCCTATTCCTGTTCTGGCACCAGTATCAACCCGGCCTTTCAAGTCACAAAGCTGGACATGAGCCTAATGCTTCCCTCTTACTCTTGTTCCATCTCACACAACCATTTCCTGAGAGGACTCTCACTCGTTCACCTCTCTCCATGCACACCAGCACTCACACATAGTTCAGCCTCGGAGTGTGGCCCATAGGACTTGCAAAATAATTAATTTTTTCCTTTCTGTGTTTCCTCAGTAGCACGATCATACTATAGCAGAAACAATCTTGTGATTCGTGTAGTTTCAATAAAACTCCAATGACTCCCTTTAGCCCATTGGATTAAGTCCAAACTCCCTGGCAGGATATAAGAATTTGGCCACATTCTGCCCCATACCTCTGTCTCTAGCCAGTGCCCTGGGACTACACCGTCTTCTTGAATATCTCCATGCATGTATACGTTTTGTCTTCCTCTGTGTTCCTGGAGCACTCCTGCATATCTCTGTTTGTTTTATCAAAAGTTAGAAATTTGGAAGAGATGCTGAAGAGAGAAGCTGAAGAATGGACTATGGCAGAAGTGGTGGGGATAGTGAGAAGGGAGTGGACTCAAGCAATATTGCAGATTTAGACATGCCTAGAATTTGATAGCCAATTACGTTACCAAGGTGGGTGAGAAAAGAGGCATGGGACTTCAGGCAACGACAAGATTCCCAGTTTGGAAGACTGGGTGGATAGTGTTGCCGAATGAAACAAAGAAACCCAGGAGAAGACCTAAATAATTCAATAAGCATTATTCTCTTCGCTGTATTCTCTGACATGCTATTGCTATAAATGTCAAAAACACTACAGACTTCTCGCTCACCTAATAAGGAAAGACCTAAGAGAAGGAATGATGTAACTCTCTACTTTATCTGCCTTTGCTACACAGTTGCTTTTAGTCTAAAACACAGAGCCCTTGTATTTTGGCTTTTAGAGCTGGGTGCAACACCCATCTGTTCAGTCAATCACGGAGCAGATGCAAGTGGGAGGATAAGGAAGTGTGTGGCCACAATCTCGGATAATAATAAATATTTAAATGTGTATTTGTTCTTTGTAATGGATTTAGAAGCTGAGTGATGAACACACTTAAAAAATCAATAACAACAACAATAACGAGATGTCTTCATAACAATCGTGGATTACATACGCATTTGGGTTCATCCCAAATGCAAAATTTGGAGGCATTAAATCTTGATGAATCTCACACGTCCCCTGATCCTTGTGTGATGGAGAACTCCCCTTGATCTTGGAGATGGTACCAGGAGGGGCCTGACTCCGGGATTTCCTCTCTGTACTACCACACGAATGTCAACTCCACAAGCCACGAGGGATCCTAGACAGTGCCATGTCCAAGTGCCCACTATTGCAGATGAGAAAATGGAAATCCAGGGAGAGAAATAGCAAACCCCCCTCTTAGAGAGAAACCCACACTGAATCCAGCCTCCTGGTCGCCTAAGCTTGTTCCTTTCAAAGGGTGTTGTAAAAAAATGAAAATACCTGGGGAGAGAACATTTCAAAGGAAATGGATTAAAGAAGAGCAAGCAACATTTTAAGCATAGAAAGTATCACATGGAAGATTTCAGTACTGATTTTAGGAGTTCAGGGATTTAGGAGCTGGGAACTGGCAACCTTATGCCTGCATTGTTCATGTTGTGCTGGGAAACACAAAAACAGCGCGGCCTTTGTTTTATGACACTGCAGCAGTGATGCCTTCTAAGTGTCCGCCTCTGTTGAGGGGAAGCTGCTGCAAAACTTGCCTCTGCAAACCAGCTGGGCGATTCTGAAAAGCGCAACTTCTTCTAAGTTCCGGGGCGCACAGTCCTCTCTGGCAAGGAGCAGTCTCTAATCACAGAGGGAGGAACCCACTCCCTCATTGGCACTGTAGTTCCCGGATAAACCATAAGAAGAAATAGGATCAAAGAACACAGTATTTCTCCATGGGCCACTCAAGAGTAGGTACGGGGACTCTTTCTGTTTTCGTAAGTATAAGAGGAAGATGTATGTGAACCCATTTTTCTTCCAGAATTAAAAATTACACATGGTAAAAGAACATAAAAATGTGCTTTTTGCTTCTCCCCTAGTTCTCCCCAAGATAATGTTACTAGTGTCTATACATGTAGCCCAGTGGGTATCTCTCTAATAAACACACACACACACACACACACACACACACACACCATGCAGAAACTGCAGGAGACTTCCTCTTCTTGCAAATATAACTGTCATTCAGAGGAAAAGAATCAGATACTCTCGCAAGGAAAAATGAATATATTGGTGCAATCCTACCCCAGAAGGTATCAGAAATATTTGATTTTCATTAACAGTAGGTCAGTCTGGCTTTTACAAGCTGTTTTTTTTAGCTCAGATTGGCACCCTGAATTCTGTAAAGTAGTTCTGACTGTAAAGGAATTTAAAAACATTTTGTCTCAAACTTACTCAGGTGCTTTTCTCTTAAAGTGGTATAATATAATAACAAGTTCTTAATCAGGTACACCATCCTCACTGTGTGACTTTGGGCAGGTACTATATAATCTCTTTGAACTTGAATTTCCTGGTCCCTGAAAGGACAATAATGCTAACTCATAGGTTAGGATTCAATTAGACCATGTCGCATGGGATAGCCACGTACAGTATGTAAAATAGTAAGTAGTAGTTAACTATTTCCACTCTGGAATATCTTGGATGAATTACCAACACTGTTAATTTTGGCCTCTCAGATTCTCTAACTTCTCATAAGCCTATAGCTGGAAACCCCTTAATCCAGCCTATCCCTACTTCCTGCAGGGTATAGGGTTTCTGGCAGTTGACCTGAAATTTCAATCAGAGTGGATAATTGTTTTTTAATAAAGTGGAATCTGGTTGGATGATGCTTCAGAATCACAGGCAGCAACACTGCAATTTAAGTCAGATCCTCCCCAAAGGCAGTTTTATTCAAGAAAACCCATGTATAACCACTGTATAAGATGTGTGTGAGTCAAAGATTATTAAGGTGTTCTGCCATTTAGTAATTTAAATTAAATTCATTTGATTATTAAATTAATTCATTCATCAATGGAGTGCTGAAAAAACAGACAAGTGTGGTTGGGAAAAAAACACTAGTTAGCATGAATAATGCCACTGTAGAAAGAGAAAGAGAATTGGTCATCACATCTCTGTAAAGTGTATGAATTTTGAAGTTATTGGAATACTAGTAACATTACTGAAGTACTAAGTGCTGCAAATATAAATTTGAAAACAAGCACTGGGCAAATACACATGTTTAACAACACCTAGTAGGTGTGAGCGAAGGTTTGCCTTCGTCTTCAACCATGAGAAGGCGGGAGGAAGGGGAGCCCACAAGACAGCCCTAAAAGGAGTCAGAGTGTCGGCCTGGACACCTGCCTTCCGGCCCCCTGTCACCACCACACAGGCTGTGATCGCAGCAGGAGCAGTTGGAAAGGTGAAGCCGTGTTACTATTGCATTAATAAGGTCCCTCGCACACATGCACGTTAGGTATGAAGAAAGCCCTGGCGTCTGCTTGCGGAGCACGAGAGTCGGGAAGATGAGTGACTGCTGGGAAGAGAGCAGCACCCTTGTGTCCGAGCTGTGGCACGGGCAGACCAAGTCCACGGAAAATCGGGAGCGCCACGCTCCCTTCGGAGGGGTCCGGGCCCCTCTTGCAGCCACGCAAAAGAGAAGTGCTCTGTCTGTGTCTCCTTCGAGCTCGCAGGGCGCCGGTGTGCGTGGCCTCCCCGAACTCTGCTTGTCTCTCACTCCCAGATCCGGGGACTCCATCGTCACATCAGGCAGGGCAGGCAGCTCTGGGGTGTCTGAGGAGGACGCCACAGCCTGGTCAGGTAAGCAGTGGCCACTCTGTTTTGCCTGCTTTTCCTATTTTTAACCCATGTTAAACCCACAAACCCGGAATGGGGTCTCAGGAAACTCCAGAAACTGGAGCTCCATGCCAAGAAAACCTGATGGGGACCCCTTCACTGTTACACACGCCCCTTCCTCTGTCCTCTTCACTTTCCTGTAAATTAAGGCTCACCTAGGAAGTCACCTGCGGCTCTTACCAGGCCTCGGGCAAGGAGAAAATCTGTCTCACTGAGGAAATTGCTAACAGAAAGAAGACTACGTAATGACCCTGATTTTACAAGTCTGCTCGCAGTTTCCTTATTGTGACTATTTTTGACAATTTTTAAAACTATCTAATGTGTTGTGAAGTTTCATATAACAAGATTACACATTTTTTTCTGGTATATCCCTCAAACGTGCTAAAAATAAATGAAATATTATCTGTTATTGTTGTTTATTGTTTCTCCCCCTGAACCTTTGGAATTTCTTCAAACTGAAGAAAAATTAAGGTTGTAAACCGCACCCTAAGCCTTCACGAGCACCCACACCCCAATCAATTCAAGCTGCCAGTGGCAAGGGTTGTGCTCAGACGTTTCTCCCTCGTCTTCACCTCCCCTCCCTGCAAACAAACACACACACACACACACACACACACACACACACACACACACACACACACACTATTGTCCAGCAGTGACTGTCCCCATCAAATGTGGGAAGTGGCCATGGGCATCCCCAAGCCCCTCGTGCAGCGTCCAAGGACTGGCAGGCTGTCCCGCTCCCTGTCTAGCCCTCCCACTTTCAAAGAAAAGCCGTCAGAGCACTGGGCTGTGGACGAGTGTCAGGGCAGAAACACTGAGTCTTCCAGCAACTGCTGGACTGAACTTCCCTTTCTTCCCCCTCCCTCCTCCACGTCCCAGACGGGGCAGAGCTCCCAGGACCTTCCGATGAGGCTCTGTGCACCTCTCTCTTTCTCTCTCTCATCCCTGCTCTTGTCTTTCAACATGAAATCAATTCAACTGCCACTTAAAAATAGGCCTGATTGTCACATTCGCTTTGCCAGTTGGAGTGGATGTCAGTGAGTGTCACGGAGCCCTTGGCGGCAGCCCGGGGAGTGACTGCAGAGAGAAACTGGGTCAGAGCGGAGCAGCAGTAGCACCGACTTTCAGAGCCCCTGATGGCTTCACCCAGACTTATGCTCACAGGGAACGCGTTGATTTTTCTTGCCATTGTCTTCTTTTCCATCAATTTCTCCCTATAGCTATTTAAAATCACCATCTGCTCTCTTCATGGAAATTTAAGTGAATTCAGCACAATTTCCTGATTTTTAAAACCAATTGTAGATAAGCCTTGTGTGGGAAGTTTGGGTTAAACGTCAAGTATTTAAAATGAGGTAAAAGGAATTATGCAAATGAACTGACAGTCTCTTTGAGATCATTCATCTGTCACTGTATACTCACCCAGCAAGCATTTATTGGGCACCAGTTATTTGCCAGACATTGTTCTAAGTTCTGGTGAATGAGGGTTATGTAGTTCCTTAAACCTGAAGCAGTTTAAGATAATGTTGGATGTGGACAAACCAATGAGCCACTTGGACACAGTAGGATAAGTTCTATATTCCATATCTGCAATATGGCCCATGCTGCTCCCTCCACGTCGGGTGACATGTCCCCCCTGCCCCGACGTCAGCCCACCTGAAAAGTCCTACTTTAAAATATGGGTGAGCGCTTCCTCCAGGCAGCAGCACCCGGTCTTTTTGAGTAGATTGAACTAATTCTTCCTTTTTTCCTCTCATGCCATTGGCCTATCAAACTTCATTAAAACTTACAAACAGGAAACTTAAACTTATCCACTAGATTATGAACCCTGTAAAGGCAAATAATCCATCTCAATGTTATAACCCAGTATCTACCAAAGTGCTCTCCCAGAATAACTTCTAAATATTTGATAAATGACTGAATAATTCACCCCATTAAAAATTCACTGAGGGCCTATATGGTACCAGGCACTATTCCCAACAAGGGCATGTGTGTGTGCACAAGTTCACGCCCACACGTGTGAGCTGGAGAGAGTAGGGCCCTGGGGAGCTACGCCAAAACGGACAACAAAACAACTGACCTCACAGAGCTTACGATCTAATAAAAACCTAATAATAAATAGTAGACATTACTCAAGTATCTATTTTTATCCCCACAGGAAATTTTAAGAAATAGCTTGAAATAGTTATAAATATAGACAGAAATGTCTGTGTCTCATTTCAAGATTCATTTTTAGTACTCTGTTTTCAAATTCTTTATATCAGATTGTTAATTTTGCGTCTGCTATGAAAATAATATTTGACACATGAATACAGTCTTCTTTTATATCTCTTATCCCATCTGTGGCTCTTGTGAGAGGTTTTAAGTTGCTTTTATTATCGTATTTGGGATTTTTCTCTGATAAACTGCTCTTTGAACTTCAGTATTCCACTACCTGGAGACACATTCCACACACGGCTGCGCCCCCATGACCCAGCCATCTTCCATCTAAAGGTTACCAGCTGTACGTGGGGAAATCGAAACCCAATATCCCCACAAGCTCTGTCATCACCAGCATTCGAGACATCTACGTTAACGTCAACTTGAGGGACACTTTCTGAGCACCTAATTTGTGCCTGTGACTGGTCTCTTTCTGGAATGAATTCCAAGCTAAACAGAAGGGTGCCCCAAACCAGGCCTGAGAAACAAAGGTTCTCTGAAGGAAGTAAGAGCCTTCCCAGAGAAATAGACCTTGTTTTAGGGGTGAGTACAAGACAGTGATTATTATGTCTGACCTGAGACTTGAACCAGGAAGTATAGATCAGGAAAAGCATAATCGGAGTTGCAAAGTTCCCTGTAGCTTAACGCCTGCATTCATGGGCATGACTTTGAACTTCCGTTTGAAAGAGGAAATTCCTACCCCAAAGACTTTTGTGTATTTCTAAGAAAATTGAATGCCTATCTTTTCCCTTTCTTTAGCTCTTACTTTCCATCCAAGCCCCTCATTCATTTCTTCCTTTTGTTCCCAGTCTAGAATTTTCTTCTCCTCTGCAGTAGTTACAGCCGCTGTTCTGAAACATATTAGCAAATATGCCGCTAATTTTCTACCCTTGCTGAGGACTCACAAGGGTAATGAAAGGAAGCTAACATTATCAGGAGGCTCAGAGTGAACAATCCCAACTCCCAAGCTACAGTCAGTTCCCACTCTCCCCTCCCACCCAGAGCAGGATCCCTTTGCAAACCTTTGATAACATTGCTACTTGGCCAAGTCCTTTGTTTGCAGGAGAGGCTGAATGCAGCAAGAAGCTCTCCAAACAACCCGTGTCTTGGCCATCCGCAGCATATCAAAGCCAATTAAGCCTTAGCCATTGCAGACTCAGTGACACACGTGAAATTAAAAGGCATTGGATCTCCAGGAGAATGTTCTGAGCAAACAGTGCCCAGAAACTCCTTCTTATATAACAATACCCCAAAATAAGTAGCCTAAAAATATTAACAGAGTAAACAACAGGCAATAGAGGTGCAAAAGCAAATGCATTTTCGGGATGGATTTCAAAAGCACAAGCTTCTTGGAAAGCAGATGTTATTTTATTTTTTGGTATTGTAAGGAATATGTTAGTAATACAGTGGGCTGTCCTATAAATATTGAGATCTCATGCTTGATTCTGGTGAAGAAGGCCCATGTTGAAGGTAGCAATATTTGGGGAAGTGTGAGAAGAGGAGAGAGAAGGTGGCAAATACATAAAGTGAAAAACTCAGAGCAAAACCGACTCCAGACCTAGAGGACAAAGGACCAAAGGCCAGACATAGAACAAGCTTCCTATAGCTCTGTATTGCACATAGTAGGTACACAAGGAAAGTTCCCAAGTATCTGCATAGTTGGAGGATTTGCAACCTGGATGTTCTTCACTGTTGGATCGGGAGAAGCAAAAAAAAAAGGAATAATGTATAGCGTCTTGATTGTATTAATGTCCTCAGGGCTTCATCAGTCCTGGTCTCACACCAAATTACTCCTAGGAAGAAAAAGAAGCTTTCTATTAAATGTGTTTAGAATTAGAGATGATCTAGCTAAAAGGGTAGCCCCTACCCTGCTCTGGAAGTTCTGCTATAACATTGCTATCTATTCAGAATGTTAAAAAATTTAATACCCACCTGACAGGCTGGCAAGTTGACATTCAAAATGAGTTACGTAGCCCATTTTGAAATAGCTTCTCCAAGGCCATGCCTCAGATGTCCTCAGCATTCATTTTAAATTATAAAACTCCTTACTCAAAATAATAAAAGGTGTCCTTATCTGTTAGCTTAATTTCTTTCCTTTCCTTCAAATCACCTTCATTCCTATTTCATCTCAGTAAAACTACAGAACCGCTGTTTAACACACTCCTTCTAGCAAAAGATTCGAATATCGTGATTATATAATTGTCTTTGGTTTTTTCACTTTGCTTTTAACCCCTTATTTGCTCTGTCCCCAACTTCTTCAGGTATCTCCAGGGAGTCTCTGGACCATATCAGCCCCTCCTTCCCAGGCTACAGAGGCCAGTGAGAAGGAAACACGTCTCTCTGGGCACCATGCTGACCGCTGAGGTGGTACCCTCTATGGGAGCGGATCATTAGAGGTGGGTTGCATTAGCGACTCTCTGGGGATATAGAAACAATGTACACAGAAGGTTGTTCACAGTGGATTGGACCTTTATCATCTGGCATAGAAACTTCACTGTGATCCCATAAAGGTGTCCTGCTTAGAAATGGGCTGCACCCACCTTTATTACGCAAAGCTTCCAGGCGGCTAGAGTTGGGAGCATGGTCAGCCCTGCTGATATCATCAGGAACCTCACCAGGATGCAGTTGCAGGCAGAGGAACCGGAAAGGCACACCCAAATCAGATGTTTTAAAATTACATTTAATTGTTGGATATGCATTTTATAAACTAGTTTTAAAATCCAAGTTGATACGTCTTTCCTTAGATTTACTTTAATTTTCTTTAAAGACTTTAGCCTTTTAGGTTAGCCAGAATTCAACCAGAGATCTTACACTTCTAAAATTCATCCAGATATTCTGATGTGCTTTGAGGACCCTTCTTTTCTTTTCTACGGGTATTGACAAGCCAGCTCTGTCTTTCTCAAGTGAGGGAGATCGTTGCTTATTTAGGAGCAGTTAATATGTGTAGTGGCTGAGAACTCAGGCAGTGGAGACAGACATGGCTCCAAGTTCTTTGTTCTACTTACCAGTTGTGTGATATCAGTCGGATTAAGTGTCCTTGCCAGCCTCAGTTTCTCCATCTGTAAATAATTGGGGATAATCATAAAAATGACAGCTATTATGTTTTCATATAATTCCCTCTGTTATATTGTGCTTTGTTTATGACTCTTTACTTCTGTATCATTTCATGATCCTCTATCATTTGTAACTCAGAGAGTATGTCCTCCCTTCTTCTAACAGAAATTCATAGTAAAAATGTTGCCTACGTTCCATCTCTGCCACTGTGTGAGTTAACCCTCCAATTATGTCACCATTAAATATTCGGGTGGTTTAATCCACATTTTCTCTGTCCATTGAGGAGTATAGGAAGTGAAAGCAATTAAAAACTTCCCCTTAATTTACCTGGATATTGGTTATTGGTTGAGTTTGGACAGGTGCAGTTTCATAAAGCAAATGGATTTTTCTCCATAAAACTGTATGAATTCATGAAAGTTGGAAATGAAATGTACTCTTTGATATGTTTTTTATATAGACACAGAAATGAGGGTTAAATTTGTTTAATTTTTCCCTTTTTCAGGGTTCACAAATACATGTACATTATCATTATTATTATTGCCTTGGGGAATTCAACGAATTTCCAAGTGTTCTAAAAAAGACTAGCCAAATTCACACCAAAAATGTAATCCAGTTCCTTGAGTACACCAGTTTTCTGGAAGCTTCACTATAAAGCCTTCCTTAGGCCTCATGAATGATTTCTAAAAACTACTTTAAAAGATTCAGACATGTATGTGGAGTGGGAAAGTGTGATAATGGGGGCTTTTCAGTGTCCCTAATAAGAAATCTCATTGAATAGAGGACCAAAGCTGTCATCTTTGTAAAAAGCAGGCAGAATCCAGGGCCCCTGAGGGGACAGCAGGTGAGATCGACCTCACACTGAAATCCCCGTAGGTATGAGTGCTGTGACCCTCCAAAATCCACACTGAAATCCTAACCCTCAGGTGATCTTTCTGAGGTGATTAGATCATGGAGATCGAAATCTCACAGATGGGATTAGTGTCCTTATAAAAGAGACCTGAGAGAGACCCCTTGTCTCTTTCCCCGTGTGAGGAAACAGCAAGGGGTCATCTACGAACCAGAAAGAGAACCCTCACCAGATACGGAACTTGCTGGCACCTTGATCTTGAACTTCCAGATCCGTGAGACACAAATTTCTGTAGCGTACAAGCCGTCCGGTTGATGGTATTTCGTTACAGTAGCCAGCACTAAGGCAATATCTCTTTTTATATTCTTCACTGCCGTTGATCAGCAATTTCAAAATTTTAGATGGAATTCTAACTTTTCAAAGACTAGTGAACACACTCATTTTTAGACTTTACTGATAAAAGTCTAGAATAAGATGGAAAAGAATTCTAAATTCCACAGCAGACTTCCTTTAGAAACCACTTCTTAGATATTTAGAAATGAAACGAAGACTAAATCTCATAAAACCAAAATGCCTAATTTAAAGAAAAGACTAAACTAGAAGAAGAATCCCACTGTGAGACTTTAGCCACTCAGGTTTCCCTTTATCTCCAGTTTCTGTCACCATACCCATCCTTTCCCTGGCGTGGCCGGGCTGAGAGCAGGTGAGCAGAAGAGTCAGTTCTCTGTGCTCTCTCTGAACGTAGCCTCGGCACTGACATTTGCAGTTCGGGATGGCTTCTCAGTCCCCAAGTGGTCCTGGAAGTCCAGATCGTCCCGGAAGCCAAGAACACCTTCTGCCCTCTGATTTTGGCACAGCGGTGGCCTCTTCACTCAGATGTGTGCCTCCTGGCAGTTCCTCCTGCCTCAGGGCCCGCAGACTGGCGTGCTGCAATATGCTGTACCTGGGGCTACACCTGAGACCATATGGACCTTCAGCTGCTGCACCATACAGGGGCCTCCTGCAGAAAGCCGAGCACCAGATGGAGCAGACGATACCTGTGTGCGACCGTCTGACTCGACGCTGCTGGGGACTCGGTGTGCGGAAAATGGCAGACTATAAACATTTAAATAATAATACCACAACACATGCTGATTCCTTTCCACCAGGAAGGTAAGGGGAAAAAAAGAAAAGAAAGAAGGAAAACCTTTCTGGGAAATATAAACCAACTGTGGAGTAGGAATGAACTTTTTTTTTTTAACAAAGCTAAGAGTCGAAGGATTAAAACCAGACACGATCTCATACATAGTTCTGAAGGCGAGCACGGAGCAGCAGAAAGCACAGGTGGATGGGACCCAGAAGTCACAGATTTAAGTGGAGTGAGTGGCTGTGTGACTTTATGCAAGGCACATTACTCTCAGTCTGTGCCTCAGTCTCCCCAAAAGGAGTGGCTGATGCTATTCAAGATGCCAAGACAAGGAGTTTGTGCCAGGATATAAATCAACACATGGAGAATCATCAAAAAAGTCTGGTTACAAAAAAACATTTTAGCTCAACTAAGCAGTGTGCTTAGGAATGTGGCTGATTTGCATTCTGGCGCGAACTCCTCATCTCATAGCAGATAGAAAACAAATTGCTCAGAGCCTGGCAAGAGTTTATGGACTGGTATCAGGAGTGGATACTTTAAGTAACACTGGACTAAGTTACTTCTCGAAACTTTCCAGACTTGGCATCCTTGAGTTGCTCATGACTATGTGAAGTATTATATTAATAAAATACTGTTTTATCTTATCCTACTTCTTACGTGCTTTCAAATATAAAATAATATGCACAAAAAAGTGAAATGTGGCTTAAAGAGTCTTAGTTTGCCATAAATTCTAAATTCCCCAAAAGTGAAAAAATAAAAAAGACTAAGTATTGGATAGTTCCTTCATTCCACAATTATTTGTGAACTGCTGGTAAGGTTAATTGAAAAAGTATGCCCATGGCCTAATGTGTGCAGCCATTCTAGCTTTTGGGGGTCCCTGGAAAGCATGATTCTTGAGTGGGCATTTAGGTGACGAATTGAGCGTAGACTAAGGATCAGGTACAGCAATGAGGGGGGAAAGGCAGTCCCAGCTGAGGGAAGACAAAATCACTTGGAAAAGGATATAATGTGAGCAGAAATGCACAAGGAGCTCTCTGTTGCTAAAATTTAAATCGCAAGAGTGGAAGATGAGAAGGTAGGAAGTCTCTAGGTCGTAGAAGACCTTGAATTCCAAGCTGAGAAGCCTAGACACCTCCTATTGGTGACAGGAAACAATTAGATGCCTGCCAAACAGTAGAGTGACAAGATCAGAGCTGTATTTTCGATTAACCACTCTGATTGGCTGCATGAAGAATGGATTTGGGAAGGAAAAGTTGCAATGCAAGAGGACCAGGTCCAGTTAGGAGGAAGTTACACCCAGTGTTTTGGGATGGAGAGATAAGGAAGTTCTGAATAAGTGAGAAAAACACAAAGCAGATTTAAGACATAGCATCAAACTTACTGGATGGGTCTCATTCATTCATTGATGATTTTAGCTTCTGATCCACGACCCCTTGCTTCCCCAATACCTTAACTATTGATGAATTCAATACACACACAGACAATTGTGTCAAAGCTCTGGCCTCTCAGCTCCTTGACCTTCTGTCTTCCAATGGTCTTGTCCTCCACAGGACCCCAGCCACCCGCTCCTGTGGTTACACCCGAGACTGTGCCATTAACAGTGAATTTCTTCATGCTCACAATGTCTATCCGACATCACTGACCACTGGCTCTTGCCGTCCCAGCTCACTTTGTCTAGTATACCAACACTAACCGCCTTTTCTCCCCATATCACCTCCAGTCCATAGATCCTAAATCTTCCCATGGTCCCACATCCCCTCGGTGCCCTATCTTCCCTCCTACTCATCTTAAATTCCACCATCGGTCATCATAGCACCTCCCTTGCATTCATCATCAACCCCCTCACTCCTCTCATTGCATCAGCCTTACTTGGCAAAAGCACGATCCAAATTAATCCAACTCTCAACCTACTCCATGGTCTACCGATCGTGCTCACACATCTAACTATTTCTTGAGAAAAACATGCAGACATGCTGACTGCTCTCAAATTGAAATCTATCCTAAGAATTTCAACTGGGCCACTGTTGCTGTCTGGCCATAGTAATATATTTTCCTGGTCTATTCACTCTTGTACTTCATCAGATTACTGTGTCATACGCTGCCCTTTCTCCTCAAACCCCCAACACCTTCATTTTCACCCTTATTATCAATTAATGACCTTGCTTAGTATTTTATTGATATAATTGCAGGAATTAGAAGACAATGTCTAAAGGCTACCAGCACCAAATCTACCAACCAGCCTACAGCTGTGTCTATATTCTCTGACTTTTCTCATTACTGCAGGTGAATCTTCTCAAGTTCTTAATTAAGGCAACTCTCCCTCCATTTTTACACAACTTGCCTCGTCTTCTCATCTACCCAAGGTCATTGCTTACATAATTCTCCTCTTCCTCTTTCCCTCATTGTATTTCCCCACCTACTAGGTCATTCCCATTGATTCAAATATACTATTACTAACAAAAAACCTTTCTCTTGACCAAACCTCTTCCCCTTCTCTGATCCTTTATATAGCAAAAGATATTGGAAATGTTGTTTCTGCTTACTCTCTTCAATGTTTAAGCTCCTGTCTTGTTTTGAACACACCCCAAACAGCATCTGGTCTTTCATTCAACTGAAATTTCTCTAACAAAGGACACCGAGGACCTCTGCATTGCTATGTCCACAGATCAGTTCTCAGTCTTGGCCTAGCAAGAGCACCGGGCACAGCTGATCAGTGCTTCCTCCTGTGTAGATTCCATTCCGTTTCCAGGACCCCATGTTGCCATCCATGATTTTTTTTCCCACCTTCCTGAATGCGCCTTCTCAGTGTCCTTCGCAGGTTGCTTCTTCATCTCCCCAGTCTCTCAGTCATCTAAGGCATTCTGTCCTTATATCTATCCCTTTTCCTTAGTGACATCATCCACTCTAAAAGATTTAAGTCCCACCCCAAATCTAGGCTACTTTCAGATTTATATTACCACCTCACATGTCTCAGTGGAATTCCTCATCATATATCTGACTGCCTGTGTAATATCTCCAATTCTTTCTCTAACTTACCAAAGCCAAACCCAAAAAAATAATGGAAACTAATAAAATATGTCCAACGGCCAAGGGAGGAAAAAAAAGGGAATATTATTATTCCCTCAGTGGAAAAGCAATGTAGTCTGTTAGAAACTTCCACTATTAATATTCACTTCAAATGTATTTGGACTCGAATATTAATATTTACCTCATGAAGGAAAACTTAAATTATGAATTAATTTTTAAAAATAGAAAATATAGTCCAAAATGGTGATAACTTTGATGGAAACCAGTGAAAAATCATCCATGAATCTCCACCTCATAGGATTTCTGTGTGACGGGGAAGGTAGAGACCACCACTTACCAAAGACAATTTTACAAACACAATTACAAAAGTGAAAAATCCCACCATGAGTATGTGGCAGCAGGCACAGAAAAAAGTGGGAATTAATGTCTCAAATACTAGAAATAAGAGAACAAGGATCTAAAGGAGATCGTAAACTAAGTTTATTTAAATGGTTAAAAAGATAAAAGAAGATTTTAAAAACATCTGGAAAGAATAAGACAGTATGCAAATCACTAAGTAAACTTGAAGAAAGAAACAAATAGAATATTTACTGATCAAAAATATAGTGATTAAAAATAAAATAAACCAAATGGATGACTTAAACAGCAGTCTAAGCACAATTTAGAGAGTATGAGTAAACCAGAAGGTAGAACTTGAAAAACAATCTGGGAAGCAGCAAACGAAATGGAAAATGCAGTTGATTATAGAGGATACACTGAGAGACTTGGTCTCTGGCTGATGGGAATTCAGAGAAGAGACTAGAGAGATGGTGTAGGAGAAATAACAATAGACAATGCTAAGAATTTTCTAGAATTCATAAAAGACAGAATTTCTCAGTTTGAGAAAGAAAAATAATGAGTTCGAAGCAGGGTAAAAAAAAGGATATTTTCCCTTACTTGTTGAACACTGCCCATTTTTGTATTATTTCCATTTGAAAAATAATTATTTTGTAAGTATGAAATGTATGGTACAGTGTTTAAAATGTGTGACTGGGTAACCAGAAAAAATTAAGTTTCTTCCCATCTCTGTTCTTCTCTTAGCAGAGAAAGCCATTTTTACCTATTTCTTGTGTATCCTTCCAGAAATATTCTATGTATGTACAAGTATGTACATATAATCCAAGAATATATATACTTATTTTTATACAAGTGATAGAATACCATATAAACTTATAAACTTAACTTTGTTTTATTTTTTTCCAGTACCAACATTGTTCCAAATGAAGACTCATTATTTTTAATGGCCACATAGTTTTCTATTGGATAGATGTGCAATAATCTATTTTTAATTACTTATTATCATCTTTTATTGGGATGATAAAGGATTTTCAGTATAAATAATTCTACAATAATTTTTTTTTTTAAGACAGAATCTGGCTCTGCCACCCAGGCTGTAGCACAGTGGCATGATCATAGTTCACTGTAGCCTCAAACTCCTGAGCTCAAGGGATCCTCCTGCCTCAGCTTCCTGAGTAGCTAGGGCTGCAGGTGCACCATCATGCCTGGACCATTTTTTAAATTTTTATAGAGACAAGATCTCACTACGTTGCCCTGGTCTTGAACTCTTGGCCTCAAGCAATCCTCCCAACTCAACCTAGCAAAGTATGATAAATATTCATGTACAGATACCTTTTCACATAATTTTTGTCAATAGATAAATTCTTAAAGGGAGAATTGGTGGGTCAGAGCAGGAAGTACTTTAAAAAATATTGATAGATAAAAAGTATCTTTTATTTTATTACATAGAAGGGCTACATGCTAAACCTCTAGACATATTTTCTCAGATTTCCAAATAAATGGTCAAGGGCTGGGCATTGCTTCACACTCTTTTTCTGCAAAGCATCCAAAAAAATACCCAACTCCACATGTGACTTACATATGTCGTGTATTTTAATTATGACGGTGACAATATCTAATACAGGTAAAAATATTTTACTTCTTTTGCTCAAAGCCTGTTGTGTGACTTGCAGATCAAAAACCAAATGCAATATTATAACCAGATACACCCTTTTAAAAGTCATTCCTTAAGATCTAAATCAAAGACTATGTTTTCAGCTTTGGGGTTGCTCTGACCTCCACTTCCCCAAATCAGAATTGGTCACCTCTTTTCTCTGCTTTTTCAATCCTTTACCCTTATCCAAGTTAAGTACTGACTCTGTTCACGTGAAATCTGCCTCACCCTTCAGATCATGAGCTTCCTCGAGGTGGGGACTGACCTTCTTTCTGCCTTACCCTGGTGCCCTTCCCAGCATCTGAAACTATGGTGTCAGCCCATAGGCTTTTACTAAATTAAATTGAAAACAGAACACAGGTATATCACAATTCCAAGTTTAAATCATGAACTATCTCAAAATTGGCATAAAACAAGAAAGTAATAAGCCAAAGTAAACTTAAGATAATAGACAAAATATATTTGTTTGAATTTTTGAATCTTCTAGTACTCAAGTTAAAAACATGTTTCGGTGAGAGAGTCACATTTTTATTCACGGTCATCAAATTCTCCCCTCAGAAACTTCTGGCAATGAAAAGTAGAAATCACTTTGAAAGTTTCTCTAGTTCTGGTTAAAAAAAAAAAATTGGACAAAGTAGATTTAACAGAGTTTAATTAAGCAAAGAAAGATTGATGAATCAGGGCAGTCTTAGAACCAGAATAGGTTCAGATTGACTCCAGGGATGCCACAGGGTCAGACAACATCCATGGACAGAAAAAGGAGCATCATGGACAGAAAACAGAAGTGAGGTCCAGAAACAACTGGATTGTTCACAGCGGGGCGTTTGCCTTATTGGAACCTGGCTTGAAGAGTTGGCTGCCTGTGATTAAATGAAGTTCAGCTGCTGTGATGGGCTGAGACTGGGCTACTTGTCAACAAGAGTAAGTGACAGTTTGTTTACATGTCAAATTGGGTTACAGTTCATTATGTATGGAGAAACCTTTAGGCTAAACTTAAAATATATAAGGAGGCAGTTTTGGGGCAAATTTAATTTAACACTGAAATTGTAAATATGCAAAAGTCTTAAGAGACACCAATTGTGTTGGTCGTCATAATAGTGGGTGTGCTCTGAAAAAAGCCCACCCTGCAGACATCCTGGGATTAGGAATATGAAGAACGATGGGGTCCAATGATCTATCTGAGGCAATGCTGAATTTGCTAAACCTTCTGGAGAACTTGCACGTGGTATCGACAAGGATGAAGCAAAAGATTAAAAAATTAAAACATGCTGAGAATTTTTGTGGAATTTTCTTAAAATACTTTGTCAACCTGAAATAATTGAAAGGATCAGGATCCAGTTAAAAAGAGTTTACTCAAGCTAAAATTTAAGGATTGCCATGCAGGAAACACAGACTCCAAAGGAATGAGATCCATGACCCAAAGTGGAGAAGTTAAGGTTTTATTTATATAGGCAGAAATAAAGAAGTTTTGCAAGAGTTGCAGCAATTTGATTGGTTACAGCTTGTTCCTTTTTGGGAAAGGCATATTTAGCATTCCATCTTGAGTAATTTGATAGTCATGGGGTCTTCGTGCTGTTTGGTCTGAGTTGGGTACAAGAGAAGAAAAAGGAAGCTAATCTGAGGGTAAACAGTTACGAGGGAGGGGTCTTATCTCTGGCTCTATTTAGTCTTTTACAACATTTTACAAAACAATGTAGGAAAGAAAAATCAATCCACAGTCAGAGAAACAAAGGTCACAGCTCCCTATTACTTGACTCAGGTCCCACAATCATATTTCCTTTAAGGATCAAAGTAATTTAAAGTTCCAATAGTTTTAATCTGAATTACTTATTTTCACAACTTCCTGCATGAATACAATTTTTGTGGCCTCTGCCCCCATCTCCACCTCATGTATGTTCCTTCAGTGGCTCAATGCATCTGCCCAGCAAGTAAGCAATTCTCAGTTAAGGATTTTATCTCCTCTGGGTCTGAGATTTCCCAATTCTGAGGCTCTGTACAATGCCTTAAGCCTAATGTGCTCTTGCTGCTTACATAGCAATCATGAAAAGTGTGATACCCCAAGTTCACTTGTGGCTCTATACAAAACTTCCAGATTAGCAAAATGATGCAAATTCACTCAGACTCACATAATTCTTCCAAATATTTAAAATGTTTAATATTTATTTAATCTTTTGAACTACTCACATATATAATAATGCATTTTTCTGTTTAGAAGGCAGAAATGATGAGTCTCTTGTAGGGGCCAAGAGAAAACATCCCCTTTGCCTCTGAAAATCAGCTGACAAAAGGCAGACTAACAGAAGAAAATTCCTACAAAATTGATTTTAATGGGCACATCCCGGGAAATCCTAGGAGAACGGTTCCCGGATGACCCAGTGGGGTCCAGATGTTTGTATCACTTTATTCATAGAGGAGGGGGAAGAGGGGAAATGTAGGTAATCGTTTCGAGGGGCAATGAATGATTATTAGGGAAAATGAATGGACCTGGGGAATACAAATCAACCTGTAAATAATTCTCTTTGGAACTAGAATGTGTCCAAGGGACAGAAATCATCTCGTGAATAGGTCATTGGGGCATGGTTATGTTCTTCGGTCGTCTTTTCTGCCCTAGTGAGATTTCAGGGAGGGGATGGAAAGTAGTTGTTCTCCTTGATGGGTCCAGTCTTTCTGCACATAAGGGAAAAGCCTCTTCCAGCACCCGATGGTTTTCCAAGAAGCTTTAATTCAAAATATTTACCAGGCCAGGGTGCCATATTTTGAGTGAAATTCTCCTGGCTTCTTCACCCTCAAATCATGAGTGTTTTCTATACCTGATTTCAAAAGACAAAGACTTTGCTATGCTTTATTTGCTTCAGCTAGAACCAGTAATTAATCAGGAGCATAATTCAGCTTCACAGAATAATTGTGTTTAATCTCCAATAAAATATAATTCCCAAGGAAAACTATACAATTAGCAAGAGTGAGAATTTTTGTTAGCATAAGCATTTAAGTTGCATTTAAAGTTACGACGTGGTATGTACATTCTCTTTAACACATCTCAAGTAACATACAACCTATCAGATCGTTCATTCTAAAAATAGAGCTTCAGATCATACATTTATATTTTATATGTCAACAAGCATTTTAGTTTCTCAAAAAGCAAATGAATTTCTTCTCAAGCCCTAACTCTCCTTATCAAATACAAATATGTTGCTACTTGAAGTAATTACCCCCAAATGGTTGACTTACACAGCCTCACAAATCATAAATTCCCAGGAAAATAAATTACTTTGCATTTGGTTTCAACAAAGATAAAGTAAAATATTTTTTAAAGGTGCTGACTAAGAACTTTATGGAATTTGCTTAAATACTTCATACTTTAATTAAAATATATATTGATGTATTCCATTTCCCTGAGAGCAGCAGTATGCTAATAAGTTCTTCACAATTCAGATCTGTGCCTTTTCATGGTGCGTTTTGCAATTCTGTCTTCTTTTTTTTTCCTTTCTCTAATCAGTAATCAGTACTTTTTGAGGTTTATGTGTACAGTATGTAATTTGATTTTCTTCCCTGGCAGACTACTACATTGACTGAATACAGAGATTAAAAGTGCATATATTTAGAATCAAGAAAAGCATAAGATATGTTTTTGCTGCTCTTCAATGATGAGCCTTATACATTAATCAAGGTAGCAGGCTTCAAGCAAAGCACTGCAGTTTCTCCAGCTCAAAGGCAAGAAGAGCAATTCTTTCATCAGCATTTCAATGTCAGGTATGGAACTAGGGAGACAATTCGGAGCATGGGGTCTCTTGCCGAGATGGCTCTAATCATACTATAAAAGTATTCGTCTTTGGTTCCCAACCCTAAAGGCTCAGATAAATCTGTGATATTGTAAATGTTATTCCAGGGTGATAACGACATTACATTCTTGCCTTCTTAGTTAACTAGTTCTACACAGAGAGGTTGCCTTTTTAATTTTTTTTTTCATTTTAATGTAACTGTAGCTTTAAATGCAGAATGTAGAGTCTGTCTTATTAAAAACCACCTGTTGGGTTGATAGCCAGCTTTGCTGGCCAGGCATTGTTTGTGCTCTCTCTGATTAAATTGTGCTGAATGCACCTGGGTTACTATGGTGTTAGACTACATTGTGATTCGATTGGGGGTTAGAGACTGTGAACAGGTTTCACAGAATTATAGAATTTTATAATAATGGAACTGGCTGAAACCCTGCAGTTATTTATCTCCAATCCCCTTGATTTACAGATGAGGAAACTGAAGCCCAGGAGGTAAAGAGAATAGGCCAAATTTATCCAACTGATTAACAAAGAAAAAATGAAAGCAAAATTCCCTCCATCACTAAAACTCAGTTAGTTCTAATATGGCACAAATTCAAGAGATATATGCCTTTGGGCACATTATGAAAAATTTTCCAGGACACGTAACATCTGATTTTGAATTCACAGGAGGAACCAGATTTGTGACTTTCCATAGAGGTAGATTTTTAAAGTAAATTAAGGGAGATATTGTGTTTTGTTTTTTCAAACAGTGATAAGAGAGGAGTTATGTGTCCTAGTAGTTTCTTTGGATCAGAGTACTTACTCTAAACCAGATATAACATGATGTGAGCAATTTCTACAGTCCAACAGGGTGAATTTTAGTGGTCTGATCTAGAAAGGGAAATGGTGTCATTCAATGTCTGAGTAGATCATTATGTGTGACTCAATTGGATGGTGGCAGTCCTATAAGCACAGAATTTCTTATCTACAAAGTGAATTTACAATCCACATGCCCTTTCATCCTTATTTTGGTGGTAGTGATGATGATGTCAATAAATGTGCTGCATGCCGTACATTGTTCTGCATTCTTTTTACTGGAATCTTATTCAATTCATATCATTATTCTTCCTACTTTATAAGTAAACTCTGCCCCAGATTCTATGATCTTTCTACTTCCCCATACAAAATATGTAGCAGTAATCTCTTTTTTCATCATATTGATTATATTGGAAAATTGGAAGAAGCCTGTGCAAGGGATACCTTATATTCTCATCCTCACCTTTCTGTTAATATGAAAATAGACACCCCACTTTCTTGGGCAGTTGCCTAAATGGGACCTTACACCTCTCTCTGCAAC
>NW_012138858.1:2480876-2481400 GCF_000956105.1 Propithecus coquereli
CACAATTCAGTTATTGAGTAGACAGTTGGCCCTGGTCCTCCTGAAAGGGGCTGAGAAGTGGAAGAATTGACGTGAATAAACTGATTAAGGGTGCGGGAGCATTCCCTGCCTGGCTCACAGAGTCCTTGTAAGGATGCTGTGGTATCATCCCCTTGAAAATCATTCTGAAAACACAACGCACTGTGCCATTGGAAAAGATGATTGGAGACTACCACATGACTTCTGTCATATCCCATTGTGTTCTAGTCTCATCTAAGACTGTGCATGAGTCTTATCTGCTCACCCAGCCTCAAGCTGACCATAAACAACTTGAAAGCAAAGAAATAACCAACTGAGCAGCATGATCTCAGGATCTATCCCATCACCTATAGATAGGGCTGTGGGCTAAATGCTATTTAGTCAATAATTCTTAAATAAATAATGAGAGCATATACCTATAAAATGCTCATGGCATTATATAAACATTAAAAGGGACACTTGCTAAAAGTCTCAAACAAGAAGGCAGAGCACTGTCTTGTTCAACT
>NW_012138858.1:2481450-2485668 GCF_000956105.1 Propithecus coquereli
ACTCTGCCCCAGATTCTATGATCTTTCTACTTCCCCATACAAAATATATAGCAGTAATCTCTTTTTTCATCATAGTGATTATATTGGAAAATTGGAAGAAGCCTGTGCAAGGGATACCTTATATTCTCATCCTCACCTTTCTGTTAATATGAAAATAGACACCCCACTTTCTTGGGCAGTTGCCTAAATGGGACCTTACACCTCTCTCTGCAACCATTATCAGTCTCCACAGGAAAGGACTTGGTCTTTGATGTCCAACTAATAAGAATAGTTCGTTCTGACTTTGGCTGGACCCATTTATCTGTTGAATGCTATTAACACGATCTATTATTAATAATATGATGACAATATCTAATCATGTCTGGTCCAGCTGTCTTTCTTTTGCTTCTTCGGGGAACTGTGTTAACATGCAATTGTCTTCCACTTTAGTCTTGAGAGGTAGAATAGTGCAGTGGTTGAGTATGTAGGCTCTGCCTTCAAATACCCATTGCCATCTGCGTAACCTCAGACAACTTATGTAATTTCCCAGTGCCTTAATATCTCCAGCTACAAATGAAGACAATAATAATACTAATAACTGTGTAAGGATAGGGTTGTTTTGGGGTTTACACAAGATCATACTTCAGAAATGCTTATAAAAAGGGAATGGCATCAATGAACTTATTATTACTTATAGTTTTTATTGTTATAATTATTTATGGGAGGTATGTCCTTGGTTGGCCTCCCTACAGGTGCACAAGTCTTCAATCACCTGTTTTTCTTCTTGAAACAGAGCAAGAGAGATACGACAGTCTTCATGCGCTCAGCAGTGTAAGGAGCTCAGAAGGCCCTACAAACTCTGATCTGTTTATTACTTAAGAGTTCTGAACACAGCTGAAATCTTGGTCTACACTTGGCCACACATGAATATTCAAAAAGGTGAGGAATTATTGTTAGCCCAACCTCCTAACACTTAAAGAGTAACTTCTTACACCATCCTGAGCTGTAACTGATGTTGCTTGAACTCCCTTGCTGTAGTCCACCTGCTGGAGATCAGATTGGATTGATACCTCCTTTTCTGAAATGTAAGTAACCTCTTACAATGTTAAATCTAGTGTAATCTTCACTTTATTGTGAAATAATAATAATAAGTTTATGTTGTTATATTAACATGTCTTCTTGATATTTGGTAGAATGAGGGTTAATCTGGGCATTGGAGCAATTTGGGGAACAAGCACAGAGCTCCCCAGGGCAGACTTCTAGATTTTAAATGCATGTATGAATCACCAGGGATCTGCATAAGATGCACTTTTTGGTCCAGTAGTGCTACAGTCAGGCCTAGAGAGATGTTTCTAGCAAGCTCTCAGGAGGCACATGTGGCTGTTGGGCAGCAGTGTCCTGAGAACAGTAAATATCGGGCAATGATATGGAAGGAAGACAAGATTCCTCATTTTGCCTAGGCTCTGTGAAGTCTGCATGTTATAGAGCCGGTGCCTGCTATGAACACTACCTTCACAAAAGCAGCCGTGGTTGTATATATATGACCTAAACTTTAAACCAACAACAAAAGTCTCCTAAAAGTTGCAATTTCCTTGCCAAACATGGCTAATGTATATATCGCTCATTCAAAGAATTCCGGGTGATGTAATTTAGGAAGCGGAAGTTATTCTCACTTCTAATCAAATTACATTTCTTCCTAATGGAAAAAAAATGTTCCTAATCCACCATCTTGCAAATCCTACTCACAAAGCTCGCTCAGCCCAGCCATGCTTGATCTGGGCAAAAGGACAGTAAAACACATAGTGACCTTGACCTTTAAAACTTAACTATCATCTGACCATCATCAAAAGCACCATCTCCTGAGGAAAAATTTACAGCAAATACAAAGGGACTTCAAAGATTTTATGGAAAACGTATATTATGAAAAACTATGCATGGAGTTCAAAATATTTTTTGCAACAAGATAAACTCGTACTAACTTGTAACACATCTGAACAGGATCCAGTTGGAGGAACGAAGAAGGAACAGACGTCAGTTTGAAAAGAGCCCCTATCCGAGCAATGTGAATTCTGCTACCACTGAAGCCAGAACAAACATTGAAGTTATGACGAAGCTTGGGTGGAAGAAGGGTAAAATCATTGCTACTTTCCAAAAAGTTTATGGGGACAATGCCCCAAGGAAATCAGCAGTTTACAATGGATAACTCATTTTATAAAGGGATGAAACAGAGTGGAAGATGAAGTAGCAGACCATCCACAGTAATTTGTGAGGAAATAATTAATCTTGTTCATGCCCTAATTGAGGAAGACTGATGTTTAACATCAGAAACAAGAGACAACACCACAGACTCCTCAACTGGTGCAGCTTACACAATTCCGACTGAAAAATCAAAGTCGACCAAACTTTCCACTCACTGGGTGCCAAAACCATTGTGCCCAGCTCGGCTGCAGACAAGAGCAGAGCGTTCGATGCGAACATCAAACACAAGTCGGGTCAAGATCCTGAAGCATTTTTCCAAAGAATTGTAGCAGGAGATAAAACATGGCGTTGCCAGTACAGTCTTCAAGAGAAAGCACACACAACGGCTACCAAGAGGTGGACGTGGTCCAGCCAAGCACAGGTGGACTGGTCAGGGCCAAAGGTCATGGCAACAATCCTAGAGATGCTCAAGGCATTTTGCTCGGTGACTTTCTGGAGGGCCAGAGAACAATGGCATCTGCTTGTTACGAGAGTGTTTTGAGAAAGTCGGACAAAGCTTTAGCAGAAAAATGCCCAGGAAAGCTTCACCAGAGAGTCCTTCTCCACCACGACAATGCTGCTCATTCCTCCGACCAAACAGAGGCAATTTTGGGAACGTTTCCATGGGGATCATTAGGCATCCACCTTACAGTCCAGATTTGGCTCCTTCTGACTTCTTTTTGTTCCCTACTCATAAAAACATCTGTAAAGGCAGCCGGTCATCTTCAGTTAAAAATCTAAAAAAGACTGCATTGACATGATTGAATCCCAGGACGCTCGGTTCTTCAGGGATGGGCTAAATGGCTGGTGTCATCCTTGCAAACATGTGTCGATCTTGATGAAGCTTATGTTGGCAAATAAAGTTTTTATTTAATTTTTATCTTTTAGTTTCATTTTTCCATCAACTTTTCCTTCATATATTATTATGTAACCCCTTTTTCCAAGGCTGTACATAAACTCTATTTTTGTCTCTACAGTCATTATAATTTTCAGTCAATCAAAATCTCGTTAACATTGCTTTCATTTTACCTGTGAGGAAAGAGAGGCACAGAAGGGCTGGGGCTGATCCCAGGTCACACAATTTAGGACCAGTCTAATTTTTGTCCGTGCTGCTGTAAAATGTAACTTTTAAGCACAGTCAGTCCTTGTTATTCATTGATTCCATATGTGTGAATTCTCCTATTCCTAAAATTTGTTTGTAACTCTAAAATCAATATTCATGGCAGTTTTGTTGTTCATGACATGGGCAGAGAAGAAAATATTTGAGTTGTCTTATTTCCCAGCTGAAGTTGAACAAGGCAGTGCTCTGCCTTCTTGTTTCAGACTTTTAGCAAGTGTCTCTTTCAAGGTTTATATAATGCCATGTTTTGGTTGGTGATTTTGCTGGTTAAAATGGCCTCTAAGTGTGGTGCTGAAGGTCTATCTAGAGTTCCTATGTGCAAGAAGGCTGTGATGTGCCTTATAAAAAAAATACATGCGCCAGATAAGCTTCATTCAGGCCAAGTTACAGTGCTATTGGTTGTGCGTTCAATGTTAATTAATACATAAGATATATTAAATAAGCTGTCTTTAAACAGAACTACACATAAAACACAGTTAAATATTGATCAGTTGATTTACATGTGACTAGAGGCTCACAGTAAAATAATCCGGTTTCCCCTAGGGGCAATGGTTTAGCATTCACTATCTCAGTCTTCCAAGTGACTTCGTAGAACATAACTAGCACGAATAAGAATTGACTGTACTATCCATGTTGCAGATCAACACATTCGAGCATCCACTACCCACTAGGATCTGGATCTCTTGCACGTATATTACAAGAAGGAACACGCCTAATTATTACTGTATTTTTTCCCCCTGGAAAAATGGCTTTTTGAGATCATTTAGGGTTTAGCATAAAAGGCACTTATATATTAAACATTAATTAAAGCATGATTGTCCAACACTGTTGAAAAATACCTTCCTGCTGCTACAAATTCTTAAAATCTTAAAATCTTTGCT
>NW_012138858.1:2488053-2491189 GCF_000956105.1 Propithecus coquereli
ATGAAAAAAGGTGTACTTTTAAGAAAGTTTTAAGGCACAGAGCAGGAGGATTGAGTATTTGAAAGGTGGAAGGGGATTACTAAATTAGAAGATAAAAGAATAAGACATTATGTAAAATAATATTTTTAAAACCACGTTAAATAATAAAAAAAAAATTCCCAGATTTAAAGAACCCATTAGTCTTCAGATGGAAAACGAATACCAATTCATAAGTAGAATCATTAAAAACAAAAGCCTACATAGTCACTATATCATGAAACTCTTCACAATATTAAGAGGAAATCATATAAAACTACCAGACAAGATTAGATCAATTATTTACAAAGGAACAATAGCAAGAATGAAAGACTTATCAGTAACCATGGATGTCAGAAATCTTTACTTATTATACATAAAGAGCTGAGGTGAGGGAAAACAATTCTCAATTTAGGATTCTAGAACCAGCTTACCTCTTCTTCAAGATAAGGATTGGAAAAGTAGCATTTTAAAACATACATGTACTAAAGGTATTTATGACCCACAGATTTTCATGCAAGGTAAGAACTATTAAAATATATTTTCTAGAAAGTAGAGAAAAAAGACCAAGAAGCCATAATGTTCGTTGTAGATACTATAATAATATCTCTTGTTTAAATAAGGTTTAAATATAATTCTAGGCAACAGTATTTTCAAGTGTTGGGGCTTAGGAAACAATACCCCAGAACAAGGGCCTCAGAAGCAAAAGTTTTTCTCTCTTTAAAACTCCTTATTCTCTGAAGAGGCTGTTGGAATGGGTCTCTTTGGAACAGGTACACGATTGAATATTAGTGGCCAAAAGATGGATCTTTTAAATTAGAAAGGCTCCCAAATTTTACAAAATAGATTTTAGAGATCTCTTATGTTAAACCATTACCTATTGGTATTCATAAGAAAAATTAAAGTAAAAGAAAGACACATAATAGTGTCACAACTAGCCTTAAAATTTTTCTTGACAAAAACTAAAGAGCAAACATATGACCAAAAACAAAGATAAAATCCTGTGTAGGCTGCCCCTGCAGGAGCAACGAGGGCCAGTTCACGTTGGAACCTAAAGGGAACATTCTATGCTTTCCTCCCATCAGGCCGGGTTAGATTCCCAGCCAGGGAATGAGTCTCTTTTGTTTTGATATTTATGTAACTTTTGACTTTTTGAGGTTCTCATTTATTATGGATCTTTTTGCCTTCCTTGGACAGCCTTTGATTTTCTGTCTTCCTCAGTGTGTGGGAGGCGCATGAGGCTTTGGGGTTTGTGTGCACTGGCCAGATGAGAAGCGGAGACCCTAGAGAATATGGCCGGACAGAAATGCGGGTTGTGCTCATTTGTGGCGAGTGAAACTTTCCTTTCTTGGAGCTGTTTTTGTGGCATTTCTGGTTCTTGTGAAAACCGTTTTCCACCATTTGGGGGACACTCCGTGTATCCTTGGTTAAGTCACAACCTTGGTTAAGCTTATTTTAAAAGTCACTTGTAGTTTACAAAGAAGTTCAAAAGCCAGAAGTACCAGTTTTTTGTCCTGGTTAAAATCTGCTCCCATTTACTTTTGCTCCTCATACCCCGTGCCCCTCCTTCCTCTCTGCCATCTTCAGCACCCCATAAAAGACCCTTAAGGTAACTTCTTACGACTCAGACCCCTTAAAGAACTCAGAACACAGGTGCCACTCACCCCCTTTTGGGGTCATCTGCTTTCCTCGAGTCTAAAACATCACGGACAGATTTCTCTTCAGGTACAAAACTTCATACTTTGATGTTACGTTACCTGATCACTTTGGCTTTTGGAGGATAGGAGAAATTACTTTGTACTGTCAGAATTTGACCTTGGCCTGTGTGATATCTAGGCAAGAATGACAATGTTAGTGGTGACTGACTACACTACAGGTATCTTTTCTCTTTGTGTCACGTTAGACAAGAAAGAGTGAACTCAGAGAAATGTCTTTGAACTAAGTTCACTGTGAAAGCCAAGGTGGGACATTCTGAGGTTTAGCTGGTTATTTTAGAGTGATTTCTGAATTTCCTCTAAGCTCATCTGCATGTCTCCTTATAAAATCCTGTGATAAATTTCTAGGATTTTGTGTTACTTTGGCATCCATTTTTAATCTTCTTCTAACTGACACACCCAAACCTCTTCTTAAAAAAAAAAATGGCTTAGATCCTCCCTCCCTCTCCCTCTCTCTCCCTCTCTCTGCTTTGAGTTGTAAATTGCTGCCCTGTTTTCAATAAAACTCAGTGAGGGCTTCAGGCCAAGTGAGACAGATAAATCTTTAAACTTTTCCATTCTCAAAGGCATAGTTTAAATTTAACTATTCTTTTAAACTAGTAAATTGTAATTGTCTATGGCTAAAATTTCAAAATCATAACTATAAAGTCTTTGTGTGTACATGTATATGTTATGTGTTATGTCTACATAGATGCATTTGTATGTATGTTTATATATTGTCTACATGTGGTACCAAATTGACTTAAAAATATGAGTAACTCATAAATGAAATACCTAACCCAAATGCTTTTCAAGTTCACATGGCTTTAATAATATTTGGCAAATAAAAATAGTTTTAAAATTATTAATAAAATCAAATAAAAACATTTTCAAAATTTAATTTAGACATTTTTGTCTGAGACTACTGATCTGGTGGGTTTAGGCAATTTCTGCTGGATGTTTAAAGATCATAAAACTATTGCTTCTGGAGTACTTTTGATACTCGTTTAACTTATCTATGAGCTTATAGCTTTATGTTTAAACCTTTAGGCCTGGTGAGGCCTAGGGACCCCAGGCCCCTCCTTCCTGGCCCAGCTGTGCCTCTTGGCCATACTAAAAATGATTAGTAGATTATATTTTCTAGACATTGTATTTTGTACTGCAATCTATATCTCATACATAATTAAAATTGCTTACTTCCTAGGTTTTTCACTGGAAAACAAGGGTTACTAAGAGTTAATGCCATAACTAATTATGAAATTAAAAGCGTTAGAAGTAACAAAAACAATTCTATGTATAAAGTGTTTAAGAAAACCAGTATGTATTTTTTGATAAGAAAGGTTATAAGAATGGATAGGAATGTGTTTTTTTTGTTAAAAGGAAAATAATTTTGCCTAGTTTAGAGATTTTTAAGGATTATTTTAAAT
>NW_012138858.1:2492729-2494076 GCF_000956105.1 Propithecus coquereli
AAAATAAAGCTTAGAAAGGTTAACTTGCACAAAATCATAGTCATCATGGGGCAGAGATGAAATTGCAAATCATTTTTTGTTTGTTCGACTTCAGAACCCAGGGTCTTGAAGAGGCAGCTCTAAGAATGCAAGGAGGCAGCTCAGACTATTCCCTCACACTCCTCTTTCCACTGGTCCTGACGGGCCAACCAGTGTTTAAATACAAAATGTTGACACATTTATAAATATTTATAACAGAGGAGCCCACAATAGCTATGGAGCTTTGTGGCTGTGGGCTTGACCTATGCCCCCATAGGTTTGAATATTCCCCAAAATTCATGTGTTGAAATTTAACCAACAATGTGATAATACTAAGAGGTGTGGCCTTTAGGGGGCGATTAAGTACTCATTAAGCCCTCATGGATGGGATCAGGGTCCTTATAAACAGGCTTGAGGGAGTGGGAGCATTCCCTTATCCCACCCTGTGAGTATTCAGTGTTCATCCCTGAACACTGTGAGTATTCAGTGTTCATCCCTTCCCAGAGATGCAGGCAACAGTCGCCATCTTGGAAGCAGGGAGCAGCCCTCGCCAGACCAACCTTGCTGGCGTGTTGGTCTTGGGCTGCCCAGCCTCCAGAACTGTGAGAAAGAGATGTCTATTGTTTATAATTTACCTAGTCTCAGGTATTTTGTTATAGCAGCCCAAATGGACGAAGACAACCTACATCTGAAGCTGATAAAGACAACATTGTAGACTTCCAGACAGCATCATGAACTGAGAAAATAAGAAACCCCACTCAGTATACACACTCATTCCAAATAGAATTCATAGATGATCTTTACTAAATATTAAAGCCAAAATCAGGAGAACAAAATCTTCAGACACCAGAAATGAAGATGAACTACATACCCATGCCAATGAGTAGGGTTTGAAATCATGAACCCATGAGATATCAAGTCCAGATGTACATCTTATGGAATAAATTTTAATGCCAGAAATGAGATATATATTAAAGCTACAGAAATCATCATTGGCAGAACTGGACACTCTGCATATAACTAAGGGCCGGACCATTCATAAGCTGGGACTAGGAAATTCTGCCTGAAGCACAAGGACATGCCCCAGAAGTGAGCAGTTGGCCTTAGGTCATGGATAGAATCAGGGACAAATTTTGAAACCTGCGTTATAACATATTCAAATCGAAGTTGAGAAACAGTTGTATAAAAAACCAGTCTGAAACCACCCTTAAGGATGCCTCCAAAATGTAGATCACTGATGGAGAAAAACACCTGGGGAAAGCTGCCCCCCTGAAGATGTGCATACAAATAAAAGACAAAGAAAGAATCCACTGCCAAGAAGAGAGACAG
>NW_012138858.1:2501736-2541076 GCF_000956105.1 Propithecus coquereli
GCAAGAGTTGGAAATGCAGGGATATCCTTTAGTGAATCAGCCAAAGGAATCTTTGGAGGTTTGTCCTTAACAGCAGGAAAGCAATTAGCTTTTCTGAGACGAATCATGCTTGAAATATTGAAACCTTTGCTAACAAAATTACAATTTATTTTTCCTTTGAGCCCTTATATCCTTGTTTGGTTTAAAAGAGTCAGGTGGTAGCTAGAATCCATTTAAAAGCTCATCTTATCTTTAGAGCTTAGCAAAAGGTTATCCACAGACTGGATTAAGGTAGAATTATAGGATCACTAGAAGTCCTTGAAAACCTGATTAAGAAGAAATTTTGAAAATTAAACAAAACCTCGGTAAATCCCTAAGGATTAAAAGCTATATACATATATACCACTAGGTTTTTAAGAAAAGGACAAGTAGTGACTATCTGAATCTAAGGAGACGCTGTAAAAAGCAGAACATGGATCTGCAACTGTCCAATAGGTGGCCTTGAGTGAGATCAAGGAACAAAATGAAATTTGCATTTGGCATTACTGAAAAAATGGGCATAATTATTCTGTGGTTAGTTCTCAGATCTTAAATGAATCTGTATCCCACCCACTAGATTTCTTTATAAGCAGGATAAGAGTGTTACGAGGGCTGTGCAAGGTCTAATAAAGCATCTTTTTATATTGCTTTTTCTACTGCGGGCTTTATTCCTTTTTTTACACATAGTTTCAAAAGGTATTTTGCAAGATTGGGTAAAGATTTGGATGCCAGTCTAAATACTTATGGACTTAGCCCCAGTGATCCCTCAACTTCTGTAGAATTATGGCTCATGGGGAGTCTAATGTCTTAAAGAGATCTTCAAGTTGGAGTCTAATTTTAAGCACAAAAATACCAGTAAGGTTGTGTCAACATTAGCTGTTTTCCAGATAAAAATGGAAGGAAATTAGGGATTTCAAGGAAGAATTCTTACAAGAAGCATTTAATCTCACAATTCTGTCTACTGACAAAGCTCTCCCGATTAAGTTGGATGGCGGGTATCACAAAAGGACAAAGCATTTTCTCCATGGAGAAGCCCAGGCAGCAATTATTGACCAGAAAGTGGAGGATGTCTGAGACTCAGAGCTGCCAACTATTGGACATTCACTGACTGAGGAAGAGGGATGGACTCGGTGGAAGAATCTACAGCCGAAAGTTCAGCACTGGTGTGTCTACAAGAAAACAGCAACTTCTGCCCTCAATAGTTAATGACAATTCCTGTGAGTTTAAAGGAAGTTGGGAGCTAAGTTCTCCCTCAGAGCACCCTTTAATGAAGCTCTTTTTTTGGTATGAATTTCTTTTAGAGTATTTTTCATACCAATTGATAAAGAAAGATCATTAAATGTTAGGAATCATCCTACCTTTTAGCTCTGAAGCACTTATAAGATGGACAATTTGCTCATATTAAAAGTTCCCCAATATCCTTGGTTAAATTATAATTGATGAAATTATGCCATTTTATGACATGTGCAAGCATTTGGGTTATAAAGATGCAGCCAGCCTGGCTAAGGTGTGGTCCAGGAAGAGAACATCAAGCAAATGTTGCTAACAGCTGGTCCAGTGTGTCATTTCAAACCTTGTGTGCATGCCAGCAGACAAGAAGTGGCCATTTCTGTCCACAGAACTGAAAATCTGCCTTTCCTGTGGCAGGCCGTTTTGGAGATTTCATCTTTTAAGTCAACTCTCAGGGATGCAAAGACAGAATTAAGGAAGAATAGATACCGTGAGGTGTTGAGATGACCCCAAGGCAAAGTGTACCCAATGAGGGACAGCAGCATGACAAGACCTTAAACTTTTGAGTCCTTGGGGTCAGTTTGTTCAGTGGATTTATTGGAATTCTTCTTATTACCTGTGCCTGTTTTAGACAATGTTCTTGATAATATATCATGAAGACAAAGTCAGGTCAGATGAACAAAATTTCACCAAGAACTTTTAAGAAAATAATCCCAATCAGAACAAAGACTCCCACGGGTGAGATCTAGTGCTCTTAAGAGATAACTTATGGTGCTCAGGGGCCTCCTTCAAAGCCGAGGCCCAGCAGCAGACTCCCCTCGGGGACAAGAGCCTCATGGAAGAGACACAAGAGGCCTTGGAGGACACTAACAGAAGGGGTCTGACTGAGAGGCCTGGTCCCTACCATGGTCAGGGGAAGTCACAGCCAGATTTTGTTGGTTCCTCCAAATTATGGAAAACTCCCTCCTCAAGTAAAGAAACCTTTTATGATACAACTGAGTTTCATTGGCTTACTACGGTGGGGGAGGAAGTGCACAATTTATAAACGATTTTTTCTTTAGGGGAAGTGAGTGCAGTTTTGATTACTGATGCATTGGGCTCAAAAATCCTTAAGATTAGTTCTTTGATTGAAATATTAGAAGCAGGGACTGTCTTCGGGTCGGTTGATATTTTGAGTCCAGAGTCCAAGTGAGTGAGTCAAGGTTCTGAGAGAAAGAAGCACTGGGCCATCAAGACCTTCTACAATTGTCGTCGTGTAATTGATGAGAAAGGGGGCAGTTCCAGTTTTCAAGTATTAGATCAAACCTCGTTTGTGTCTCTCAACCACAGCACTCCTTTCACGTTTCTGCAGAGTGGTTCTGTATCGTAAGACTTTGGGGCAGAGGCTGTGTGTGCATGGGCATCCCCACTCTTTCTTGCACCGTGCAGGGCGCACAGGCAGAGAGGAGGGGTTGGCTGGTCTCCTGGACAGGCCTGCTTTGCAATGACATTGAGATACTTTCCTAACAATCCTGTTGAACAGGTTAAGCATTTGTTTTTTTTTCCCCTGGACCTGCCCATTCCCTGGGAGCTCCCTCTTCCCCAGATACCTCACCTGCTCTGATGAAGTGATGCTACCCTGGCCCCATTGCCCCCACTTGCCTGGGGTGCAGGTGATGCAGTACCTCCCAGCTACTGTCACACACGCCCCCTGCCTTTATCTCAGCTCCAGTTCCCATCGGTCACAGTGAAATTTCCCCCACCTGCTACTGATCCTCAAGTAGGAAGACACACAATTGCTTCAGTAAAGTAATTACTGCATTTTACAATCAGGACAGTCATTTTTCAAAACAGGTGCATTTAATGGCTTAGAGCCACATGCTCTGAAAATGAACCATACTGTCCTTTTTGATCTGAAATAAACCAACCATGCCTCAAGGAAAGGCCAATAAGGCTCTTCTCTGCTAATTACTACAATGTTAGGACTTAGTTCTAGGATATCAGAAATATTGGCTGGTAGGGATGAGAGATAAGGCAGGACCATAGGCTGCAATTAGGAGCCAGTTGTAGGGATGGCCTCAAAGGGGTCTATTCAACCCAATCCACTGAGCCCAAAGGGTGATATATGGTTACAGCAGGTGTTGGTATTCAGGGGAAATTACCATGAGTGGGCTTGCACCCAAGGGAGTTCAGGCAGCAGGTAGAACACGAAGTATCTTCAGCACCACACACAGCACCTAGCACATAGTAGGCAGGCCATACCTTCTGCAGGTTAGAGGCAAGCAAGTTGATCCCAGGCCCCTAAGGAAAAACCTGACAAGTTCTAGGCAGAGCATGGAGGGCTCAGTGGAGGCACCTGGGGACCCAAGTGGGTACAGAAGCACCAGCTGAGCACACCAAGATGGAGCCCAGAATGAAGACTGAGCAGAGGAAGGTCCTGCTCAGTGGGCAGGGGGCATGCAAGATTCCCTCAGGTGCACCAAGTAATGGACTTACAGCATTAGCACTGATTCTCCACCCTTTCTTCATCTAGCTAATTCTTACTTAGCTTCAGGTCTCAATTTCATTGTGCCATCCTCCGTGAGACCTTCTCTGATCCTCAGATCTCATTTTACTCTTTCTAACTCATGCCAAATTTGTAAATGTATTTGTCTTTTCTCTCCACACAATTAAAGTGCCATAGGTGCAAGGATCAGCTTCCAGTGCTGTGTCTGGCACATGCGAAGCACTTGATAAATGTTGGATGGAGGAAAGATGGAGGGAAAGGAGGGAGGGAAGGAGGGACAAGAGGGAAAAAAGGAAACCAGCACTTCAAAGGAGCTACTCTCACTGTGGGGCTATGATCACCCTAAGAAAAGTGAGGAGAACTACTGATTACTTTCGTTTAATGAGCAGGCACTTCTGAGTGGGGGATATACAAAAAATTCTCAGAAAATAAAGGTAACTTTGAAATACTAGTGACATATCAGCTAGGGTTAAGTTGGTTGCATGTAAAAGAAAGCCTAAGAAATTATTTTCATAGGTTTCTTAAACCACAAGATTTAATTTTCTCATGGAAAAGAAGAGTCCAGGATTGACAGAGTGGTCCCTCAATGTATTCAAGAATCAGGTGCCCCCAGACCACTGCTCTGCCATCCATAAGGTGCCATCCTCATCCTCCTGGCCCAAACAACACATACACATATGGGGGCAGGATGGAGCAAGGAGAGAAGGGCCGGCCCCTCCACCATGCATAGCATACATCTCTATCTCCTTAGTCAGACCTTAGTAGCATGACCATACCCAGCTGGAAGAAAAGCTGGAAACACAGTGTGTTAACAGGCAGACAGTAAAATTAGGAGTTCTGTTACTAAGAAACCAGGAAGGGCAGGGGTTAGATGGTCATTCCATAGTGTTCTGCGACAGGAACAGCTTCTTGCACCAATAACTTTGTGATTCTTTGTGATTCTTTATTCTACAATAAAGACATAATTCTAAAGTCTTAAAATTGATGTCAGTCTCAATTGCAATGGTATAAGGAGAAAAACAAAGCAAAAAAAAAATATGAAAAGAGCACAATAAACAACAGAATGGTGAATAAAAACCTGACATACAGAACCATACAAAAATAGGAAATGTTTTCCTTCAAAACCTACACTCACCCACAAACACACCTCCTTCAAATTTAGTAGCATGAAACAAAAACAAAATTGTGCTTTGCTGAGACTTGTAAGTCAATATGCGGTGTGCCTGCCAGAGTTCCAACGAGGAGCAGGGATTTGACAAACGGCATGGTCAACGGAAAACATCACGATCAACTGTGAACTCAAAATATTGCTGGGCTAGGGAGAAGTCCTTCCTGAAATATTGCCTGGAAGGGACAGAAAGCAGGCCGTTCAGGAGTCCCCGTGGCTTTCTTTGCTGCCTGCAACTCTGCTCTGATGCCGGAATGGCAGCTGGACTGATTGAGTTCTATCATACGTTAATGGGGATGGATGACGGAGTGTCACCAACTCGAGTGTCATATGTGCAGTGTGGCTGGGGCCAGAGGTCTGGGAGATGGAGTGTGATGGAGCCATCTGTCACCCGAGGCAAAGATGTTCTCCAACCTGAAGCTGTGCAAGGCACCTAGGTCTCCACCTGATGTTAGACAGCCTGTTTCTTTATTTAAAAGAAAAATAACCGGGGCTGGGTGCCAGGGAGAAGGCATTGGCTCCCCACCACCACCAGCAGGAAAGCTCATTAGCTTAATCTTCAAACACTTGCGACTGAAAATAAGGCGGCTCCAGAGAGAACAGCTAAGGCCATGGCTCACCTCCTTCACCTCCGCGGGATCCAGGGAAGCGGAGCAGAGAACCCTACTTCAGCCCTTCTTGCATTTATCCTTCTTGCATCTATTCAAATCCCTCCCTTAGGACATACACGCAGGGCTCACCCCCGTGACTCCTCTGATCGCTGGAGCAGACACCCCTCTCCCTCGTCCAAGCTCTGAGCCATGGCTCTGCGCTGGTTGTTTTATAGTTAAAACATCCTGCCTTGCCTTGCACTGTTTTAATGATTTGATGTGCATATTCCAGCTATGTTTTTCGAATTTAAGCTTATTTATAGTTCTTCGTAAACCCCACAGAACTAGCATGTATTTGGCATATAATAGGTGTTTGCTTCAGAAAGTTGTGTGGGAGGCTGAATGAACCAATATATGCCATACCTTCCTTCTTCCATCCAAGTCCTCAAAAAACCCTGTGGAGCTGTATCTCCAGTAGGCCCGGTGAGAGTCTGCTCTCAGCAGCAGATTGGATCAACCTCCGGCAACCCAGGATTCAGGGTCCTGCACACCCTCCCACCTCAGCACCTGTCACACTTGAGACTGTCTCAGGGTAGGATTTCATCTGGAATAAAGAGCTCTCAACACTGAGTATAAGTTGGCCACCATCACATTCTTGCACTTTCTTTAGCACCATAGAAGCGCCCCATCAATGGATGATCCTGGGTTAATTAAACCAGTAAAGATTGGACGGTCCTTGAGGCTGGAACCACTGTACAGTTCACTGGAAGCTCAGAGCAGTCTCTTGCTCAGCACCTGTGTCTCAGCATCTAAACTCAACCCAAGATCATCTTTCTCCCAAAGCCTATACTCTTGGTAAGAAGAGAAGTCACTTTCTCACACACAACTCTCAGCAGACTTACCTCTCACCATCTGCATAAGAAGTTTATACAGCAAGGCTTTGGGGCTAAATTTAGGGAGAAATTAGGAGAAGGGATAACTGCCGCCATAGCGTACTGGAAAATATCAGCATGAAAAATTTAGTAGCCTTGGAAGATTTGGGTGGAATGCTGCTTCGCTGGAGTTTATACAGCTTATTAGCCCAAGTCCTGTCTGAACCCAGATGGCCAGGTGGAAAGGAAACATCAGACTGGCAAGAGCGCTGCTTCTGTTCAGTGAAACCAGGGAGATTTATGGTTTGCTCTCACGGGCCAACACGTTTGTACCTTTCCAAAAGAAGATTCTTTAGAGACAGCCAGCAGAGTGTCTTAATGACGCACACAAGACAGTGGGCTTCTGAGAGCTCAAGAACCGTCGCCACTGAGGCCTGTGGGTCTCACTGGTGTCTCTCTGCCCCTAGAGGCACTTTTGAGCTAGTAGGTGGCAGGGAGGGAGGAAGCCCGGAGCTTCCCCCCGTTACCTGACATGTGTAGGACCAAGGGATCAAGCCGAAATCAAGCAGTGACCAGGCCGAGAGCGCAGCCAACGCATATCTGCTGGGTTTTGTTTGTTTTTCATACTTAACACTGGGGCCAGTTTTCTGTTTTCAAATACATCTGTGCTGATTGGGGAGGGGAGAAGAGGGGAAAAGAGGATTCTGTAGATTCAAAATATGTCAATAAAATATACTGAATGCACCATAATATCTGTTACAAAAGGAGATTTCTGAGATACTAAAAGGCTGTCATGTGGTAGAGGGGAATTCTGGTTTTCCCTGGAAGTCAGTACTAGGACTGATTTGGAGACGTACTAAGGAAGATTTCTTTATAAAATAAAGAACAGACTCTCCCAAAGTGGCGTTTTACTGGATTAGACTAACAGCACCCGGAGGCGGCGAGTCCGGGACCGTCGGGCAGGGGTGCTGAGGCCGGGTCAGCGTCTGCGCCGGCCCCGTAGGAAGGACTCCTACGTCGAGCAGAACGTTGAAGTCAAAATTCAGGCTGTTCTCCACTGCTCTGCGGTGTGCAGTGGGGCACCAACACGTGGAAAGTGCGTGACAAACAGGCCTCAGCCGCGCAGGGCCTGGTGCGCTGTGGCGACACTTGGAACACGGCCCGTCAGTCCGGCGTTATGGTCCCAGCGCAAACTACTCAGAGAGATACGGCAGAAGTAGCCAGTGTGTGTAGCGCACCGATGCTGCGTGGCTCACTGAGCTAAGCATTTAAAACATGTCATACTCTCCTGGAAGGTGGGCCTATAATCACATTTTTATAAGGTTACATTTTAACGTCTTTTAAGATTGCCTTTTTAAGGTTCCTTTTTTTCAGGCTAGTAAGGAGGGCTTGGGATTCGAACTCAGGTTATATGACCCCAAGACAGACTCTCGTGACTTTCCTACACAGCCCATTAGGAACATCCTTCGATGGTTCGTCCTCCTGTGTAGCTCAGTGTGGACAGCAACATGCTCCTGGTGTGCAGTGCATTGCCTGTCCTGACCACATTCCAGCCTGCGCTCACGCCTTCCACGAGCCTGGCTCATCACTGGATTTCTCCCTGCCCCACGGCCTTCCTTGCTAACGGACTGCAAACATGTGGCATTGTCCTCTTCGCTTTGCCGCAGGGAGCAGCCCCATCCCGTGAATCAGCACTGTGCCTCTCTCTAGCAAGTGCCACCAAGGACCGACCCTTCTGTTCTGATGGCGCCACAGAACTGCTAGCCACAAAGGGATTACTTACTTGTACTAAACCAAGATGGAAAGGGATGAACTAAGGGCAGCTTGTATCCCCTGGGAGATCTTGCTGGAAGGAAAAGCAGGTTCTGAAAGGTTGAGAGAGCCCGGCCCATCAGAACTGGGAGACACTCCTGTGGCCAGGACACAGACTGCAGGGGACGATGGCGAGGATGGGGCTGGCCATATGTGTAGGGCCTGGTCTGCCATGGGAAGGAGATTAGGATCCTACGAGTTGTGGGCAGCTAGAACTTAAACAGCCGGTGAAAGAAAAGGACACAGAGGGGGGGATCTTCGCGTCCTCATTGGTAAAATGGAGCTGATATTGGCAGCGCCCCTCAGGCTGTTTGGATGATGAAGTGAGGAGCTGAGATAATTCCACAGAGCAGCCGGGATGGTCCCCGCAGGCGGAAAGTGCCCAGGAAGCTCGGTGGGGTGCACTGTGAACCTCGTCCTCAGAAGGCTGCTTATTTACTCTTCTCGACTTTGTAAAGAAACTTTTATAGCCCCTTTTTGTAAATGAAAGAAAAAATGGATAATCAGAAAAGCTAAGGACAGTGTACTTTGTCACCATTACACATGTATGAGGCCGTCTCTATAATTCAGGTATTAGCTCCAGACGAGAAGAGGGACCATGTTTTCCCCGCGAGCATCTTTCCTAACACACACCAGTGATCGACACCAGAAGTCACATCGTTTGTTTGACCAATCAAAGCATATTAAATAAAAATAAAATAACAGCAGCAATGATGAACATTTTCATGATCACTTTGTATGTTTTAGGCTCTGTACTAGGCACAAGAAACACAAAATGTTTGTGTTATTAAGGAGATCAGAATCTAGTAATTACAAGTGATTTGTATCAGTAATCCCTGCTTTGGGATTCAGGTTTAGATATTTTTTAACCTTTCCTCAATTATATACATACGAAATATATGTATGTATATATATGTGTGTGTATTTGTCATGAATTAATGAATAAATCAATCCTAGCACAGAGTAAGTCTGAATTTTGGTTTCCATTTTTCCTTTTGAATTTAAGAAGATATTGGAATAAAACAACTACAATAGTTTAATTCCATCTTATAAATCACTTTTAAATGTGTTTTCTTTGCAGGAACACGATTTGTTTATATATTGAAACATATTAGAGATGGTCTTATCCAGTCTGTCTAGACTTCAGGGCAGCAAAAATGCACCAATACTATTGGCTTTAAGGATAAATAAAAACCAATTTTCCTCCCCTTTCCAAAATTCCAAAGCAAAAAACAAAAAATACCCTTAAGAGCTTATTTTATCCAAAGTCCTTTCTAGTGCCCTGCCCATTGCAAAAGTGTTGTATCAGTCAAGGGGACCTGGCATTTGTAGTAGTCATGAGTCTTCTATGAACCACTCCACGTGTTTTGCTTACGTTTCTCAAAGCGTCTACTCTGAGGCTGATCAATTCCATTTGCCAAGAGTAACTTCAACCAGTGCCACATCCAGCAAGCCCACTTTGATTCTGGGACTTGTGTAAATGTCATTTTTAAAATAAAACCTCAGTTTTAAGGTTGAAAGTTTACTTCTATTTTAGGTACCAATTATCTTAAAGATACTGTTTCAACTTTTAGCTAAAAGTAATATCTTTGTAAATGCTGTTTTTCAGAAGCTGTTCACCACCTATTCCAGCGTGATGACTCAGCCCTTCCACGACAGAATAAAGAACTGTGTAAGGAGTCGGTTTGGTTCTCAAGTGGGCTGCTGCGGCGGCTGGCAGGCCAAACCATGGAACAAAGGAGCAAAAAATTCCAAGTGTAGCCAATGACACCTCCCTACGTGGAACTCTTTGTTTAAATATTATTTATTCATTAAGAATTAGCTCGTTTCAAGATAAAGACACTCTTTTCCTCTACATTTGGGATTGACATAATAAAATGTCATTAAATAAAAATTAATTGATAAACAGTTCTTGAGAGCATCACAGCCACCAAATTGTGTTTTTCCTCCTCAAGGCAGAAAAACAGTACTCACATTGTTTTATTCTTATAATACTATCTTAACTTTGGGGGGGAAGGTTAAATTATTCTGAAAGCTATGAACCATCTACATATTTATTCTTTTTAAAGTTTCTGTGGTGTGTTAGCATCTGTATTGCCAGAAAACAAAATTTTCTTCAAAGTTATTCTTGGGCAGGCCTGGGACTCAACCCATATGTCTCACAGTTAGTTGCAGCTCAAGGCTTTAATTTATGTGACTTGTTCCAAACGTGTCTGGAGTGCTATTTGGTTCGGTGAATGCGTGGCGCCACCTATTGGTGGGCCCTCAGAAGTTCACTTTTCTTTATCAGAAGATAACATGTTTTAAGTATTTCATAAAAATTGGTTTTTTGAGGGTCTTCGGGATTTCAAAATGTATAGGTGAAAATGAACAAAATATTACCTTTATTAAATCATTTTTCTACAATAACTGGAATTACTGGTATTACTCTTTCCCTTAAGTCCTCAGACTGAGTGAATTAGTAGAGAAAGACAAAGAAGTATTTTTTCATCCCCTCTAGCCTTCTCTTAAAATATTTCTGTTGGCTTTTCTTCCGAGCCATATCTCAGGAGATTAAACTGCATCTGTGCACCAGCTCGTAAGAAGCAGAAGAACAGCAGGTTGGCCCAAGAAAAAATAATAACCTAACACGAAACAGTGAGGATCAGGCTCTACTATTTTCTTTCACCATTTTGTAAAGATGCATACAATCTAAAGACTAAAAATTCCTTGTGGATAGCAGCCAAGGCAGAACTTCACAGTGCATTATTGCCGTGCAATAAATATCTTTCAGAGGACACCTGCAGCCTAGGACAGCCTTAGAACTTTGATCCTTCCTCAAGCCATCCTGGCTTTGCCATATTGGGCAAACTCCCTACCCCCGTGTACTGACTGCCTGGAAGCATCACACTGCAGAAAAGCTTAGAGTCTTGCGCCTTTCACGAAAATTAGGGGAAAATCAACAGAAGCAAAACTGCTATTTCCACACTGGTGCTAAGTACCCTAATTCATACTTTCCTTTGCTACTTTACAACAAAAATATCATGGATGTATACATATTTCCCAAATCATCAAAATGTATGCATTGAATATGTGTAATTTGTTGTATATTAACTATACCTCAGTAAAGTTTTAAAAAATCGGGAGTTGGATGAGAGAGAAATTATTTTTAATATTTTCTGTTAGTCCATCTGCCGGAATGATTGCCATTTTTTCTTTTTTTTAATCTTCAGTATAACAAAGAGCAGTTGGGCAGCTATTGATGGTGAAACTCAGCAGTCGACTACCTTGTAAATTAGAAGCTGTGGTTGTAAAAACGGATTTGTATATCACCGGGAGTGGGGAGTGTGTCTGCCTTGTAAATTTAATTAAACAGCAGGTGCAAAAATCAGGTCATATGGCTTTGATGTGCCCCGTGCGAGGATGACAACCAGACAATGATTCTAATATGAAGAAATTTGCATACATTTGCATTGGATAGCAGAGAGCACTGGAGCTCTTACCACTTTCATATTTTATTTCTAGGAAGTTGAATAAGATTTGAACGAACGGTTTCTATTTAGACATTGCAGAGAAACACAAGCAAGGTTTTAGCACTAACACAGAAGAGCATGTGGACTGAAGGCTAGGCTGTCTGACACACACTTTGAAATGCAGCTGCCCTTACTGAAAAATGGAGACTGCCTAGACATGGAAGAAAGCGGAGAGTGAGGAGGGAAGAGAATAAACGTTTATTAAATCTTTCGCAGACAGCGTAACGTTGATTAAGATATCCTCCTGCTGGGGACCTAACCTGGGGGGTCACAGTCATTCTCTGTTCCCGTAGTCAGGGCTATAAGTTCTGAAATGATAAAGTTTAGATAGGTGGCTTTTCAGATACAGAAATCAGCATTTTGCATCCCTTGTTTTGTTTTTTTAAAAAATAATGTATTTTCTTGACTTACTGGGTAGACCATATTTTTGATCACAGCAAACTGGAATGTTTAGCATAAACACTGTCTTTCCACTCCTTGTGATTTCTTGCTCGGGTATAAAAACACGGTAAATAAACAATCACCACCAGAACCCAGCATCATCTTCAAGATGCTGCAAGTAAAGACCTGACAGGCACAGAGCACCGTACAACAGCGCTCGGAAAAGGGGTTCTGGGGAATTAACCTGGGAGACCAGACACACATCAGCCCCTTCTTGCACAGTTCTGTTCCTTCACGGGCTCCCGGCTCCTCACCAGGAATCCTCGCGGCCTCCTTCCCTACACCCACACTGCATCCCTGGGTCTGGGTTTCTGGTTCTGAGGCTGCAAGAGGCGGATGCCAATTTCTGCGCTCCCTTCTCCCGGGTGGCGCCAGCGGTGCGGCACGCACGGCACAGCTGAGGCCCCAACTCCGAATCCTGCCAGTCTTTACAGCTGTTATAGGGTATGATGGCAGAAGAGAAGATGTAACTGGGTTTTCGGCAAATTTATTTGGAGTATTATTTATTGAAACCAAACCCCACCATAACGTATGTTTGGGATACTTCACAGAAGCCAGCTTTTAAAGGCACAGTTCTTTATCGTGACATCATATCATTTATTCATTGTTCGAACTTGCTAAAAATTCATAAGTGTGGTAAAATATCTCACTACATTTAGGAAGGAGGAACACTTTTTCGTAATCTTTAAGTGCATTTTTCAGGCACTCAGTGTGCCGTGTTCTAATTACTTATTGAATTCACCCCTTTCTCTTTCCCCACTGGGTTGCCAACTCCATGAAGGCAGGAACTACCTAATTTTGTCACCGCTCTGACTTTAGTATTTAATCCAGTGTCCGGCATATGGTAAGAGTTGATAGATACAGTTGACTAATTAAAATAGTGAAAAAATAAGTGAAGACCAAGTATAGATGACTAGGCTATTTATAGACATCACGCACCAGGTGCTAAGAAACTGTCCTGTCCCTTAGCTGATAGAATGCAGAGACGCTGACCCAGGGGCAGGGCAGGCACACGATTCCAGAGCCCAGTCTCCACTGAGGAATGGGCGCACACCACAAGGCCCACCACACGGGTACGTGCTCATCAACAGTGACTTCTTGGTAAAGGTTGCAATGGTCTTTACCTTGACAAGTTTGAAAGGACAGACCTACCTATAATTCAGCTTGCCATTGTCAACCACATGTCCAGGGTTGGAACAAACAAAGGCCAGACAGATGTCCAATTGTCACACACCAGTTAAGTGTGGCCCATTCAGATCTACTGACTCCTCCCATGATGCCCCCTCCCTGACCAACATTGGTGGCATTTAGCTACATACTGCACCATAATAGTTTATTGTCCGCCTCTGCTATGAACCCACGGGCCCCTTGATGGCAGGAACTATGTCTTCTCAATGCCTAACATACATCCTGGCACCGAATACTCACACAGTATTTGTCAGGTGACTACCTGAACTCAAGTCACTACAGCAATGACAAAAATGTCCTATGTGTTCTCTACCAACCTAAGTGCCCATCGATTGATGATTGCATAAGGAAAATTCCACACACCAGGGGATACTACTCAGCCACAAAGAATGAAATAAAATCATGTCTTCTGCAGCAACATGGATGGAGCTGGAGACCATTATCTTAAGTGAAATAACTCAGACACAGAAAGTCAAACGCCACATGTTCTCACCTGCGAGTGTGAGCTAAATGAGCACTCACGACACAGAGACTGAAATAACCGAAGTACATGACCCGCACTGACCGGGTGAGGGTTACGCAAAAACCCAGACTTCACCACTGTGCTATGTATCCACGTAACAAATCTGTACCTCTACCCCACAGATCAATAATTTTTTTTCAATGTCCTCTCAATCCCAGAGTTATCCAGCGTGTATCCACTCCTTTAAACCCAGACCAGCCTTTCCTCTGGGAATCAGAAAATGTGCCCGTGCCTCAAGATGTGACCCCTCTAAGTAGCATTTCCTCCATTGCTCACTCTCTTCTGTGTTCCCAGTTGTGTCGCACACATTTGCTGTTCTGTGTGGGTCTCTCCCATTTAACTGCAACCTCTTGAAACAGGGTCTGGGTATTGCCTGTCTTTGCGACCTCAGCACCTCGTATGAAGCCCAGCACCTGCTAGATGCTTAATGAATGTTGGTAGAATTAGCTAAATAAGTGGAATGTGAATGACTCAATAAGCAAAGGCACATATTGCTTTGCTTGTCATGTGGGGATCTTGAAGCAGGACACGATCAGAACTTCTCAGCTAGTACTCACTGCAGCTCACATGGGTTTCAAGTTGGTCCATATCCCAATCACCAGGGCCATCAAGATGCTGCTGGGGTACAGGGGGTGAAGAAGCCCCAGCTGCTGGCTTCTGCCAGAGCCTCTGCCAGAGCAGCCTCCTCTTTCTCTTGCAAATGCCGATACACATGTCATCGTCTGTGTCCACCATGACCGTGGGAAGGTGGAGAAGCCCGGGAGGAAGCTTTTCTTTTCAAGACTGTCAGCTACAGAGCAATGACGTGAACTCAGTGCTACTCCTTTCCAGACACAAACTCTTTCCACGTGGCGGCTTCTGCACTATGCAAAGCATTTGCTCTGTTAAGACTACAGTTTTCCTGGTTCCAATCTGTGAGGCTCTGCCTAGAGAAATAGCTCACATCTTTACCTAGGGAAGAAAAAGAAGCATCACGAAATTTAAAGATCTTGGTCTGGCAAGTAATCTTAGGAACCTGAACCCAATTCCTTTGTTTAAAGCAAATATTATGGCATATATGCTGAATTGCTGTCGCAACAATGTAATTGTGGGAAGTCTGTATCATATAAAAGTTTACCATTCTTCTTGAAGGATGGCCTTCCTTCGAGTTGAAAAGAACAAAATTAGCAAAAAGTCAAAAATGCTTTACTTATCAGAATACTCCAAATGCTGACGATATTTCATACTTCATAGCAAGCCAGCCTACAGAGATGCCTTGGAGCCTCAATGTTCTCATCTGCCTAATAGAAGGCAGTTTTGAAGCAGCAACACACAGGAAAACTATCCAGGACTGGTCAATCTAGCCTTTCCCTGGAACATCTGCGGTCAGCATAGTGCCCGGTGCACAGTAGGTCTGGATGGATGAATGAATGGATGCATAAATGAATGAATGAATAGATTCATGCCCTCTGATTCCCAGTGTATCTCTGGTCTCCTTCCCAGTGGCAGGTAAGTCCCCTTGACCTTCCCTCAGATGGTGTAATTAATCCAAGCTGAGCTCCTAGCCAACACTTGCCTACCCCGTCTTGAGGGCCAGCCTGCTCAATGATAGCAGCCATCTGATGCACCCGTGCTTGCAGGAGGCTGGCATGACATCTGGAAAGCACTGGAAAGTGCTCGCATCCAGGCCCTCCTCACTGTGACAGTAGAGAAAATACATATCGTGATCCACATACACTGATGGTAGCTGCAAACTTTCTCAGCGGAGGCTCAGGAGATTATGAGAATCCTTAGTGGGATGGATCCTAATGAGCTGAAGAGCTGGTACTTTTCTAGCATGAAGACAGATTTTGAAGAAAGGGTCTGATGCTCTAAAGAGCTCTGCTGGGGTCTGGCGACACTAATGTCACCCTTAGGCTTCCTTTGCAAACACTTGGTTTGACAGCTGCATCTCTCAAGATAAGTCTTCATACAACTGTGCTCACGTTCAACATTTCTCCTTATCCCATGCTTAACAGTCTCATGAGAAAGTGCAATTACTATGCGGACTATTGTATTCAAGGTGATAATTACTCTCCACAAAATCGTTTGGTTTGATGAGCTGTGTTTTCCCCCTTTCTTCCACAATGATTTTCAACAAGTCTCTTCAAGGTGAACAGTTATACACTGCAATCCCCAACGCCCAGGCCATGGACTGGTACCCATTGGTGGTCTGTTAGGAACCAGGCCGCACAGCAGGAGGTGAGCGGCAGGTGAGCAAGCAAAGCTTCATCTGTATTTACAGCCGCTCCCCATCACTCACATCACAGCCTGAGCTCCACCTCCCGTCAGATCAGTGGCGGCATTAGGTTTTGCATTATGGTGAGTTGTATAATTATTTCATTATATATTACAATGTATTATAACAACAATAGGAATAAAGTGTACAATAAATGTAATGTGGTTGAATCATCCCGAAACCAACCCCCAACCCTGCCCCTGGTCCATGGAAAAATTGTCTTCCATAAAACCAGTCCCTGGTTCCAAAAAGGCTGGGGACCGCTGGTTATACAGACACCCAGGCCATCCCTCCACAACTCTGGGATGGACAGCATCGCTCTCCAAAATGCCACTTGTTGTTTTGACACTTTTGAAATAAAAATACTATATAGTTCCTTTCGCATAACTTTATAAGTATTATTTCAAAAGTGGTGCAGATACAGATTTCTTTCTCTTCTTTTAATCACAGCTCAGAGGTGGTGAGTAGGATGCAAGGAGGTCACAGATTGGAGAGACACAAATGGGTGGGGACAGAAAGACAGGCAGTGAAGAGCTTGATTGTTATAAGCAAAACACCAGACAGTTACAAAATAGCCAACATGGAACACCATAGCGTTTGTGTTACTTTCAAGCCCTGTTCCCTTCCTTATTGCTAACATGAGCTTTGGAAAGGGCAACATAGACTTTCTCTTCATCAGGCTCCTACCTCTCATCATGACTTGAATTTGCTAATAACATGAGAATCATTTCAGGTCCGAACGGGAAATTTGCATTTCTAAATGTAAGTGGTCGCAGCTCATAGGAGAGCAGACTTATCACTAATCATTAGAGAAATGCAAATTAAAACCACAATGAAATACCACCTTACGCTTGTTAGAATGGCTATTATCCAAAAGATGAAAGATACTAAGTGTTGGTGAGGATGTGGACAAAAGGGAACCCTGGCACACTGCTGGTAGAAATGTAAATTAATATAACAGTATGGAGGGTCCTCAAAAAATTAAAAGCAGAATTATTATATGATCTGGTAATCCCAGTATACATCCAAAAGTAATGGAATCAGTAGCCTTAACAGATATCTGCACCACCATGTTCATGCAGCATTATTCGCAACAGCCAAGGCATGGAATCAACCTAACTATGGGAGGTAATGCATAAGTTAATTAGTTCAAGTTAGTCATTCCACAATTTGTATGTATTTCAAAACAACACGTGGTACTCGGTAAATATAGACAATTTTTATTTGTCAATTAAAAATAAATGGAAAACAAAGAGAGCAGCCTTGATGGGGAGTCATCGGCGTTGATTCCTGCCTCACCTCCTGCACTTGCCGTGAAATTACCTATTTACGCGAGCCAGACGCCATTGCTATGGAAAACTCATTGATGGAAAACGTTACACTTCTGCTTGCACATTAGCACTGCTGTTTGGGAAAAAAATGTTCCAGGGTTATGAAAAATAGGCAAAGCAATGCACAGAACTTGTCTTAGCTTGGATTTCCCCAGAGGCAGACCAGGAGACAAAGACGTATTGTGTAACAGCAAATGGTTTGTTTAAAAGGTGATCTCTGGAAGCATCACTAAAAATCTGGGAAGTGAGACACAGGAGGGAAGGAAGGCTAGAAATGGTGTGTTGTGGCCAGGCTCTCACCTGGGCAGTGGGGCTCCCCCCACCTGGGGAGCTCTGGGAGCGCAGAGATCAGATTGCGCCTCAGCTGCATCCCCACAGGGGCGAGGGGCTGCGTCTTTACCCACCAACCCTGTCAGCCCTTGGTTGAGGATTACTGCCAGGGGCATGGAATACCCTGCTCGTCCAGCCTGCCTGACTGCAGCTCAGGCAGCCAAAGAAAGCCCTCAACAAAGAGTCCCAGGTGCGGGGAAACGCAAGCTGCACAGTCCGTGTGCACAAGGACAGGGCGTGCAGGGAAGATATGGGTGGAGCGCCCACCCCGCTTGCTGCAAAGCTGGCATGTATGCAGGCTGTGAGAAAAGTCCTCTTCCAGAAGTAAGGGACAAGTGTCCTCCTTCTCAGTCAAGTTAAAAAATGAAACAAAGTAACTTTCAGTGCAAATGAGATAATAACCATGGTAGGGAAAGTTCATTTTGCTATCTTGATACACTATTAAAGTGCCCCGTAAATTGCAACATTGGAACATTCAACCCATCTCCAAGACGGCTTGTGCAACCCCTAGGGGGCAAACTCTGACAAACGCGTCCCAATTTATTTTCTTTTTTCCTTCCTCCCTTCCTTCCTTCCTTTATTCTTTCTTTAATATGGTAACTTATCTGTGGATATCAGAAAAGGGACTGATAATATTCTGAAAGGCATTAATTATATTACTGTTTTACAAAAATAGTCCATTATTGAATTTTTTTCTGTGATTTTGCTTGACCTGAATATACATTCACCATCAATAACCTGAAATAAGTTGACCATTTCTTGGTCATTATAATTTTGATATTTGTTCGGTACATACTACCAACAGGCACTATTCTAAGTGCACTTATTACATGAATTGATTCATTCAATGAGCTCTGAGTTGGAGACACCACCACTCTCATTGTATAAGTGAGGACCTAAGGCGAGATAAAAGGTCACAGACAGCTCATGCTCACAGAGCTGCCGTGGGGCGGAGCTGGGATCCAAACTCAGGTGGTCTATATCTAGACTTTCTGTCCTCAGCCACTTCACTGGGGCTCCTGATTGATGACTCAGCATCCTATGACCACCAGTTATTGCAGTTTGTTGTAGACATGCAATCTTTGCAGGATGCATGATTTGTTTTTTTTCTTTCTTTCTTTTTTTTTTTTGAGACAGAGTCTCACTCTGTTGCCCTGGCTAGAGTGAGTGCCGTGGCGTTAGCCTAGCTCACAGCAACCTCAAACTCCTGGGCTCAAGCGATCCTACTGCCTCAGCCTCCCGAGTAGCTGGGACTACAGGCATGCGCCACCATGCTCAGCTACGTGATTTGTTTTCATGTGCCATGTGGTTTCCAAGAATCACGCTTGCGCACATTGTCACCTTGCTTTTCTCTTGTCCTCTCTCTGCCACACAATATTGGGGCATCTTCCTTGTAGACTAAATATTGAGAAAGCCCCATCAGGTGGAATTTTGTGTTCCCTAAATAATCACACTTTCATTTCACAAAGACTAATAAGCATGGTATTTATATCGACTGTTGGGGATTCTCTGAAGACATTTTTTTTAACTTTGATGTTCACTTCTAGTCGAGTCTGGTATCCGAATAAGTTTCTGCGAGACATAGGGAATGAAGGCTCTGAAAATAGTGGTCATTCAAATTTAATTTGAGCAGAGATCCAAATTTGATGGCCTTATAAAGAAAACTATCTCACTAGGAAATCTATCTTACTAGAAAATATGCTACAAAAACCAGAGACGGTCTTCCTTTCATTCACTACTGCACTCATGGTGTTTAGAGTAGAGTCTGGCTCTCATTATGGACTCAAGAAATATTTTTATTAAATGTTTTGTTTTACCACAGTATTAGATTTAGAGAAAAATTGCAAAACTTGTACAAGGAGTTTCCATATACCCCACTTCCAGTTTCCCCTATTATTAACATCTTACATTAATACAGTATATTTGTTACAGTTAATGAATTATAATGAGCCAATGTTGATACATCATTATTAACTAAAGCCCACAGTTTATTCCGATTCCCCTAGTTTTTACCTAATGTCTTTTCATTTTCCAGGATCCCCTGCAGGATATCACACAGCATCTAGTTTTATCATCTCCCAGGCTCTTGTTGGCTGTGACAGTCCCCCAGACTTCCTTATTTTTGATGATCGTCACAGTTTTGAGCATTACTGGTCAAGTATTTTGTAGAATGTCTCTCATTGACTTTTTTCTGATTTTTTTCATGATTACACTGGGCTTACGTGCCTTTGGGAGGAAGACCAGACTCAGTTTGCATTTTCACCCATCACATAAAGGGTAAACACAAGATGACTAATTATTGTTTGATGGTGACCTTGATCATCTGGCTGAAGTCGAGTTTGTCAGGTTTTTCCTCTACAGATTTAATCTTTTTCCCTTTTCCAGACTGTACTCTTTGGAAGAAAGTCACCACACCCAGCCCATATCCAAGTCTTGGGGAGCTGTTCCCCACCTTTTTGAGGATGAAATGTCTACATAAATTATTTAAAAATCTTATGCTTATGAGGTTTGTCTTTCCCCTTCATTCATTTATTTATTCAGTTATTTATTTATATCCACAATGACTCCTGGGTACTTACTGCATACTTTCTCTTACAATGCAGGACTACTTTATTTATTTTTTTGCTCTCATTTTTCCAGCCTTCACCACTGGGAGATCTTTCATTTGGTCCCTGCATCCCTTCCACACTCCTCCATCATTGTGGTTTTTGTTTTGTTTTGTTTCAACCCTTTCTTATTTTCTGGCACTACAAGATGCTCTAGGCTCATCTTGTGTATTTTCTGCTCCAGCCCTAGAATCAGACATTTTTCCATGCAGCCTTGGTCCCTTTTATTGGAGAATGGCATTTGAATGCCACATCCAAGCACTCGGTCTGTTTGTTGCTACTGATGTGTCATCGCTTCTAGGCCGTGGTAGCTGGTAGACCAAGAAAAAATATGTGTATACTAACCTGTATATATTCACATATTTGTAAATATTTCTATGTATAACCACCTGAATCTTTAAGTAATGTTTCTGAATGAAGGTTATAGGAAGATATTTTGAAAGTTAATGAAGCTTTCTCTTTTCAAAGGAGAGACACAGAGAGAGAGACAGAGAGAGAGAGAGAGAGAGAGAGAGAGAGGGAGGGAGGGAAGGAGACAGGGAGCAATAGCAACTCAACTTCTAAATGATAACATAAAACTGTAAAGCTAAGAAATTAAGAGTGAGATCTAAGAAAATGCTGACAATGATGTGAAACACACACAGCTCAAGGCTGTGAACTGAACAGCAGATTACACCCTACATTAGAAACACGTTCGCTGTCAAAAGCTTGCATGGACCGGGGCTTCTTAGCAGGGCTAAGACATACCAGGGCCATGAAGTCACTAGTCTGCTTAAGTCAATTGGATGAATTCCTCACATGTATGCAGATAGGTAAGCTATGGCCTTTACATTGCAAAGCAGATGTGCAGAAAGTGAACAAATTCCAAGAGAGAGCAACTGCAGGACAAAGCCGACACAAAGCATGAAGGAATAATCACGCCACAGACAACAGTTCCTCATTGTAGAGAGGGAAAGAGGTACCAAGAAGTCCAGTGATTATCTACAGAAACAGAGCAGGTAAGGGTCCAGTGAAATGTGGACCCCAGACAAGCGGAGGTCCATCCCCTTGCTTCCCTCCCTTGCACTTCATAACCTCTCATGCAGGGGGAAAGACCCCCTAGGAACTGCACCAAGCACAGAATGGGACGGCCCCTGTGCAGGAGGCTCTGCCTAGGAAGAGATAAAGATAGAAGTATAACTATCAGAGGCAGCTCCAGAGGCTCCTAGTGCGAAAGATGTCTGGAAGGACCTGCAGAGAGGTCAGCTGTCTTCAGAGAACAGAACAGCTTCGCAGGCAGACTTTATGGCTATCTCGCTAAGAACAATTCCCAGAAGAGCCACCAGCTACAGAGGATGGCAGAAGAAAGGTAAGATAGAAAGAACGGTAAAAACCTGGCTTTTAAAAAGACAGCAGTTTAAAAAGAGGTCTATTTCTGTCTACAAAATGGATATTCAGAAGTAATTTGCTCTTCGCAGAAAAAAAAAATCCAGAGAACGCAGACTTGAGTTTGAAGAGGTGGGCAGCGACCGCTAGGTAACAGAAGGTGCTGGCCTCCTGACTTAGTGAGTTCAGGATAAACATCCTCAAAGCAATAAATCATAGAGTGACCTCATCCTGTGCTTCTCGGAGTGGATGCGGCCAGTGATCTCTCTTGGGCAACAGTTTTAATTAAAGGCAGCTTGCAACGTAAAGCCCCCTCACAGCCTGCTAACCCTGGAGACGCTGGAGTTTCACACGAGGCACCTGAGTAGGAATATAAAGTGAAATAAAGGAAATCCCAAATTTCTGGTACAAATGGCTGTGTAGTGAGTTTAGGATCATCTCATTCTGTTCCTCTTCTACACTATGAAAGTCCTCCATAAATTATAAATTTCAGCATTCAACCTGTCTGCACTGTTTCTTGAATCCCCAAAGTGACAACTTCTTTAATAGGCATGTCCCCTTCAACATGATTTTTTAAAATATGGAATAATTTTGAGCATATTCCATATCAAGACCAAACCTACTCAGATGCAAACAGAAATATTGATACTGAAGTTTGCCGTCGTTCTCATCCAAATCCGCCGCAAGGACACATGTGATTAACATGATAGCAGGAGCTCCTAACTAGATGTCTGATCACAGCAGCGTGCCTGGAGTCAGCCCCGTATGAAATCATAGCACTTCATTTTACATGGCCTCACACGGGGAGGCCTTTCTCTTCGGCACTAGCCAAGAGAAAGCTGGTCCAGGCTCCCCTGCAAGGGATGAGCTACGTTGCTGGGGGAGGGGAATACACTTGCTTCACACATAGCATTTCCCTAATCTTTAACACAGCCTTGCACGGGAGACAGCATCGCCCCACTGTGCGGGTGAGACAGTGCAGACTTGGAGAAGTCCCAACGTCAGAGCAGAAATCCAATTCCAGGTCCTTCGTTCCCTCAAAGTACATGTTCTTTGCATGCCATTGTGTTGCCTTCTAACTTTTTTTATACACCATCTTGATTTTTATTTATTAATATTTTCTTTTGAGGAAAGTAAATCCCCCAAAAAGGGGGCAGACGTGCAGCGAAAAGAGAACAGTTTGGGACTCAGATGGTCTTGAATCTCATGTGATCCCCGTTCTAACCCTTGGCGAGCCATCGAAAGTTTCCGTCCTCCTTTCCTGACCTGCCACATAATGAGGAAAGAGGAAACTTTCTCGTCCAGCCTCAGCATTCTAGATTTTCTGAAGAGCCAGTGTATGCATAAGTGAATGCAAATTAGCATTTGTCTCCCCAAACTGATATTAACAAACTTTTTCTGTGTAAACAAAGGCAAAAAGAATAAAATGCTGCACTTGGGTTTCTACTATATATTTAAACTGTTACGGAATCCAAATATTCACCCGTTTTTGTCTAGTGTCCAGTCTCTGAACCAGCATACTCTATTTTAAACCCAGGTTCAACCTCGTTCTCTTCTCATAGCCAGAACCAGCTATTGTCTTAAAGTAAAAAAACAAACAAACAAAAAAGCCAAGTTTCTGATATTGAAGAAGCTTCCTGTCACCATAGTGATTTTACTCTTCAATTTATCACTTAATTAATAAAAAAAAAAAAAAGCTGTAATCTGGCAACTGAGGCTGACTGTCCCCTGATGATTTAGGTTAACTGGCCTCAGTTTCAAAGTCTTGGGTGAAAGTCCCTTAAATCCTGTCCTACATATTCTATAAATCTCTAAGAACATAGTTTTCCAAATCTCCTCTGCCCCCAGCCCCTGTTCTAGATTCTCATTTTATTTCACCTCTAGTTGATCTCCACTCATTCACTAGCCTGTATGTGCACACATACATGCACATAGACACATGCACGCACACCTGCACATGTATGCACACATGCACACACGCACATGCACGCACACACATGCACACAGGCACATGCACACACACGCACACGTGCACACACGTGCACATACACACATGCACCCACACCTGCACATGTGCACACACATGCAAACACATGCACACACATGCACATGCACACACACGCACACACACGTGCACACAGCCTCCGATTGGATTGCAATTGCTAGACTCCCCCTGATATCTGGGGTCAGAGAGAGGAGTAAGGCAGGCGCACAGACTTCCACTCCCTCAGGACCTTGCTGGGTCCTCTCTCCTCCCACATCCTTCTTGCTCTGTTTCACTGGCCCTCTTTCCCTGACACAGCGACTTTCCTCCCTTAACTGCACCCTTGATAACGCCCCCCCCACACCACCCCGTCATGCCATGGGGCTGATGCCCTCCCCTCCTCCCTGCAATACACATTTTGGCCCCTCTTGTCTGCCATCCTCCACCAGTCAGGGTCCTGGCTGGACACTCATGACCCTCTCAAACTGGGTAATTTGAAGAGATTTTACTAAAATGACTACAAATTTGTGAGGAGGGTTTAAGGAATCTACAACTTATTGTGCAGCAGCCCAGGGCAAGCAAGAGTGGGAGTCGTTAGAGTCCCAACCCTCCAGGGGTAGAAGTGGATTCTAGACCCCAAAAGGCTGCTTGAAAGGAAGGGTGGCCCTCAGTAGGGGCCTCAGCCAGCCCCCACCGTCCATCAGGGTGGCACTGGGAGGCGAGGGGACAGGGTGTAACAGCCCTCTCTTCCTCCCACCCTGTCGCCTGCCAGTGGCCCACCCTAGTAAACCCAGCTGGAAGTCAGCCCGAGAAGCAGTCCACGTGAACAGGAAGAGGCAGTGGACACGTGCCACACAAGCGGGACAGCCGACTGCTGCTCGGGTCCTGCTCTCCACCTGCCTATCCCCACATCTGGCCCTTCTAGTCTGTGCTCAGCCAGAGCCCAAGCTCCGAAAGTGCCTGTTTGCACTAGTTCAGGTGTTTCCCAACTGAAGCTGAGAGGCGCGTGTTCAAGACGCGCTATACAGCATCCAAGAGATACCTGCTGACACCCGTGGATGGACTAAGTCCAGCAACAATGGTGTCTCGTGCAAAAGTCTTAACCTCCTTTCCTGGCTCTCGCCTGCCCTCACCAGCGTATCCTAGACCCTAGACCAAGTGATCACATTTCGGAAATGGCAATGGCAAAGGTCATTCATCAACACCCTTTTTAAAGCGGAGGAAGGGACACCTATAATGCCAGCCCCGTAATTCAGCAATTATTTCCTCCTTTTTTTCCTTTACTTAATCGTTCTCTTTTCAATGCCTTCCACTGATTCCCTCAACACTTACAGAACAAATCCAGTTTATAGCCATAAAAGGCCCAATATAATCTGCTAAAATATGAAGGCCTTTTTTTTGCCACTGTCCCCCTGATGAATTCTGCACCTTCTCAACAGCTAACTCCTTCGTTGCTGCCACGCTCTCGCCTAAACATCCTGCTGACCACGTCGGGTCACTCACCTGCACAGAACTCTCCAAGACCACGTCTCAGATTGACAGCGCCCCTCGCCCTGGCCTGAAAGCATCATGCCGGTGTTTGTTATCATCCTTGCAATTATCAGCACTAAAATTAACACTCGACGGACACATAGACTGTGCCAAACACGGTGACAAATACTCTATATGCATCATGTCATGTAATGCTCATTTTAAAATGTGGTAAGTACAATTGTTATTAATGATATTAATATATTTTATATCTATGAGAAAAATTAGGCAAACACAAGAGAGAGTTAATTGCTGGGGCCACTCGGCTGGTAAGATGAGAATTAGGGCTCTCACCCAGACCTGCCTTCCCCTCCAACATCACTCTCCCTCGCAGCAACGCAAGGTGACGTTTCTCGCACCGCAGTGCAAGCTTTTCCCGGCAGTGAAAGCTGCTCTCTGCCTGACCCGTTCTCACTCAGCCTTCGAGACCTGGTTTAGCCCCCGCAGACCCTGGAGACCCGCCCCTCTTCCCTGCCCACAGAGTTACCTGGAGGCCTCCTACCTGCTCACGTGGAACCCGCTTTCAGCTTCTTCCATAGCTCTGGTCACTGCACAGTAGCTCTGTGTGTCGGCTACTAAGGTAGCCAGTTTGTACAAGTAAGTTTCCTCTGCATTTGATGGGGTTTCTCCCCACTGGCAGAACATACAGGGCTCTGGGTGGAGATTGTAGTGATCCTCATTATACCAAACGATCCACTTGCAAAATGCTTGTTTCCCGTCTCCATGGTTCTGGTCTGTGCTGAATGGTCTTTAACCCAAGAGAGGAAGCTCTCCAACAGGGGACACAAGAACTGTTTCACCAGACTGAAGCCTGAGACGGCCAGTGAAGTGTTGTGAAAGTTCAGCAGAGACTCCCGGGCGCCAGGACAGCCACAGGGACATGGGAATAAGGGTCTTGTCTACCCACCCCACAGCCTGGTAACAAAAATTAATATATACCAAAATGTCACTACCATCATAGTTTTAAAGGAAATGGAAGCAGCTGTTCCTGTGGATTTTTCATTTGTTTTCACCCAAACCAAAAAAGGCACTTTAAAGTCCTTGCTCTCTGCATCCACGGTGTGGCCTAGAATCCTCGGCCCTTTTGTGTGTTTGCTTTTCCAACTTGTGCTGAAAAAGTCAGTATCTGAGAAAATCTTCCACCTCTGAAAGGGCTCCAGGGAGAAAGAAAAAGATAAAGAAACTAATTCCAGCTGAGGTCTAACCACACTATAGCTATGGCGTTTCATCTTTTGTTTTAGGATTTGTTCCTTTAAGATTTTAGGGGAAAATACTCAGAATTCCTCGGGTGCATGTCAAAAATGTACGTGATTTGTAAATGAGTATGAAATGCCCAACACCTTATGCATGAGAATATTCCAAGTAAGTAAGTTCATTTTGTATTCTGATCCTAAGTTTAGACAGATTCTTTAGACTATAAGAAAAAAAATTTTCCAATAAGAGAACTTATTATAATCCAAATGAATGCAACTGAGGCGAGTTGGCAGATTTATCTCTATATCTAACAGCCTCGCTCTTTTAATTGAAGGGCATAGTGAATAACATAAATCCCACAGAAAGATGCAAATTAACAAGAATAAGGTTTTATATTCCATAATACCCAAAACTGTACGGTGCTTAGTTATGCCTATATGATGTTGCCCTTAAGATTTGTGTCATGCACAACCTACACAATTAAATGTGGGAGAGAAGGCACTGCTATATTCTGTCCCAATATTGAGCAAGAATTAAAAAAAAATCTTTACATGCCCCAAATAGATGCTGAAAGGTAATTATAGTAAAAGGAAATAAGCTCTGCAAGTAGCCAGACCTGATTCAAATCCTGACAGTAAACTCTTGGATACATTCACTCATCTCTCTGGGTATTGGTCTTAATCTATAAAACGGGGATAATAAAACCAACTCCATAGAAAAATGGTGATAATTAAATAACTGTTATAATGTATGTTACTCATCTGTTGCCAAATGTACAATATAGTATCTATTGGAATGATGTTGTTAATAACCCACGTTTAGCTCATCGTGACAATTCCGCATTCGCTTCATTTGAATTCTTTGAAATTGTGTTGTGAATGAAGTGGCTTCCATTTCAACTGCTATCTGGTATACTTTCTTGTTGTGCTAGGGCTAGAAAGCCAAAAAATTCCTTTCCAAGACTCCCTTGCAGCTAGGATATGCAAATTAATTTCTGCCAATCAGATGCTCTTATGAAAGAATTGGAAGTTGAAGGTGCTGTGCAGTCAACTTCAGCTGTTGCTAGTGGTGACCACTGCCATGGAGAACTGAAGATCCCCACGAGATGGTTTCTGTGTCCAGTCACTAGCTCACAGGTGTTGAGAGTGCAGTAGTAAAGGTGATGTTGCCATTCTGATCCCTGCATTGTATCTATGTGTTTTAACTCAATAGTCCCAGAAGTAGCTGGCCTTAGAAAATGATGACAAGACTTATAGATGACTCAGTTATTACAACAACTGAGAATGAGGTGTTTGCTAAAAAGAGGAATGACATGCTTTGAATTAGGAATCAATATATGCTACTATGTTTCCCATAGTCAGAATAAATGGGTCTGGAATTTCAGAGGTTGAAGTAGGAGTTGTATTTTCACTAATTCAACTAATGATTCGTTCACTTATAAAACGTTTGCTGTTCTTCTCATGACGTTGAGCTCTGCTAATTACAGTCCTTATTGCCCAATGTGTGAAGCTTCCACAAAGTTTGCACCATTGAATGGGACCAGCAGGTGACATGGGACCAGCAGGCCAAAAGGGAGGGTCACTGTATTGGCCCAGGTAATGGATCCTGATTGCTGAGGGGAAATAGCATTGCTGCTACAGAATTCCATCAGGGAGGGATATCTTTGAAATCCAAGAGATTCTCTGAGAGTCCCTCAAGAACCACAAATCCAGCTGTAAAAGATAATGGATAACTCCAGCAACCCATTACAGGCAGGACATCAGTGCTCAGCTTATGAGGAAGGTGATGTACCTCCCCTCACCAGGTATAACACCCTGAAAAATTGAGGCACAGAACAGGTAGTGAAGGAAGTTTAAACACCAAATATGGCTCTACGAGTAGCTGCAGGAACAAAGACTTCAGCAGCCACCAATGAGTTCTGTTCTTTGTTGTATATACTTATACTTGTTAAACAATTTCCTTTTCCTTCATCTACTCCCCCTGCTGTTTTTTATAAGGCATGTTGTGCTGGCAAAATTGATTTAACCTGCAGGTTATAAGCTATCAAGGCAGTATCAGAACCACCCCATGTCGCAGGATAAGGCAGTAATTGATGGGACCGTGGGCCTTCCCTTTAGGGGAGAGGTAAGAACATTTTACCTTGAGCAAGAGATGGTTGCATTATGTTGGCGGGACATGCTATTAGTGACATCAGTATTGTGTGGCCACTTAAATATTAGGGAAGCGAGAAGCATCACATTTGCAGTGGTCACCGTGGTTAAGGTGCGGAAGAACACCGTATTGGACTGCCACTTGGCATTCTTTCCAACCGCCAGCTCCTGCGTCTTCCTGTATTTCACAAATTACAAAGATAAAAACCGCATTTGCAAGACTTCCTTGCAGCTAGAGCTCTGGACATCAATTAGGTTGTATAAATAAGATGCGTGTGGGCAGGGCACAGTTGCCGGACGCCTGCTGACGGCTGCTTTGCTGTTGCCTTTCACAAGAGAAGTCGCAGAGAGCTGTGGATTGCAGCAGCAGCAAAGTTTCCTTGGAGCCCAGGCGTCCAGCGCCGCCTCCTGTTCCCCCATAGTCCTGACTGTGCTGTTGGCGTGTTCTGGGAGTTATTCTTAACCTAGAACTTGTTCCTTTAGATCTTCCCACCATTTCAACAGAGCCCAGTGCCTTTTGCCAAATCCTTTCTGTTTAAAAAAGCTACAGTGGTCCCTTTCCCACAGCCAAGCCCTGAGTATTACTGGTGGCCCATTAGCAAGAGAAGGAGGTCCCGGGGGCGTCAACGCAGAGGAGTATCCATCTTATCACTGACGTTATTAAAATTCTTGGTTCGTGGTGATAATAAAAACAGACTGACTTTTAATTGATTTTGCAACCGTTTTTAGATTATCTACAAACAATGCACCCTATCGCCGGCACCTGGCCTGGGCTGTTCCCACCGCTCCATGTGAGCATACCTTGCAAACTCCAAACATTGAATTCTTGCCTGTTACTAACAAGAGCCCAGCCCCAAATCATCTAATCACATGTAGGTCCTATGTACTCTTAATTTTCATGCAGCCTGAACAGAATGTATTACCTGGTTCTCCAATACTCAGTAAATAAACCACACAAACTTAGAAAGGCTGACAGGGAAGAGATACCAGATAAGTACCATGACTCAGAATAAGCATTAATATCCAAGTTGGAAAGAAAACTACATTGGAGGTTGGGTCGTTTGGATTATAACCTCACTTCTAGTTCCAAATAGCTAGATATTCTAGAGCAAATTACATCCATTACTTCCATAAAAATATATTGAGTGTCTGTTTAAATAGACTACTATACCAGACCACGAATGACCTCCCTGGCCATGCCCCAAAAAACTATTGCTCAAACTCTTGAACCTATTTTTTTCTTTAGGACAATTATAACTATCTGGCATATTTAATTGTTTTTGCATTATATGTACCTCCTGCTAGAATATTAACCCCTTGTGCTTAGAGAGTTTTTTTTTTTGTATATCTTACACCTAGACAGTAAGCAGCACATAATACATGCACAATAAATATTTTTTGAATGAATGTACCTAAGAGTCAATAAGATACAGTTCATTTTCTCAAAGAACTGACCATCTAGCAAAGGAAATTAGACATGTATGATAATGATTCTCTCTAAGTCAGTGTGGGCCAAGAGTTGTCTGCATGATACAAAGATAGGGCAGTGAGAGATTATGTTAATTAGGCATGGGATTATCTGTTAACCAGAAATGAAGTTGATGTGAGTCGAACAAGAGAGAAGCATTTCTCGCTGACGTGGCAATCTGAACTCGTAGCTGTCCTAAGGTGTCCCACAGGTGATTTGAAAACTCAGATTGCTCCACCATCTACCAGTGCATTCGTTTAACTTTGGAAGCATAGAATCCTGTGGGCTAGAGAAGTGAAGGGGAGGAAAGGGAAGGGAAGGAACAAAACTATCAGAGTCTCAGCCCCAGAGATGCTGGAGGAGGGTGGCCTGGACATTGTTTTGTTTGTTTTTAAAGATCCTCACTGGAGTCTCATGTGCAAACAAGATGAGAAACCATTGCCTTCTGGGGCATCCTTATTCCCGCGTTCAGATAGGCGGCAAGGGAACCGAGTGGGCGGCAGTGTCCCTGCACACGTTCTTGGTGCTTGCACTCCACTTGCTAGAAGTCGGGGGTGTAGTCTCCCTCTGAAAGATGGGGCAATCCACAGTGCCCTGAATGTGCAGCTCTAGCTTTTAACAAGGGGGGTTTGTCCTCCATCGTCAGGTAAAGGAGATCATGTGACAGAGGGCTTGGGATATTTGTTCAAACTGGCTTCGCTCCCTAGCACTCTACTTACAGCTGCATCAAACTAAAGAACTAGAGGCCAGGGTGCTCAGTGCCTTCCACCGGCTTTAGGTGCACCTGACCAGGGTCAGAGCACAGTCAACACTCTGGAGTGAGACCCCAGGCAGGAAGACAATTTGCTGGGATTGTAGAAATAACATTTGCACCAACAAGGACTAAGGCTGAGACAAAGGTAATTCAAACCATGACTCTTTGCAAAATCTTGGCAGAAAATACAAAATAAAGATCAAGCGAGAACCTCATTACCTATGGGCAGGATTCTAGGAGTTATCACGTTAACATTCTTGTTCCACTTTTATAAGAAGGGACACACCATAGACAAAAAAAAAAAAAAAAAATTGCTTGTTTTAGAACCAATTCTCCTGCCTAACCTGTATACACAAGGAGTTTGAACTATGCCTGGTGTGAGCTTATTTTCCACTAATAGAAGAATATTTATTCTAGAGCTATAAAAAGCGATACCTGTATTGTTATCCTTTGACAAAAAGAGAGGAAAGGCAGCCAGAGGAGAATTAGCACTTGATTTCTTTCATTCCCTGGACTCTAACACTTTTTTGTTTGATTGGCAGGGAATTTAAGAAAAGTGCCTTATAGTTGTTTTAATATTGAAATTGTTTTGACATATCTTGGAAAGCATTGGCGAAAGAAGGGAACCTCTTTGATATGCAAATGTTTAAATGCAAGCCCAACACCTTTGCAATACACAACAAGCAAAAGTTGCCCAGAGGCGAAGTGTACAACAAAAGTCTCAGAAACCCTTTGGTCTTTGTTTTCCTTTTCATGAGTGTTTCTCTCCCCAAAATCCTTAATTAAGCAAAGGAAGTGAAGAAAGTGCTTCTAGGAGGAAGGAGTAGCAGAACAATTAATAAAGCATTCAGGAAAGAGCAAGCAATAAGAAGATGGAAAACCAAGGACTAGGAGTCCTGTCCTGGCAAGCCAGTGTTTAGCAAATTCAGCATTTAGTAAACTCTGGGTAGTAAATGAACTAGGCATCAGCAAAGGACTCGCTCTGAATGACAGAGTCTATTCCTCACCCATGCAACAGACACGGACCAGGTGTCCTTCTGGACATCACGTGGCGCCAGCCCTGCTTGCACCTGCACACCTCCTCCTCTGGCTCTGCAGCCTCCCTCCCTCACTCACAGGGACCCTTGAGATTCCCTTAGGCCCGCTCATGCAAAGACGAATCACACTCATGCCTTTCCACCAACCAACGGAAAAAGAGAAGATCTCGTCTATATATAACAGGCGTTGTTCCCAGAGGACAGGGTACAATGCAGGAAGTAGCCCGGTCACCAATCCCCAGCATGTGGACTAGAGCACATCATACACTCCCCTAGTAGAATAAACTCAAAGTCATCAAAAAGCAAGAGCAGCCGAGTTGGAGATGGCAGAAGGCTGAAGAGGCATCGAGCATCTCACTTGAGATGCCCGCAGTTCCACGGTGAATAGTGAAAAAGGAACTCGGCTTCTGTGATTTGGTGCATTCAGATAACAGCTTCGCTGCGGCAGCAGTCGAGAGGCAAAATAACCTTTTAAACCAGAATGTTCCTAGCTAGCCACAGAGTAAATCAAAAACAGAATTGGGATTTTGCAGTTATTCCAATGTTTGCTTTTTAAGGGTAGAACTAGAAAATGTGAAATATTAAATGAGGGTAATGATGCTCCAGTAACTTAAACACAAATATTCTCATGCTACAAACACAAATATTCTCATGCTACAAAACATAATCTTTTTTTTTTAATATTTGTCAAAGTAAAGTTGCATTACATATTGTTTTAAAAAAAGATAGCATGTTAAAACACTGTACTTGTGGGAACCACCCATTTGTGGCGAAGTGTGTGGAAACAGGTAGGTATGCATCTTTCTGGCAATTATAGCAGCATTGTAATGCCTGTGACAATGACAACTGTAGCAAATATTTGTCAAGGAGCCGATGATAAACCTTAGTTTTCGATAACTAAGGAATGGATCTAGTATTCTCAGGAATTCGCGTTTTCTCTGCTTCATTTCAGTGCAAAGTGGATGACGGCTTTTTAGACGTCACTTGGAATGTGTCCGGAAGGGCGGGCGCTGGAGCAGGGACGCCTGCGCCTCTGCCTAAATCCTTTTGGTCAATGATTCAGTGACGGCTGCGGGGGAAGCGCGTGTTGCACTGGCCTCCACGCAAAAGCCGTCTCCTGAGCAAAGGGTGCGCTCTTGATTCGCAGCTGCTTCTCAACTGCAGGTGGCGGCCACAGACTTTCCTGAAACTGCTTTTGGATAAAAAATTGAACTCCCCCTCCGTTTCTGCTCCAGTCCCAAGCCATCCATGCCCAAGGGGAAGGTAAGTGTCTCCCCAGCTATTACTCCTGGTTAGTCAGGGCTGAGTTCAGGGTTACTTCTTAACTTTTCTTCTGGTGTGTCTTAGAAAACGCTGGAGTCGTCCTGCACGGGTCCATGGGACGCCATCCAGCCCTCTCCCCCAACCCCTCCAGGCCCTGGTATCCTGGTGACACAGCTATCAAGTTCTGGACTTTGTTGTTTTCTCCCATTTCGTTGTCTTCTGCAAGGCAGGAAAATTCCACGTCCTATTTTGTCTCAAATCGTGTTGTTCTTCAAAAGGAACTCACTATCTGAAAGGCATCTCTCTGTTGCTAATAAGGAACGCCTCTCATGGCATAACACAACTACTGCACCGTTGGAAAGAAAATCCCCTTCAACTCGTCAGTGTAAAGACAGGGAGGGAAACAGAAAATGAAACCGGTGGAGGACCCTATACCGACACTCACTGTTGTGAGGTTTGCTCCGGACAAAAATGTCCGTATGGCTGGCCTTCAATTCCTCATCAAGTGAGCGATTTCAGTTAGAACGAGCCCCCTCTAGCCCGAGAGTCTTGGGTTCAGTAGTTGACCGTCCGTGGGTCTCAGCCCCAGCCGACGTGTCCAAATGTGCCACCTGTGCCTCTCGCGTCCCTCGCGTTTCACCACGTGAACCCCAGTAACCCCCTGAGTCTAAACACACAGGACGAAACCACAGGACACAAGAACACGTTGAATACTAAGAACTGATTCCAAAGTTCTATAAAGACAACGCAAATAAAGGAAAAAAGGCTAAAAATCAATACACTCCAGGTTTTTTTCTAGAAGTAACTAAGGTATCCAAGCTGACCTCAGAGTCCCTTCTGGAAAATGCTGAGTTTCGCAATCTTTACCTGGGATTTCAGCCTCAATATCTCAATATCCTGCGAGTTGAGCGTGACGGTCTCTCCCCTTCTTTCCATATCACTCCCTGCTTCACACTCTTGGTGATTTTTCGAAATCAACATCGAATGCCCATATAGACTTTCAACCTGAACAGAGAATTTAAACTTTTCTCATTTATAACGACCAGACCTAGACACCTTGCTATAACTGAACACTTCCCTTTTACCCTTCACAGGTAAAACTCGCAGAAATGTCAGAGGGAAAAAGAACGGCTGTCTTCAACCAATGAACAAATTTGTTTAAGCAGATGCCCCTGCCTAACGCAGGGTGAGCCGTGGCCCCTGGCAAACTCTCCCCTGCAGAGAGCGGCGGGAAGGGCCCTGCAGCCCGGCTCGAGCCACCTTAGCTAGTACACACTCACCCGCTCTCTGCGACAAGGCGAGTGCTGCCGCTGCCGTGTTTCCATTTCAGGCACAGCAAACATGTGTAAATACTTTATTAAATTTTTTTAAAAGCCCAACACATGAAGTGAAAGCTGTTCCCCTTTGATTGATTTTTCAAAAGCTCCCTAGACTGCTTCTGCTACAGATGTTTGCAAAATGATTGGATGCAAAGTGGGCTTAATTCATAAAAGCAATAAAACGTTGCTTATTGACTGAGCAGATGAACTAGCTGAGGGGAGATAATTTGGAGTGTTCTTATTGGAAATGCTTTGAAGAAATGTAATGATAGTGGAGAGGCAGAGCCTTATTAGCTGTGGTAAATATATTTTCCTCCAGAACGCTTAGGAGATTTTGAAATAACTGGAAAATAACCCTCAGATTTCCTGTTATATTGATTTTTGGACTAAACACGTGGTGTAACTTTTAGTTTCAGAAATCCATATAATCTTTGAGATGTAAAATTTAGAATCTATACATCAATCTCTTGTGTAATGGAAGAGTCTGGGTCTGGGAGTTAGGACAATGCGTTCTAGCTTTGGTCCTGCTTACCTGGTAAGGTGGGGTGATAATCAGATCCTTCTACAGATACCTGCTGGAGGGACAAAGATGGGCACAGTCTCTTTTCCTCTCCCTCAAGGAGCACAGAGGCCACTCTTAGTACGGTGATGTCCTCCAAAGAGCTCCGGCCACCCCAAGAAGATATATTGGGAAAAGCTAAGGATGAGGGGTGTGGGACCCCCACCCTGTTTCAGAAAATCAGCTCTTCCTTAACCAATCATACCCCAGAGTAAGACTCCACCTTCTGAAAGAATGTATCGCTTTAAAAATCTTCTGAGAAATAGTAGTTTTATGAGTAATACCTGTTCCACCTATTATGCAAATACACCTTAAAAAGAAGCTAGTGGTCCGTATGCAATTGCTTCTATTATCATTTGAATCACAAAGAAGTAGATGTTTTCTCTGTTGCCATCCCCTGCCCCCTAGTTGACTGGTCTTCTTGGATTAAATCAACTTTATTTGATTATTTTTAACTCTCTGTTTTTATATTAGTTAATAATACATGCAGTGAATTTTACTCAGCAAAGAAATGTAATCAGTGCTGGTAAAACACATGGTGAGACAAATGACACCTGCCCACCAGAGGAGAGCTCTGATGACAATGACATGAGGCTGTATTTGGAGGCCCAGGGCCTAGGACACCTACAGCTTCCTCCCAGTGACACATTTCCTCATGGATTCCAGAGATGGGGGCCAGAAAATCTGCATCTGTCCTGTCTGCAGTGCCAGATATGGGGCACAGAGTAGCATGTGCCAATGTCGGCATCTTTAAAGAACACCTCACCTGCCGGTAACTACATACCCTAGACCAACGGTGTGTGTTCTTCCTCTCCAGCTGTTCATTCACTGTCCTTGTCTGTGACCCCTGATGCCCAGGAGTCATCATACCAGGGAAAGTAGGCCAAGATCCAATCCAAAAACCCCAAGTACTGTGTCCCAGAGTTGTGTTTTTCTTAGTTTTGGTGGTTACCATATAGCTCTGGCATCAAATGGAAGTAATGCAAATATTTAAACAAATTGTTAATCACTTTAAATGTCGATGACATGAACACTTACATAGTCATCCTGGATAATTTCCTGTATTTTATTGCACATTTATATTAGTTCTGAGTTCCTAGTATTTGACACATGTTAGGTATTTAAAACATATCTACAATGAATAACATATTGTATACACATAACTGAGTCTTTTATTCTGAGCTCCAATCTGATGGGCTCACAGGAAAATCACTTTTAGTCATTTCTGTGGATTTCCTTCTATCTCCCCTCCCAGGGATGGACCACAGTCCCTGGCTTCTGATGATGGCTGACCTCAGGTCATTGTTTTCTTGTCCACCCAGGTTCTGCTGAGATGGTCATCATCCCTGTCTGTGTGGCCCACCAGATCAGCACCTCCCTGGGAATCTTTTGGAAGCCTCAGACCTCTGTAGATCTGGTTTCACCTCTTTATACTTTTATACCCTGAGAACCATTCCTTCCTGGAGTCTCACAGCTGCCTTGGAAACATCACCAGAAAACAGCATTGGAGCCCACCTCTATGAGGCTGAAGTCCTCACTCTTTGCTCCAACTGAGGAAATCATTATCTATCTATCTATCTATCTATCTATCTATCTATCTATCTATCTATCATCTCTATCCATCTACCTATCATCTGTCTATGTATCTGTCTACCCATCCTCTGTTTAGTCCAGGGAAACTCCTCTCTCCTCTTCCGCTCCAAGTCTATTGGCTTATTTCTGCACACTAAACCTTCCTCACTGACCAAGAGATCAGTAAAGCCAGTAATTGGTCAGTAAAGCCAAGAGATCTTGCAGGTTATTTCTGTTTTCTTTCATGCAATGCAAAACCCTGCTACTTCCAAATGAAGGATAATAAAGTAAAAAAAAATGGAGAGAAATATTCTCAAGATGCATCTATATTTCCATTTAACAAATGTAATGAACTAACAGTCAAATCAATTGAGAAATGTAGCTTGGTCCTGTGTCGCTAAGTTCAGTTCGGAGTTGGACTTCAAATCCACACATTGCTTGTCTATTTGGCTTTCTTATTTTGTCTCATTTTGCCACAGCTGTGGTCAGTGTAGCACAATGTGTATGAAGCACAGTTTTGGAATTCAAATTCCAGTTGGGCCATTCATGAGAAGCATGACTTTGGGTAAGTCACACAAATCCTTTGTGACTCTGTTTCCTGTAAATGGGGATTAGATTTTCAACCAATAAGAGATTCAGATAAGACTAAAAGCTCTTACTGCATAGTTCCTATCATATATTAAGCTCTGTGTATAAGTGTTAGCTATTGTCATTACATTGCAGCTTCTAAATAAAACAAAGCATTTCCCGCCTTGTAATGTATTTTTACATAAACTTGGTTGGAAAGTGCCACGTCTGAACTAGAAATGAAAGAGCAGGTGTGGACCAAGTATATTCAAGGTCTTGGGCATTGCAAGGAGCATTAAAGGCCACAGACTTTCTCCGCCACCTGCAAAATATCTAAAGAACATGTTCTAAAGAACATGAGGATACTTTACATTCAAGTCTACTGTCTACTAAGTCAAGGACAGATGTTGGTTATGCAGTAGAACATCACTCAGTAAATAAAGGAGAGCATGATCTTGGCATTCAGCCTATGGATATATCACATAGAAGCGAGAGCCATCAGAAGAGGAAAAAAGTTAATAAAAAATAAGACCACATACCAAGATGGATGGGCAAAAGAATGAAAGCAATTATATTAAAAAAAAAAGGAAAAAATAATAAGCTTTTTTTTTGGAAGAATCATATTGAATTTTCTGAGGTACCGATGAGCCAATAACTTCCATTAAATAGCAATAACTCTTGACATGTAAAGTATGGGCCCACATGGCAAGGCACAGGGAGACAGCCCTCCAGGAGGTAAATTGACCCTACACATTTACTTTCTTCTAAAGATTTTACAGTGGACTTTTTATTAGGATGTAGGGGCAGATTACTGCACATAAAGGAGTTTCAAGGCAGCTTATCCCATCAAATGTAGGCCTATATGTGTTTGTGTAGTCTGTGAGGAAAATTTATACCTTATAAGAAAAAAAAAACTACTTCCCATATATGGTGTTTCATCTTAATAGATTCAAGTTATCTGTGATTCTGAGTACACAATAAGTCCAACAATCAACATGGAAAATGGAAATTGTATTGGGTTGAGTTAGGATCTTTTATTCCTAGTTCTTTCTCTACCACCAACCAGCTATGCAGTGTTGACAAAGCAGTGAGTAACTTAAAGCTTAAGTTTTTTCATATGTGGATTGAAAGGGCTGGACTACACCATCACTAAGTTGCTTCCTGATGTCTTCTCTTAGGGATAATTCAGCAATCTGTGTGATATGGCTCACCCCTGACTTTACTGGTCCTCCAGACCATCCACGACCTTGATAGAGCCGTGCATGGAAGATCCGGTGTTGTTTACGTGCAAAGGAGAGACAGGGAGCATCGTGATTCATATCTGAAGAGAGCCGTTTATTTGCCTCCAGACTCCTTTGAAGTTGAACAAAGACAGGAGGGGAGTCACAGCTCTGAAACTGGGCATTAGTCACAGCCCAGAGAATAAACGACAGCTCTCTCAAGTCTCTTCTCCAATTTCAAATGAGCAAAATGAAGAAAGTTGAGTGTGTTTAAATCTCGTTTGAAAGTGTTGTGCTGCATTTCATATTGTACAGAAGTTTCCCTCAGGTCAAGCACCCTTCTGTTAAATTTCACATGGTTGTGCTTGTTAAACTGTGAATATTCGTCTGATTAACATTTCTAGAATGAAGAGTTAAAAAAATCTACTCTAACACAATGGCCTAAGAACATTATGCAACGAACATATTATTGGCCCTGAATGGTCTACCAACAGGGCTCCTCTATTATCCGCTCTCTCGGAAGAGGCAGGAAAGAAAGAAAGAAAATCAGAGGATCAGAGGTCAGCTTTTCAAAACACAGTTACCAGCATTTCAAACACTGCCGCTAGCAGAATAAAGCAGAAAGAATAATACACCTTCTTTGATCAAAGGTGTATGGAGAGTGAACTTAAGAATGAACATCCTTGACTCCGACAGAGTACACATTTTTTTGACATGTGCGATGAGACGACTTACCTCAATTGTAACTATTGGGGGTATAATGTTATGGAACCTTTCTAAGTGCTGTTAGAAAAACAGGTATGGAGGAAAGGGAGGGGAGAGAGGCATATAGAGGCACTAGAAGGAGAGATGGGGAGAGAGAGCACATTTGTCAAAAATGCAAAAGAAGCGCATATCCTTTGTTGCAGCAAAAATTCTCCTTTTTCTAGAAATACATTTTAAAACGAATGTTTAGACATGTACGTATAAATATCACATATATTAGTTGTACATAA
>NW_012138858.1:2542656-2563683 GCF_000956105.1 Propithecus coquereli
AAGATCAGCTCTAACATCTCTAACAAAGAATAACACAGCAATGAAATTCAAGGGCCCTTTATAAAAAAATAATATACTTGTCCTTAGATTTCTAGATGCAAAGAGAAACCTAATACTCTCATTGCACCCTTCTTTTCCTTTTGTGCTGACATGAGTTTTTGGTGTTTAATGATTATTTTCTAAGCAGTAGTTTTTTGGATGTTAACATGGAAGTTTCAAAAAAATTTATCGAACTTCATTTTTCCTAGTGTTCCATTATATATTAGAACAAACATAAGTTCTAAACATAAGTCAAGATTTAGGGTGATTCATTAATTAAAGTTCTAGACATTTTTCCATGTTAAGCAGAAGGAACACAAAGCTAAATTTAAATTCCAATGTTACACCGTATCTGAAACCCACATTTATGAAAGGACTATGAAGGACTGATAAAATTTTAAAATGCTTTTTTTTTTCTTTTCAACTTTGTGCTTCAGATGAAGCCTCTGTACACACCGTGTTGGAGTGAAGGATATCTCGTTTCCTAGCCGCAATACAATTTCACAGAACGTGGAAATGAGAGGCAGAGAAGAACCATTAAATCATCGCGTCCGCTCCCTGCCGGCACGGCATTGCTCCCTGCAGTACATTTTCCGTTGCTTTGTCGATTTTGAAATGACTCAAGCCAGGAGGGTTCCATCACTTCCCTCGGGAGACTTTTCAATGGTTTAATAGCCCTCACTGTTCAGATTGCTTTAATTTTCCTTTGCTCAATTCTCTTTTGCTTAATTTTATTCTGTCTTTCCCAGTTACACTCCCTTGGATGTGCTCCCCCACAAACCCCAATACTTAGAGGGAGTTATCATCTGTTAGTCATCTAAAGCATGAATTTAAGTCTTTTTTTTTTTTTTTAATCTCCACTCCGAAATCCAACACTGAGCATCTCCCTTAATTGTTCTCATTGACTTCCTTTGGAGACAATTCGATTTGTAGACAGTTAACATCAGTTCACAATTTAAGCAAAATATAACAAAATTATTAGCACTCCGCTTATCCCAGAACTTTATACCATGTGTTTAATATATTCTCGGATAAAAAGCAACCCCTTCTGTAATCATTTTTAACACTTACTTAGTTCTAGAGATGTGCCAAACATTGTGCAAAGGAGAATGGCACACTGCTTTTCCATCAGCTTAAACCTGAGATCTAGTACGTCCCACTATGGCAGAAGAGAAATAGACCACTTCCAGACAACAAATTGGCCTGATTGGAGGCAGACCAATTTTTTAACTATGCATACGATTGCATGTTTTTCTAAGAGATTTATAAAATTATAATAAAATAGGTTATGATTTTTTTGAGACAGGGTCTTACTCTGTCACCGAGGCTGGACTGCACTGGTATCATCGTAGCTCATTGTAGCCTAAAGTCCTGGACTCAAGAGAGCCTCCTGCTTCAGCCTCCTGAGTAGCTGGGACCACAGGTGTGCACCACGATGTCCAGCCAATCTTCTATGTTTTGTAGAGAAGGAGTCTCACTATGTTGACCAGGCTGGTTATGATTTCTTTTAAATGAAGTACATTTTGGCAGCTGTTACAAATTTTAAAAGCTTATCTTGTCATATTAGAAATTTAATGGTGATACTTATATTTGTAACATGGGAATTAGGGTCCTGAGTCCTCTGGGAAGGAGAGTGAGAGCAGAGGCATCCACCAGGGGGCGTTTATCCCGAAGCAATGGAAGTCTGAGGGTCCCTCAATTTCTTAGCACCCCCCTTCCCATTAGTGTCCAGAGTTGCTGGAAATATTCTCAGTTGTGTGTGTGTGCGAGGGGTGGAATTTGCAATAAGGGGGTATTTCTGTGTAAGCATATCTGTCAACTGCCTGAAAACAGCTCAGAAAAGATTAGGACCTAAATCTCTAATGTTCTAGAAATTTGTTATTATTTATATTTTCTTTCTAAATAAATGTTCCATTTCTTACACAATCTGATATTTATAATTTTATGAATTTTATTTTCAAGGAAGATCACTCAGCTTGCCTCAGCTTTCGGTCACTTCATTGTAAACCCACCTTTGTTGAGCTGATCGGGACAAGGGACTCCCCAGACCACAGCATCAGCCAAGGTGAGGTTTCCAGCCATGGTCCAGGGATGAAGGGAAGTGGCTGGTGTGTTCCATGCCTCCCTCCCTCAAGTCATCAAACACAGAAGCCCAAAAATGTATTCTGGAATTCTAGTAGCAAAATCAATGCATCTAGGATTGGAGAGTCAGTTATTTTTTTCACCAAATTCTTACAACTTCTGATAAATTCTGCAATTTTAACTCAAAAAAAAAAAAAATCAAAACGCAAGTGACCTTCTTTATCCAATACATCCTGAGCTACAAACCTACCTTTTTCTTTTTCTTAACACATTACCCACCATTCACTGATAAAATTAGTTTTCCGTGGAACAAATTCTTGGAAATATTCCACCATTGCATCCCCTACAAATCTAACATATTGCTCTTTACACAGTAGAATTTAAAGCATATATTTAATTTATTTGCTCATTAAATCATATAAAGAGGCTGAAAAATCACATAGAAATCTGCAACAAACTTAAAGAAGAAGAGCCTCTATTCCTTAGTTACTAAACGCGCTGACAGGGAGGAGTTAGAGCTTCAGGCTGTTGTGCTCCTGAGCGATTCATGGGTTTACAGGCTCTACCTGGCCTCACCTCTTCATCCCTGAATGTACTTTTCCACCTGAAGTGCACTTGGCCAGTCATCCCATACCCCTACCTGGGTGATAAATCATGCAGAATTACTGTCTGCCCCAAGCCTTACCAGAGGTTTCTTGAAATGCCATCTGGGCTAATGTTACTTAACCAGCTGTATTCCTTAAATTTTTAATTAGCAACAGGTTTTTTCGTATGCAGACAGAATGCAACCCCTGGGCTACTTCACGTGCCAGTGAATCTCACATGCTTCTGGGAAGGCTGGATCCAAATATGTTTCTCTTCACGTTCTCCCTCCATAAATGTTCTCGGCTGGAGTCAAGAAAGAAACAAATTATTCTGAAGCACAAAGAAGCTTCCACAGTGAGAGATAAGACTAGCTGATCTATAAAATCCTAATATCCACATGATTTCTTCCACAAAATCGGACATTCAGGAAGATGAATATAGTCTTGCTGAGTTTATATCTATTTCTTTCAATTTTTAAAGGGGGGGAATTGAAATTTATAACTATAATTGTTAATTAGCCTCTTCTTGCAGTTCCTTTCATTTTTCTACACATTTTTTGAAGCTTTGTTATTAGGCAAATTAACCCTTATGACTACTATGTCCTCTTGATGGATTCACGCCCCTATTGTCATGAAAAGATCCTTTTTATCCCCGGTAATATTTATTTCCTCTGGAATATAATTTGAATGATAACATAGGCACTCGAGTTTTCTTTCATAACCATTTCCAATTTTGTTGTTTTAAGGTATTTGCATTTTCATATTTCAAGTTCATCGAAGGACTGAAAGCACTATAGTATATACTTGCATCTTGTTTTTTAATTAAATCTGACAATATCCTGTTTTTTAATTGGGTTGTTTAGACCATTTACACTTAATGGAATTTTTGTTATCATTTGGCTTAAGTCTATCATTTCGTTATTTGTTTTCTATTTGTTCCATCTGTTCTTTGTTCCCTTCGTCTGCATTCTTTTGGATTAATTGAAATTTTTAATGAATTCCTTCAATCTACTTTATTAGTTATAATTTTTAGTTTAGTCATTTAATGGTTGCTTTAAGGTTTATAATATATGTCTTTTACAAATCCCAGTCTATCTTTAAGTAATTTATGCCACTTCAAGTACGGTGTACAAACCATACAATAGCGCACATCTGTTTCCCCTCCAACCTCTGTTTTTCTTGCTGTATGTTTCATTCATATATGACACATTACTTCTTCATTTAAACATTCAAGAACATTTAGGTATATCTAAATAATAAAGAACCTTACATTTTTGCCTATGGAGCTATCACTCCCAGTGCTCCTCACTTCTTTGGGTAGATTCATATCTCATCCAGTGTCCTTTCCCTTCTGCCTGATGAGGAACATACTGCAGGGCTCCTGGTGATAGATTCAGTCAAACTTTTTATGTCTAAAAAAATTCTTACTTCACCTTCACTTTGGAAAGATATTTTTATTGTATATATAATTCTACATTGGCAGATTCTTTTCTTCAATATGTAAATGATGCTTGGCACTCTTCTTCTTGTATTCTCTCTGATGAAGTCTGTTGACATCCTTATCTTGATTTTATCTGTATGTAACATGTTGTTCATTCTTCTGGCTTTTTTTTTTTTTTTTTACATTTTCTCCTTATTATTAGTTTGGGAAAATGTCATTACAATCTACCTTCATGTATCTCGTACCTGTGCTCCATCAAGCTTCTCATATATGGTGATTTATAGTTTACATTAAAAAAATCATTACAAATAAAACCGCTTTTAATGATTCAAATACATTCCCATTTCTCTTCTCCTTTGGGGAATTCAATCACATGTATATTAGACCACTTGAAGTTGTCCCTCAGCTCACTGATGCTCTTTTCAGTTTTAAATATTTTTCTCCTCATTTCATTTGAGTCTGTCTCTGTTCTTGCGTCATCAAACTCACTAATCTTTCCTTCTACAATGTCTAATCTGCTATTAATCTCATCCATTATAGTTTTCATCTCTGACTTTACAGCTTTCATCTGAAGAACTTTAATTTCTGTCTTTTCCATATATTTTATCCCACTGTGAATGAGCATTATGAACAATACTTATAGTTACTATTTAATGACCTTTTTTTTAATGTTAACATCTGAGTCAGTTCTGGAACCATTTTTATTTGCTGATTTCTCTTCTTATTAGAAATTCTATTTTCTTGCTTTTTTGCATGCTTGGTAATATTTTATTTGATGCCAGTCATTATGATTTTACCTTGCCCCGTTAGTTGCTAGATGTATTTTCATTCCTATAAATATTATTGAGGGTTTTTTTGTTGCTGTTAAATTACTTAAAGCAGTTTGATATCCTGAAGACTTGGTTTAAGATTTGTTAGAGCGTACCAGCGCAGTGTTTAATCTTGAGCTAATTACTCCCCATGACTGAGACACAGCCATTCTGAGTATTACACCCAGTACCCGCGAGTTATGAGAATTTCTAGTCTGACAGGTGGGAACGGACACTTCTTCCAGCACTGTGTTAGGACAGGACACTACCTTCTTTCTGATACTCGTAGGTGTTTCTTTCCTTGGCCTCAGATGCTTTCTTCACATGAACTGAATTCTCTACTTAATATTCAAGGGGAACCCTCTGCAGATTTCTGGAATTTTCTCCATATGCACTGCTTTCCTCTTTGGTGCTCTGTCCTTCGAGTTCTTGCTGCCTCACTCTCACTGCCCTTGGCTCTCAGCTGCATCTTATCTCGGGGATTTGCCAAACTCTACACTGCGGACCAGGGCCTAGAAACTCCCTCCAGGCGTTAAGCTAGGGAAGTGGTAGGGCTTACCTAACTTGTTTCCCATCTCTCAGGGTTTGCTGCACTTACTTTCTAATATTTAGTGTCTTGGAAATAGTTGCTTCACCTATGATTCCTGGTTTTATAGTTGTTTTAAGTGGCAAGGTAAATCTGGTTTCTCTTACTCTACTTCAGCCAGACCTGGAAGTCTCTCTTTTAGCAAAATTTTAACAAAGTCTTAAAAATAGTGAAGTACAACATAATAATTTCCAATTACTATCAAATAAGACTTAGGCAATCACATCAAACCTTCACCAAGCTGGAGACCTACCCAGTTCACCACCCACTTCCATTTATACAGTGCCGGGTCACCCACAACCACCAGGGTCTCAATATCCGAGTGAGCCTGGGATGCAGGGAAAGAAGTCTGTCTTTCCTTTCCTTCCCATGTCTTTACTTTTAGCTTTGAATTTCCAGTGTTTTAGAATGGCTCATAATGGAAATATCCATTTCCTTTAAAGGAATGCCTGCCTCCCAGCACTGGGATGCTGTTCCGGACACAGCTCTTATTTTCCTGTTTGTTACGTATCGAGTCTCATTTAGTGTTGGGCACTAACACTTCTGTCTGTTACTGCTGCTCTACTGGGCTCATCTCACACCTGTTCAAAACCATTCTTCAACATTAGAACAAAACACCTGCATACCTCTCCAGCAGGTATATCTGATATCACTCCATATCTAATTCATTACTGTCAAAAAATAATGTGCTATTAATGGTTTCCTAGGGTCGCCATATCAAATTACCCCAAACTTGGTGGCCTAAAACAACAGAAATGTATTCATTCTCATTTCTGGAAACCAGAAGCCTGAAATCAAGGAGCCAGCAGTGCCTACGTACCTCTGAAGGCTGAAGGCTCCAGAGGAGAATCTTTGCTTGGCTCTTCTGGCTGCTGCCGGCTGACAGTGTCCCTTGGCTTGTGGCAACATTGCTTGTCAGTCTGTGCTCTTCAGGTTTCCCAAATGACTGGATGGGGCTCCCCTGCTTTATCAAGGCAACCTCCTTTCCCTAAAGTCAACTGGTTGCAGATGTTAACCATACCTATGAAACACCTTCACAACAGCACCCAGCTTAGTGTACGATTAAGAAACTGGCCCAGCCAGGCTGACACATAAAAATACCCATCACGAAGCCGCTTCACTAAACTTTTGCACCTTCATAGGCATCTGTGAAACTCAGGGATCTGCAAAAATATTCTCAGCGTTTCACAATTTCTAAATAACTAAAAATGTGCTTTTATAAATAAAAATCCTTTCTGGAAATTATTTTACTAGTTATAAAAATGAAAGTTCTCTTTCATAGCATAATTAGATGTTGAAACACATTTTCAAAGATTACGATTTTATTTGAATCTAAAATTACACTTTTGTATTCCTGCCCCTCCCCCTTATCTCTAGCCCCCGAGCTAGTCTTGTCCACTCCAGATTCTTTAAATTGCAAATAACAGAAATCCATGTAAACAAAGTTAAATAAATTGAGAGAGCATTATTTCAATAACTTAAAAATATTACAGAATTCAAGAAGGGAGACAAAGTTAAATTTACAGCCTGCCTTTATGAGATGGGAATAAACAATTGGCAGGTGGAAAGTCTAGCATACTTTGTCTCTGCTTTTTCTCCAAGGTGTTACCTACTTGTCTCGATCTGAAAGTCTGGCCCACTTTTTGCTACTTACTTATCTTGAACTTAGTCACCAGCTCTGATTCTAAATTATGACATTTCAACCCCAGTCTATCTGACTCAGACTCTCAATGTCCCATCCCATAAACAATATTGTTTTATAAAGGTAAAACAATGCTATCCTTTTCTCACTTACCCAAATATAAGATTGGACAGGTGCGCAATAGTTGCGTAACAGTGAACCCTTGCAGACAATCATAACCACTGTTTAAAAATGGTAACAGTTGCCCTGAACATGCAAGTGAGAAGCACACAGGTGGCACTCAGTGCTTCACCAAATCTCTGTGCGTACGGGACTGTGAGGATTTGGTCCTAACTCAACTCGTAATTCAGCACTTATTCCTACTCAGACAAAGATGGAAAAATGATGCTTCCATCGAGCTCGTAGACAAGGCAAAATGACATCAATCTTCTGAAAAACACCTTCCTTTGCAGTCTACGTGGTATAACCTCTCCATGGGTCGGCCCCTCACGTGTGCTTGCAAAGAGATCAGGAAAGTCACACTGTAAGCTTGGTCTCCAGATGTTTTTCAACTACAGACTTTGTAAAATAGCCAGAAAATTATAAAACCAAATCCAAGGATTGAAGCCAAACCTGTCTGGCATCGATAGATGTGTGGAAAAAAATCCCTGCCACAAGCAGAATGGGTGTGAAATCCCTGTTTAATAAAAATAACCGGATGGATTGCCAGTTTTCCTCTTCATTGTAATAAAACTGAAACGCTGATGGATAAAGGGAGGGAATCAACTTTTTGATTTTGCGTATGCTGTTAACATCCACGACACGTTTGGACCTACAGATACAGCCCTCTAGTTTTATTACAAGACTTACCAAACGATGGAAAGCTAACTACAGTACGAGATGTATAAGATCTGTGACTACTTACGGCTGCCCAGGCAGTACCGGAAAGACTGTCTCTTCACTGCCGTCACCTCTTTGGTAGACGGCACCGTTTTTCACCAATATCCAGCTTCCGTTCTTATTGGAGAATTGTATTTCCCCGTGAGACAGAGCACAGGTGTGTCCATGTGGCTTTTTTTCAGCCAGCGAAGTGTGAGAAATGAGAGAATCACCGGCAGAAGTTTGAGAGCCACCATACACGTTTGCATGTTTTCTTCTACCGCGACTGCCAACAGCGTGACAGACGGAGGCCGACCAGACAGTCTGACAATACAGCCGAGTCCTCGGCTGACCTGAGAGGATCACCAGCGTGAGAAAGAAACAAGCCTTTGGTGTGTTCCGCCCTGGAATTCACACTTCTTTTGTTACCGCAGTATTCCCTCGCCCGTCCTGACCACTGTCCTTTACTGCCGACCTTCGGACCTGCGAGCCTGGAGACTGCAACAGCCTCTAGCTGTCTGCTCCACCTCTCCGCTTCCTTTGTCCAAGCCCCGTCCACACTGCTGCTGGAGTAAACCTCACGGAATACAAGCTTGTGTGTCTTATCAAAATCCCTCTGTGAAATACAGTGTAAAGCCAAACCCACAGCATGGGGAGGTCCTCCCTGGTCTGCGCCTGACCACTAGACCGCCTTCCCCTCGTCTCCCCACGCCATCGCCTCTCACCTGAGCCTCCGGCAGGACTTGCATCGCCGCCCTTTCATGTTCTCTCGATTTGCTCGTGAAGTGTCCTCTGGCTGGAGAACGGATCCCTCCCGTCCTCCTGTAAGCCTCACCCATTCTTCAAATTCGGCTCTCGTATCTTCAGTTCTATGAAGCCCTTCTTTGTATCAACACTGTGACCACAGCTGGCACTGTCAAACCACCCTAAATGTAAGTCCAGTGTTGAATTCGGTGTTTGGTTTTGTAGTTGTCTGTGTACTCATCAATGTCTTTGTGCAGAATGGGAGTTCTTTCAAGGCACTTTTTCCAGTTAGGACAATGTAACCCAAAGGTTAAGTACCTTGCTTCAGAGTAAGCAGTTAACAAATCCTAGCACTACAACGTGAACCTGGGTTGACAGCACACGTGCTTCCTTACGCATGACGCCTCCTTCCAACCGAAGTCAGAAGACCAGTCAGTGTCCTAGTCCTCGCTGTGCCGGCTGTGCCACGGCAGTGACTCACAGGCGTGTTGGACGTAGTTGGGGCACGCAGGGCTGAGCATTCTCCTCTTTCTCAATGTCTCTTCACTTACCACCGGATGATTCTGTAAATATAATCCTGGTCATCTACAGCGTCAGGAGAAAATCGGACAGACGTTTGGGATATTCAGCCCATCTCTTTGGTTGCGAATCAGTAAGGTTTTTGTCAATTTATGGTCTAATTTTGTTATGAATTAAAAATTGATTGGGGATGTCATCAGGGTATGCAAACCCTTTTTGATGTAGTAGAATGAACATTGCCCCTTTTTCTGAAGATCTCTGAAGAATATTCTAGTTCCCTATTAGGTCACTAATAAGTTTGGGCCCAAGGTCAGACATGTCCCTGGATGAAAAACAGCCTTCACCTAAATGGCCCCTCTGGTTTCTTGTGGCAGTGATGCTGCACGAGCATCAGAATGTGGCTCGTCCAACAGGTAGCAGTAAACATTTTTGAAGACCTCAGGATTAAATACAGGGAGCTCGTCATGAAGATTTTAACCTAGAGTTCGCATACAAAGGCTTAAAGGTATTGTTGGCAAAATGCCTTTTTTCTCTCCTACAACTTCGCCCTCTGCATTTCAGGTTGGTAATTCCAAAGCTTTGCAGCCAGCGTCTTCTTGTTTGCTGCCGACGGCCCCCTTGGTGGGTCCCTGTGGAGTGGCTGTGGGAAATTAAACGTTTCCATGCTGGGTACAATTCTTCCAAGAAAGTTCTTGCCTGAGATGAATCTTCTCCAAAGGTTGTAGTTAGTAATTTGCCTCCTGTTAATAATTCCACACGCATTGATCTCACAGCAGCTGGTGATTATTTGGCACGAAACCCTCTGGGTTTATTTTAAATTTAGAAAAAAATGTTGCTCCAGTACCTGCTTCCTGCTTGGGCATTTCCTTGGGAGACCAGAATATTCTGAATAACTTGATGAAAATGGCCAGTGTTCTTCACAACAACAAAGCCTCAAACTTTTCATCCAGCTGCTATCCAGGGACAAGAAAAAAAAAATTTTTTTCTATTCAATTGAGTTCCTTGAGGTGATTTCAAGAATAAAGCCATGTATAGCTTCTTCCCAGTGCACTGAGGCAGAAACTGCTAAAACAAGGTATTTGCTTCTCTTTTTTGTCCTTCATACCATCTCTCCCCCAAAAGAATGTGTTTTTGTCCCCAAGTGCCTACTGTCTGCGTTGGGAGCACACTGAATGCTGAATAGCAGCTCCATTCAGGCAGCTCGGATTGTTCACTGGGGCATCAACAGCAGCTGGAACAACGCTGGGTATACAGTCGGTGCTCAAACATTATTTGTTGTGATTTATCAAGCAGACCAAACCACATTTTCTACTGCATCAATATTATTATTTCTTGTCAAATATCAAAGGTGGATTAAGATTTCTCTGGCTATAATATAATGGCTGTCTCTCTAAACACAACTATCACCAGGCATTCTATGGGGGACATTTGGGGTTTGTCAGAGATAATCCCACATTGGAATGTCTGCAGGTCTCTATCTGGTTATCTGGTTATCTTGCCTTCAGGAAACTTCAACAGGTCATCCCATAACAATTCGTCTGTTCTGACCTCAGAATTCACAGATCTAAGCTATGGTTGCATGTTTCAGCTTTTTATGGTTTCCCCCAACTAATGTCAAAATATCACTAACTAGGTAATTTTCAACAAGTTGAGCCTATTCAATTTGATCTTTACAAGAAAGTGCAGTGTACCATAGGGGTAACAGCGCAATAGACTGAGTCACTAGTCATTTGCGCGCCTCCCAACAAAAACTGGGGTTGCTCTACGAGACTCAGTGGTGCCAGGTTGGAAAGTACAGCTCTGGGGCCAGGACTGCAAGTAAAACTCTGAAATTACAAACACGAACTGCTGTACGCCGGGAAACCTTCGGAGGGAGTATCCTGGATCTCTTGGGAATATTTAGAACAGAAAAATGAAACCAGATTATCAATGAGCTTTATTCTGGAGCTTCTCTAGACAGACTTTAGTCAGCAGGACTATGTTCCAACAACTGTTAGGTAGCAAGTGCTCACTGATTAATCTGTTCATTCATGTAATATTTCCCACGCACTCCTCTGGTTCGTGTGAACATGGAACGGGGAAAACGACAGTAAGTGGACTGAGAGACATACCCACTCCCACCCCCAATCTGAGTTCCTTTTCCTATTGTATTCTAGATACTCACACGAAATAAACATAAAACTTCTTTCATAATAGACACACCATGAAGTGATGCCTAACCAGCCATGCCCTTGTAGAATACCCTTCCCTTCAGTGTGGACAGGACCCATGACTTGCCTCCCACCAATGGAATATGGCAAAGAGGATGGGACGTCTCACTGTTGATTAGGTCATGGTACATGACAGAGGGGGAGGATATTGCCCCATGACTACGTTACATTATATAAGACTATGTCTCCGCAGACTGGAAAGAGATTGTCCGGTAGCCTGGAAGAAGCAAACAGCCGTAACATGAAGCGTCCATGGAGAGGGCTAAGTGGCAGGGAGCTGAAGTGGCCTCTAAGACCAGAGGGAGGCCAGTGAGAAGCTGAGGTCCTCCGTCATACAACCATGAGGAAACAAACTCTGCCAACAACCTGAATGAGCATGGAAATGGATTCTCCCTTAATGAGCCTCCAGATGAGAACACAGCCCAGCTGATCCTTGATCACAGCCTGTGAGACCCTGAGCGGAAACCCAAGCTATGCCTGGCCCACTGGCCCACAGGAACTGAGACAGCGCATGTGTTATTCTAAGACTCTGTGCTGATAACAATTTGTTATATAGCAATAGGAAAGTAATACGTCTGGATCCTAAGATCCCACCTTATAAGATGTAAAATCAATGCCGTAATAACCTCAATGGAAAATGAGGAATACGGCCTTGAAAATACACTGAAAAAGAAGATTTAACAATTGAAAAAAACCGCACGTTTATGCACCAGATGCTTTGCTAACCATGCAGGATGGGCTGATGAGGAAAAAATGCAAGCTTTCTGACCTCATTGAACCTACAGTGTAGAAGAGGGGACATGAACACATGCAAGACAATTCACAGACTTCCACTGCCGGCCAACACAGAGTGAGCGCGCCACAGCCTCTCTCCCACGGATTACAACTGAAAACTCTGGACAGAGCAAGAAATAAGACAAATAACTTCTTGAGGACTCTGAAAACTGAGCAACATCAGGTGGATTAGGAATTAAAGTCAAAACTTGAATAACAACTTACAGCCAGAACGAGTTTTATAGATTATTTTTTCACTCCTTTCTCTCCCCAAGGGTGAACAAAATTGCAGAACTGTGCAACACTCACTGACGGAATAAACAAAAGAAAAAAGTCAATAAAATCAAAAGTTCATTCTTTAAAAAGTTCAATAAAAATATAAAGAACTACCCAGACTGCCCATGAAAAACAGGAGAAGACAGCTGCCTAATTTAAGAATGAAAGGGGGAATGTGGCTGGAGACCTCAAAGGATAGTAAGGGAATTCTACGAGCCACTCTATGCCCCTGAACTCAACAATTTAGACAAAATGGAACAATTCCTTGAAAGTCACAAATTACCAAACCTCACTGAAGAAATAAGTAATACGATTTTTCCTTTATCAGACAAATAAATTGAATCTGTATTTTATAAAACCTTCCAGCAGAGAAAACTCCACACCCAGATGGTTTCACTGGAAAATTCTAACAATTACGTAAAAAAGAAGTTCTACCAATTTTATAGTTTCTTCCAAAAATAAATCAGGAACTGCTTCCCAACTTTTTTCATGAGACCAATGTTACCTTAATAATCAGACAAATTTCCAAAGAAATTACAAGAAAGTTACCCACCAATTATCTCTCACAAGTGTAGATATAAAAATCCTTAACTAAATATTATCAAATTAAGCCAGAAAACATATAAAAATACGTAACATAATTTCTCAGGGTACAAAATTTTAGGATGGTGGTTTTCTTCTCTCTCAACACTTTAAATATTATCGCACACCACTCTCTTCTGCTTGCATAGTTTCTAAGTAGAAGTCAGCTGTAATTCTTTTCTTTCGTATTTATTTTATTTTATTTTATTCACTTTTTATTGTTTAACTTTCTTAATTTCAGAATATTACAGGGTTAGAAATGTTTTTGTTACATGCATTGATTTTGTACTGCTTGAGTCAAAGTTATCAGTGTGCCCAACACCGACATGGTGTACATTGTACCTATTAGGTATGATTTCATCCATCCCCTCCTCCTTCCTCCCACCTGCTTGATTTTCATTGAGTTTTACTTCCATCTGTACACACCAGTGCTGATCGGTTAGTTCCAATTTAATAGAGAGTACACGTGGTGTTTGTTTTTCCATTCTTGCGATACTTCACTGAGGAGGATGGTCTCCAGTTCTATCCAAATTGTTGCAAAAGGTATTAATTCATGAGTGGATTAATAAAATGATGTATATGTACACCCACCATGGAGTACGTCTCAGCCAGATGCCGTTGTTACCTTTACTCATCTATGGAAAGCTTTTCTTCCTCTGGCTTCTTTCAGATTCTTTTAATATTTGATTTCCTGTAGTTTCAAAATGATATGCCTAGGTATACTGTTTCTGGCATTTATCCTGCTGAGTGTTCTTTGAGCTTCATAGATCTGTGGTTTGGTGTCTGATACTAATTTGGAGAAATGCTCAGTCATTATTGTTTCTAAAATTTCTTCTCTTCCTTTCTTCTCCTTCTGGTATTCTGATTACACGTGTGTTATACCTTTTCTAGTTGTCTCACAGCTTTTGATGTTTCGTTCTGGGTTTGTTTTCAGTCTTTTTTTCTTTGCTTTTCAGTTTTGTAGGTTTCTACTGAGATATCCTTCAATATTCAAAGAGATTCTTTCCTCAGCCACGTCCGGTCCTTCAAAGGCATTCTTTCTTTCTTTTTTATTTATTTATTTTTTAATTTCAGAATATTATGGGGGTACAAACATTTCAGTTGCATAAATTGCTTTTGTACCTTTGAGTCAAAGTTATAAATGTGCCTATCCGCCAGATAATGTGCATTGTACCCGTTAGGTGTGAATTTACCCATCCTCTCCTTCCCCCTCCTACCTGCTTGATTTCCGATGAATGATATTTTCACATGTGCACATAAGGGTTGATCGATTAGTTCCAATTTAGTGGTGAGAACATGTGGTGTTTGTTTTTCCATTCTCATGGTGTTTCATTTAGAAGAATGGTCTCCAGTTCCATCAAGGTTAATTCAAGAGGTATTAGTTCTCCTTTTTTGTGGCTGAGTAGTACTCTGTGGTATACATATATCACATTTTATTAATCCACTCATGTATTGATGGGCACTTGGGTTGTTTGTTTCCACATCTTTGCAATTGTGAATTGTGCTGCTATAAACATTTTAGTGCGGATGTCTTTTTTATAGAATGTCTTTTTTTCCTTTGGGTAATATCCAACAGTGCGATTGATGGATCAAATGATAGTTCTACTTTCAGTTCTTTGAGTTATCTCCATACTACTCTCCATAGAGGTTGTATTAGTTTTCAGTCCCACCAACAGGGTATGAGTGTTCCTATCTTTCCACATTCATATCAGCATCTGTTGTTGGAAATTTGGTCACTCTGCAGGGACCCACCAAGGGTGCCATCAGCAATAAACAAGAAGACACTGGCAGCAAAGCTTTGGAATTACCAACCTAAAATACAAAAAGAGAAGTTGTAGGAGGACAAAGGACATTTCATCAATAATACCTTCAAGCCTTTGTATTCAAACTCTAGACCTTTAATCCGTTGGTCTAGGTCTCTGTTCTTGTGCCAGTACCAGAGCAATCAGACAAGAGAAGGAAATCAAGGGTATCTAAATGGGGGGCAGAAGAGGTCAAACTGTTGCTCTTTGCTAATGATATGATCTTATATCTAGAAAACTCCAAAGATTCTGCCAAGAGACTACTGGAATTGATAAATAAATTCAGCAAAGTCTCAGGTTACAAAATTAATGTACATAAATAATAGCATTCATAATTGCCAACAATGTCAAGCTAAGAACCAAATCAAAGGCTCAATACCTTTCACAATAGCAACAAAGAAAATAAAATGCACAGTAATATATTTAACTAAGGAGGTGAAAGACCTCTACAGGGAAAACTATAAAATACTGAGGAAGGAAATAGCAGAGGACATAAACAGATGGAAAAATATACCATGCTCATGGATCAGCAGAATCAACATTGTTGAAATGTCTATACTACCCAAAGTGATTTACAGAGCCAAGGCAATTCCTATTAAAATACCAACATCATTTTTCACAGATCTAGTAAAAATAATTCTATGGTTCGTATGGAACAGAGAAGACCCTGTATAGTCAAAGCAACCTTAAACAAACAGAACAAATTGGGAGGCATCAATTTACCAGACTCCAAGCTACACTACAAGGCTATAGTAACCATTCTTTATTCTGTTACAGAATTTTTGATACTGTAGCATTTCTTTTCAGTTCTTTCTTAGAATTTCTATCTCTCTGTCTACATTGCACATCTGTTCTTGCATGTTGTCTACTTTAACCATTAGGGACTTTAATATATTAATCATAGTTATTTTAAATTAATGGTATGATAATTCCAACATCCCTATGGTATCTGAATCTGGTTTTGAAGCTTGCTGCTTCTCTTCAAACTGAGTTTTTTGCCTTTTAATGTGCCTTGTAATTTTTTCTTGATAGCCAGACTGATGTGCTGGGCAAAAGGAGCTGCTGTAAACAAGTCTTGTGTAATGTAGTAGTAAGATATGGAGGAAAAGGGAGGATTCTATAGTCCTGTTTAGGTCTCAGTCTTTAAACTTCACAAATGCTTCTCAGTCCCCCTCCTTTAGATGGGACAGGATGGCTAGAGAGGGCTGGAGTTGGGCATTTCCCTTCCCCTGGGACAGTTAGTCTCTGACAAAGCCCCAGCAGGTCAGGCTGTGGTTAAGTAACTCCTCCTAAGGGCAGCCTTCTTAAGAAGAACCGGGTGCTCTGGTATCTTTCCAAATGGTTTCTTTTCCCCTACCCCTGCCAGAGAACAAGGCATTTTTCTCTGATAGTCACTGCAGGGACCTGGTAGAGCTTTTGCAGATAAAACTCACAAAAGTGTTGGGGATCCCCTGTGACTGGATCCCCTGGAGTTTTAACTCCGAGACTTGTCCTCAATGAGCCTCCCGCAGTTCATCAATTACAATTCAGGTTTTCCTACCCCAGAACTGGTTCTTACAGAGGTTTCTGCCCTGGTAAGTTGCAATTCTCTATATTTGGCCACTGGTCTCGAATATGGGATCAACCATTTGCTCTGTGACTTTACTGCTTTAACAGATCTAAGAAGAATGTTGACTTCTCAGTTTATTCAGATTTTTACTTCTTAGGATGAAGATAAGCTATAGATTGGGCGGGAATGTTTATGTTTGAAATATCTGACAAAGACTTTTCCCACAATGTATAAACAGCTTATAAAATTCAACAATGAAAAAACAAACATGGCAATTTAAAGAATGAGTAAAAAATTTTAACAGACATTTTACTAAAGAAGATTTTTGGAAGGCAAATAAGCACACAAAAAGCTGCTCAACATTGCTAGTTATTAGAGAAATACATATTAAAACCACAATGTGGTACACTGTACACCTATTAGAATGGCTGAAAAGTTAATAATAATGAATGACAATATTAAATACTGGTTAGGATGTGCTGCAAGAGGAACTCTCATGCATTTCTCGGGGAAAGGCAAAATAGTTAACCACTTGGGAAAACAGTTTGTCAGTTTCTTATAAATTTAAATATACACTTACTCTATAACCAAATAATCTAATTCACAGATATTTACTCAAAAGAAATGAAAAATTGAGTTCCCAGGAGGGTCTGTGTGCAAAAGTTTATAGAAGCTTTATTAATAATCACCCAAAATAGAAATAATCCAAATGACCTTAATGGCGAGTAGATAAATACAACATGGTACAGCAATACTACTCAGCAATAAAAGGAGCAAACTATTGGCACATGCAATAATAAGGGTAAATTTCAAAGGCATTAAAACAAGTGAAAGAAACCAGACTCAAATAGCATGTACTACATTTTTCTCCATTTATGTGACATTCTGGAAAAGGAAAAAGTTTAGAGTTGAGGAACAGATCAGTGGCTCTCAGGGTTGAAGAGAGGGGGAGAGGAAGAATTAGTGCTTATGCGAAGTGCCAGAACCTTTCCCTAACTTAATCGTGCCGGTGTTTACATATTTCTGTGCATTTGTCAAAACTCATAGAACTGCACATCAAAAAGTGAATTCAACTATAGTAAATTAAAAATAAAAGCAAAAATAAGATATTAAATCATAAATAAGTGTGTAATTATATCTGTTATAAGTATTACAAAAGAGAATATATAATAAGAAATATTAGCCTGGTCAGAGAGGATAAATAATGACTGTTGAATGGAAATGAGATTTAAAGGAACTGTAGCAATTCATGGGGGAGGAGTGAGGGATGCAGGATGTTCCAGACACAGAAAGAACATGTGTGCAAAGGTCCTGTGGTAGAAAGAAGTGGGGCATGTTTTGGTAACTGAAATAAGGCCAATGTGGCTGAAGTGAAAATGATAGTGACCTTTGTGCACTTTGTACACTATGCTAAGGAGTTGAGTTGGTCTTTGTTTAAGGACCAATGTAAAACCATTGAATGATTTTCAGCAGGACAAAAGTTACCCCCTCTCAGCGTGGACTCCGGGAGACAAACCATAATTAGGAGGTTACCACTATAGTTAAGGTAAAATATGATCAGATTCTCACCTCTTGTGCAGTGGTGATAAACGAAACTGAAAAGATTTCTAGAATATTCTAGTCAAAGCTGATAAAATTTGTGATGGATTGGATATGGCAGATAAACAAGCAGGAAGTATCAAAGGTCAGTCTTAGTCAGCAGTCGGTCAACTTTTCTGTAAAGGTCCATACAGTTAACATTTTAGTCTTTATAGGCCACAAATGGACTTTGGTGCATATTCTTTTTAAACATTGTACCCCGATTCTCTGTCTTTTATAACAACCATTTTAACAAGGTTCAGACCACTCTTAGTTCACGGACCATATGAAAACAGGCCATCTGTTGGGTTTGTCTCCCGATGCAGCGTGTGCCGGCTTTCATAGGACAACAGACACCAGTGCCTTTCCATGGAGCAGTTGACACAGTTTGAAGTAAGCACATCATGAGATGAAATTTGAAAATGCTGAACTCGAGTTGCTTCAAAATACCAGATGGAGATATCAAGCTGTCACTTGGATATATGGCGCCGATGCTCAGAGGAGACAGAGAAGCGTAACACAGGATTCAACATCGTCTGCCACTGGAGGTAAGAAAGCTGGAGACATTCATGACAGTGACAAAAATTAAAGCCTGAGAATATGAGGGGGGTTGGATTGAGCCTTAAGAAACCGCATAACCTAGTGCGTGGAACGAAGATGCACAGAAACAGGGGGCAGGGAGGTTAAAGGGGAATCCGTCAGGTCGTATTACGAAAGCCAAGGAATTCCATTGACTCACTAATTTCTTCTTCATAATTGCAATCAAAATGGTGGTTTAAACCTTACGAAAGCTCTATACAAAGAGTCTTCCAAATTCTTAATGGCTGTGGGTTGTTTTATAGTCTATGAAGATGATGCTGTGCATTTTTATTACGCAGTGTGGGTGGTACTAATTCTTTAACCTGTTCAACATCCGTAATATAATTTGATGATTTAGAAGAATAGCAGAGTCTTGCTTGAATTTACATTTTGGTTAAAATAATCGTATCATTTTTCAAAATCAAGCTACTTCTCTTCAAATTCAGCTGGAAATTTTTAAAGGTCAAATATTATCTATCTGTGTGATACTCTCATGGAAAGCGTATTAGTCACTCTTGGCTTCAAATCGTATGTGTGCTTTTCCAATATATTTACAAATATTTATCGTCCCTTACTGCTTTGTCTGCCATTGCCATATAGCTTGTAAACTCTTATGTATAAAACACCTTCTTTCTTTTCAATGATGAGCCATCATGTCAGTGTTTAAACAATACTTTATTAGACAAGTAAGGATTCGAGTTTAAATTAAAATTCATCTACATGTTTTTTGCATGTGATTTTCAAGATAACAGCCCACTGTCCAGACACTGTTTACACATGGTTAAATCTGCCTGTGTAAAGGCAATTTCAAATATATGACAGCCTTTTTCTCTGCAAGGCAGCTGACAACTTTGGCTTTTTACATCAGTGTAGGACACAAGGCAATTTCATAAATATTCCTGGAGTATTCAGGTTAGAAATGTAGAGCTTTAGCGTCAATAGTCCAAACTGTACACAGCACTTTTGAGAGGAATAAAACTTCAACAGAGCAACAAAGAGAGCAAAAAATATAATGCGAACGAGAGAAGAGCGCGTGGGGGGGTCTAATCTATGTGTAATCGAAGTCCAAGAAGAAAAGGAGAAAAAGAATGGGACAGAAAAATATTTGAAGAGATAATGACTTGTTTTGCAAACCTGTTGACAGGTATATACTCACACGATCAATAAGCTCAACAAACTCAAATCAGGGAAAATGTAAAGAAAACTATAGTTAATAAAATTAAGCACATACTGTCAAACTGTCAAAAACCAAAAGCAAAGAGAAATTCTTAGAACAGCTAGAGAAAAATGATCCACTACATTCAAGGAATCAACAATAAGACTTAACAGCTGGAAACCAAAAGATAATAGAATTTCGTCTTTAAAGTGCAGAAAATATTAATAAAAAAATTCTCAAAATATTATGCTACATCCAACAAAAAATATGCCTCTAGAAAACAATGGCAAAATAAAAATCAGAAATAAAGTCATTTTCAGAGAAACAGACACTGAGAGAATTTGTGGTCTGCAGAATGATACCGCAAGAATCACGGAAGGAAATTCTTTCCCGTGAAGAAAGGGAACTGCAAAGTGCGGTGCAGAATTACGTGAAGGGACATAAGCAACCGGAAAGAGTGATGGAGGGCCAATCGTTTCGTGTGTCTCTTTACAGTTTTGCCGCGTTCATTTTTCCTAGAAAAATCATGGTTTTGGACTTCATATAAGTAAAATTATATTGCATGTATTCCTCAGCAACTTGAGGTGTACGCCTAGGTGTACAGTTGATGAATCACAGTTTAGTTTTATCTTCCACTACGCTAGATAATGTTGTTTATTTCCCAAAATGCTTTTATCAATTTGGGCTATCGCAAGTAGGATACGAGTGATTCAGTTATTTCACATTCTTGTCAATGTTTGCTGTTATTTGTCTTTAAAATTGCTGCCAACCCCGCAAGCCCAATGTCATTGCATGTTTATTTCCATTATCCTGATTACTAATAAAATTGAGCATTTTAAAATATATTTATCGGACAATTGAATTTCTTTCTCTGTGAAGTACCAATTCAAGGTTTGTCTCATCTTTTTATTAGGTTTGTTCACTTTTCACATGGATATTTAGCAACTTTTATATATTGTGCACATTGATCCCTTTTCAATTGTATATGTGGATATTTTCCTCCAATTAATTACATTGATTTTCTTTCTTTGACGACTATCTGTTAATTTTAAAGAAATTTTGTTTTGCACCTTTTTGTGCCCTTAAGGTGACTTTTAATGTCTTGTTAAAAATTTTACCTTAATTCGGTCAGGTGCGGTGGCTCACGCCTGTTATCCTAGCAGTCTGGGAGGCCGAGGCAGACAGATAGTTTGAACTCAGGAGTTTGAGACCAGCCT